>NC_044564.1:114767207-115073530 GCF_007565055.1 Rhinopithecus roxellana
GAGACGGGGTTTCACCGTGTTAGCCAGGATAGTCTCGATCTCCTGATCTCGTGATCCACCCGTCTCGGCCTCCCAAAGTGCTGGGATTACAGGCTTGAGCCACCGCGCCCGGCCAAGACATTCTTAATTGAGTATTCCTTATGCTTCCCTCTTCAACCTCATTAGCCTCTCCTCCACTCACTCAGTATGTTCTGTTCATGTTGACCTTGATCCCTTATTTCTTTTCTTGACTCAGGAAGGCTCTTCTCTTCCCTTCTACTAAACTCCAATAATTACTTTATCAGTCTGTTTAAAGTCAGCTCCTTTAAGAAAGCGCCTCTCTTTCTCTTCCCACCTGTCCTCCATCTAAATTAGTTCTTTCACCGTTATTCTCTGCCACAGTTCATTGGTGTACTTCCTTCATACCACTTACACAAATGGTAATTATACCTTCCTATATATATTTATTTGCTTACATTTTTACTGAGAGAGACTTCTTCCTCTTGAGTAGCCCCACAAAGGCAAGTACCTTGTCTTTTTGCATCAGACTCCTTATAGGTAGATATTGAAACCTACATGGATTTTGTAAGAATTAATAAATACTTTTTGAATGAATGAATATTTGGTGAGTATTCTTCCAGATGCTGTAAGGAAGTAGAAATTAGAAAGTCTCTTGCCCTCAAGAAGCTTGCTGTGTACATATGGCATTTTTTATCTTGTATTTTTAAAACTATAAGTCAAAATTTCTGTAAGAGAAGATTGCTAGGGAAATTCAAAAAAGAGAGATTTCTTCAGAATTAAAGAAAAACCTCCTGGAATGAGCTAGGTTATAAATCAAAATGATCAAGGGCCATGTTTTAGCTTTATCCTTAATTCTGGCACATTTTAGTGCATGATAAATGTTGAATAAATAATGGCAGGATTAGTACATATATAGAAAATGAGGGGGGGGGAAATAAAAGGAATTCCAGGGAATTACAGAACCCTGAAAATGCATACAAATGTCAAAGTGCTGAATTTTATTGAGGGGCTGGCCACGGTGGCTCACACCTGTAAATCCTGCCACTTTGGGAGCCTGAGGCGGGCGGATCACTTGAGTTCAGGAGTTTGAGACCAGCCTGGCCAACACGGTGAAACCCCATCTCTACTAAAAATACAAAAATTAGCTGGGTGTGGTGGTGCTTGCCTGTAATTCCAGCTACACTGGAGGCTGAGGCAGGAGAATCGCTTAAACCTAGGAGGTGGAAGTGAGCCGAGATTGTGCTACTGTACTCCAGTCTGGGCGACAGAGCAAGACTCTGTCTCCAAAAAAAAAAAAAAATAGATATATATATAGAGAGAGAGAGAGGAAAAGTGAGTAGGTCAGTTTCAGTGGAACATATGAATGTGAAGGAGAGTAGATTGAGATTAGTCTGGAAAGATAAGTCTGCAACAGATTTAAATGCCACATAGTGAGCTTAAAAATCAGTGTATTGATACCAAAAGTTGGGGGTGAAGATACCTAGGTTTCTTTTTGCAGGCAGAAATTAGTTCTTCGGAGGGCGGCCTTAGAAGCAAATTACAGCTTGAGAAGTACATGCAAATAGTATCTGCAGTACAAATACTGGTTTAGCTTGGAGTACCGGTTCATCAGCATCATCACTGTCAAATAGCAAGATTCAGATTCCTATGGGACATCTTCTGTATTTGGCTTGGCTAGGAAGAGAATTTTGCTTCCTTATATTTCTGGAAGGGAGCAACACACTTGCCTGACAAGTTCCCAGAGGTGTTTGAACAGTTATTATAGAATTTAAGTATTACTGAGGAGCACCATGCAATGACTGCTAAGGTCCTTCCAATTCTTAGTGGGATTCTGAGACGGGACACTCAGGTTTCAGTTTCAGGTGATCCACATATAGGTGAAGAAATGGCTCATCCATCTCTTTCCAGACCGAATTGTTTGGAGCCAGACTTCTCTTCTTAGCTGACTCAAGAAAGAGTAGCATCCAAGAGGGGCTCATTAAGCATCTGCAGTTGATAAAAATGAGAAGGAATTTTAGAATACTTTCATTCAACTGTTTCTCCTACCATTTCTCAATACTATTCTATCAGTGTGATGATATGGGCATTGATTGAAAATATCATAAAAACATTTTAGAGTATTTTGAGACCTAGTTCCAGTTAGAATTATTAGGAAAGGCACAATATACTATGGATCTTCAGAGCTCTTAAAACTAGATGATCACAAGGTCAGGACATCGAGACCATCCTGGCTAACACAGTGAAACTCCGTCTCTACTAAAAATACAATTAGCCGGGCGTGGTGGTGGGCGTCTGTAGTGCCAGCTATTCGGGAGGCGGAGGCAGGAGAATGGCATGAACCCAGGAGATGAAGCTTGCAGTGAGTGGAGATTGCACCACTGCACTCCAGCCTGGGCAACAGAGCGAGACTCCGTCTCAAAAAAAAAAAAAAAAAAAAAAAACAGAAACAAAACTAGACCTTGGAGGATGGCATGGATTTGTTGCACTAGAGATTGTAAGATGGGCATTTCAGACTTAAGAAACAATGCAGGCAAAGATACCAGACAGAAAAGTGTGGGATGTTTCCTAGGAGCACTAGAAACTTTTGGCCATTGGACTTGTTTGGCTGGAATATAAAGTACATATAGGCAGAAAAGGTAGGGTTTGGTTTTTTTGGTTTTTTTTGAGACAAAGTCTCACTCTTGCCCAGGCTGGAGTACAGTGGCATGATCATGGCACACTGCAGCCTTGACCTCCCAGGCTTAAAGCAATCCTCCCACTTCAGGGCCTCCCTCAGTAGCTGGCATTACAAGTGCATGACACCACACCCGGCTAATTTTCTGCTTTTTTGTAGAGATGGGGTCTCACTGTATTTCCCAGGCTGGTCTCAAACTCCTGGACTCAAGTGATCCTCCCACCTCAGCCTCCCAAAGCACTAGGATTGCCAGCATGAGCCACCATGCCTGGCCTAAAATCATTTTTAAGTTGATCTTATCTTACAGTTTGTTCCATTTCCCCTGATGTCATTTTATATGGAACTTGTCAAGGCTTCATGCCTTAGAGATTTAATTCACATAAAAAGTTTTGGTTTAGCATTTCAGACCACTTAAAAGTCAATAGCAGCCAGTATAATCTCTTCCCTTCTTCTACTTTTAGAAACAGGGATGAGTTTTGTTTACAATCTCTCTCCTCATATTTGTCACAAAACACGTATTTTCCAAAAGTATCTATGAAGGTAAATTTGGCCAGAAAATGTAAATGTTCAGATCTCCCAAGAGCTTTGTATTTTATACTCTAGGCTTCTCAGCCTCCCAAGGGCTTTGTGTTTTTATACTCTAGGCTTTTTTTTTTTTTTTTTTTTTTTAAGTTTTAACTCTAGGTGGAACTTTATGGATTATATAATTCAGTAGTCTTACAGTTAAGGAAAATGAAGCTCTAAAATATAAAATAACTTACCCAATATAGTATATGTCACCTGTGTCCTCTCTCACATTTAAACTAGTTCTTTGCCTTTATATTTTGTTTTTTATATAGTAATTACATGGTCCATTCATGTTTACTCAGAAGACATAGGTGACCTAGGGATTGGACAATGAGCATTTTAAAAATTGAGTTTGACTTTAGCATGTTTTCTCTTGCAAATAAATAGCCTTCAATGACTGTATAATTCATCACGTAATCACTTTCTCCAGGATCTGTCTTGCCTCAACAGGTTTCTCATCTCCTTTGCTGAGTTTGAACAGCTTAATAAGCTGGAGTGATGTAGAAAGATGAAATTTATGATAGAAGAGGATGACCTTCAACTGATATCTGGAGATAAAGTGTTTCTTTGTCTTATTCCTTCTTTTTAAGAGATGTGTGTGGGGGAGGGGGTTGTCTCACTATGCTGCCCAGGCTAGATTCAAAGTCCCAGGCTCCAGTGATCCTCTGAGTAGCTGGGACTGCAGGCATGCACCACTGCCCCCAGCTTATTCCTGTCTTGTTCTGATTATAATTAAATCACAGGTGTTTTGTTTTTGTTTTTTATCATTCCGTAAGTACAGTTAAAGTAAGATTCTCAGGGAAGCTCCTGAGTTATTGTCCTTTTTTGCTAAAATAGATATTTTTAGCCAAGAGCTTATGAGTAAAGAAGCTATTCCTACTGGCCAAACGCAGTGGCTCACGCCTGTAATCCCAGCACTTTGGGAGGCCGAGGCAGGCATATCACCTGAGGTCAGGAGTTCGAGACCAGCCTGGCCAACATGGTGAAACCTCATCTCTACTAAAAATACAAAAAATTAGCCAGGCGTGGTGGTGGGCACCTGTAATCCCAGCTACTCGGGAGGCTGAGGCAGGAGAATCGCTTGAACCCAGGAGGCGGAGCTTGCAGTGAGCTGAGATCGCACCAGTTACTCCAGCCTAGGTGACAAAAGCAAAACTCTGTCTCAAAAAAAAAAAAGCTATTCCTACTAATTCATAGCTTGTTTTATTATTTTAAAAAGTTGTCAATCCATGCAGCATTTCTTATTTGCCTAGATCATTGGCCACTCATAAATGAAGGCACTTAAAGTTTTAAGTGTAATTATTTGAAGTAGTTTTCTCCTTTATGTCTCTGACAGTTGGTTACTTTTGATGCAGCTTATTAGTCTGATGTATGAGTAATTCATCCACATAAATTCTGCTATTACTTCAGTATGGCATAGTTTGGCTTTTCTACATGAAAAGTGCTTCAGGGAAGGTATATAGTGAAGGAAGAGAAAATATCTCCATCTGTCAGGGTCAGAAAAAAACAAGATGAGAGAGAGAATAATATAAGGATTATTGAAATCTGCAGATAATCACTAAATTAATTCTTGGCCAATTCTATTAATATCCTTCTCAGCCCCAACATTGCTATGAAGAAAAGCAAGTGAGAATTTATTATAGATGATCCCTTGGAGTTATTATCAACAAAGGCAAAAGGCAAAACAGTAGCTAGGTTTTATTGGAGAAGTTTTAAAAAGATAAAATGTAAGATATGTGTGTGGGTGTGTGAGGTAAAGGTTATTATAATGGTGGGTTTGGGATAATTGCTTTCCTGAGTACAGACTATCCTTGTAAGACTACAATTGTAGCAAGTGCCATATGGACTACTGTCACTTGACAGACTTAATCTGGGGAGAACAATATGTGTTTGAATGTATATAATTATAAGGTATTTTACATTTCTTTTTTTTCTTGTTGACCTGACCTGTTTTCTTACTAACTCCACTGATCCTTTTACTTACCGTGTTTAATACATTGGTATGGCACAACTTTAGGAGTCTTTAAGTTTTTGCCAGTTCTGGCCGAGACCGATAGTTTAATCAAGCCTACCTTTTATAAGAGGAATTGATCACATTAAGTATACCTACGATCACTGCACCTCAAGAAAGACATAGGCAAGGGAAAGGCAGCTAGAATATCAAAAGGATTATATGGTTATAGTCATCCAATTATGGTCACATTTCTGTTGGTTAATTTGGGTTTGGTTTTGTTTGTTGTTGTTGGTTTTTTTGTTTTTCTTTTTTTTTTTAGTAGAGACGGGTTTCACCACGTTGGCCAGGCTGGTCTCAAACTCCTGACCTCAAGTGATCTACCCACCTCGGCCTCCCAAAGTGCTGGGATTACAGGTGTGAGCCATCGCGCCCGGCCTCTGTCAGTTAGTTTGGAATAGGAATATGAAGCCAGGACCCAGAGAATGAGTAGGAAACATTATAGCCTTCAAAGCAGAGTCTTCTCCCTAAAAATTTATCAAATTGTATTTCCCCTCCCACTTACTGGGAGCTACTATGTTTTTTCCAAGCAACTCCAATATATTGACCTAGAATGCCACTAAGTTCTTTTTTTTTTCTTTTTTTTTTTTAGACAAGGTATCATTCCTGTTGCCCAAGCTGGAGTGCATGGCGCAATCATGGCTCACTGCAGCAATGACCTCCCAGGATCAGGTCGATTCTCCCACCTGAGCCTCTTGAGTAGTTGGAACTACAGGCGCCTATCACCACACCTGGCTAACTTTTGTATTTTCAGTAGAGATGGGGTTTCTTCATGTTACCCGGGCGGGTCTGAAACTCCTGAGCTGAAGCGATCTGCCTGCCCCGGCCTTCCAAAGTGTTGGGATTACAGATGTGAGCCACTGTACCCAGCTCTAAGTTCTGTTTATTGCTGTATTATATCAAGGTCTCCCCTTTGTTATCCTACATCTCCTTTGCCACCACTCCTCCACAAAAGGTGTGTGGGATTTATTGAGCCATTAGGATAATTTTTTTTGTTTTGTTTTTTGAGACAGGGCCTCACCCTGTCGCCCACACTAGAGTGCAGTGGCGCAATCACCACTCACTGCAGCCGTGGCTTCCCAGGCACAAGTGATCTCCCACACGCTCTCAAGCTGGGACCACAGGTACACACCAGCATGCCTAGCTAATTTTTGTATTTTTAGTACAGACGAGGTTTCACCATGTTGCCCAGCCTGGTATCAAACTCCTGGGTTCAAGCGATCTGCCTGCCTCAGCTTCCCAAAGTGCTGGGATTATATGTGTGAGCTACCATGCCCAGCCATTACGATTTTTTTTTTTTTTTTTTTTGAGATGGAATCTTGCTCTGTCAACCAGACTAGAGTGCAGTGGCGTGATCTCAGCTCACTGCAACCTCCGCCTCCTGGGTTCAAGCGATTTTCCTGCCTCAGCCTCCTGAGTAGCTGGGACTACAGGCACGTGCCACCATGCTTGGCTAATTTTTTGTATTTTTAGTAGAGACAAGGTTTCACCATGTTAGCCAGGATGGTCTCGATCTCCTGACCTCATGATCTGCCTGCCTTGGCCTCCCAAAGTGCTGGGATTACAGGCGTGAGCCACCACACCCGGATGATAATTTTTATTTTATTTTATTTTATTTTATTTTATTTTATTTTATTTATTTTATTTTATTTATTGAGAAAGAATCTTGCTCTGTCGCCCAGTCTGGAGTGCAGTGGCACAATCTCAGCTCACTGCAACCTCCACCTCCTGTGTTCAAGTGATTATCATGCCTCAGCCTCCCGAGTAGCTGGAACTACAGACCACCATACCCAGCTAATTTTTAGTAGAGATGGGGTTTTGCCATGTTGGCCAGGCTGGTCTCAAACTCCTGGCCTCAAGTGATTCACCCGCCTCGGCCTCCCAAAGTGCTGAGATTACAGGTATGAGCCACCGTACCCGACCAAGATAATTTTAAAATTCACCTATAGGAGCAATCAAAACAAAGCCAGAGTCATTTCTCAGAGTGTCTGCTAACCCCATACAGGTCATCAAAAGGCAGGATTCACCCAGTTAAACTGGTTGCTTGATCATGTGGACATAGTCCATAAGCATGCATCCCTGTTTATGGTAGTGTACTGTCTTTGACCTTGAATTTTCTGTATAAGTGCTTGCCAAAAACTTACAGTTACCAATTATAAGTAATGAATATAGAAAGCAGAAGATAAACTAGATAGATTTCTCTTTGTTTAATGTTTTTACAAACCTAAAAAGGAATATGACCCTAATCATTTTAAGAATAAAGTCTTTCTTCCTTATCATGCAAGCCAGGAAAGACAGGCAGTCTCCAAAAGAATTGTCCGGGGCTCCAGATTATATCTGTCTGAGCTAGAGAAAAGAGCCCATGTGGCAGATGTATGACTACTTCTGTGTAGTCTTTTTGTGCAATCTAATCTCCATAGTCCCTATGGATTATTATATCTTATTCTTATTGTGCAATAGAAATAAGGCCAATACTCAATGCTAAGACTCAGAATAGGCATCAGAATTTAGCCATCTTGCTAATTTCCTAACTCCTGACCATAAATTCTTATGTATTTTTGTTAAAGATACTAGATTTTACAGACTGTGTCTATCTTGGAGGTGACAGGGCAGGTATAGGGAAAACTTTTTTGATAATCTTCGGAGGTTGACTATGAAAGACCCTTGACTATAAGGAGATTTTGAAAGCTATTTGGAAAAATATCATACCATACTTATTAAATGGGAGAGAGAGGAAAGCAACAGAAGTGCCGAGCTCTTCAACAGTCAATATAGCATGTGCTGTTTCCTATATTCAATAGCATTCAAAGCAACAGAAACAAGTTGGCACATAACCAACTTCAGGTACCTAACTGAAGATAAATGTTCCCTGGAAACTGAATAGTTTAAAGCCTTCCTGAGAAAGAAACTCCTTTTCTTAACTATTTTATGGGAACTAAATTCCACATAACCTCTTGCTTAATTTTTTAAAATAGTCAATTCCTAGACCATTTCTCATCTTCCTTAATAATCCAAGAAGATGGCCAGGCCATCTTTTATTTTATATCACTTGAACTCAGGAGGTGGAGGTTGCAGTGAGCGCTAAGATTGTGCCACTGCAGTCCAGCCTGGGTGACAGAGACTCCATCTCAAAAAAAAAAAAAGATCCAAGATAATTTCTGTGCTAGAAGGAATAGCTCTTATGAACTGTTCACATGAGTGTTCATAGCCACTGCATGGTCTCAGGAATCAGGACAGGCAGAAAGAGACTTGAAAGTAGTCCTTTTTTTTTTTTTTTTTTTTTCGAGACAGAGTTTTGCTCTTGTTGCCCAGGCTAGAGAGCAATGGCGCAGTCTCGGTTCACTACAACACAGCCTCCCAGGTTCAAGTGATTCTCCTGCCTCAGCCTCCCAAGTAGCTGGGATTACAGGCACCTGCCACCATGCCTGGCTAATTTTTGTATTTTTAGTAGAGATGGGGTTTCACGATGTTGGCCAGGCTGGTCTCAAACTCCTGACCTCAAGTGATCCTCCCACCTCGGCCTCCCAAAGTGCTGGGATTATAGGCATGAGCCACTGTGCCCAGTCTTGAAAGTAGTCTTGACTCGCATACTTTGTAGGAGAGAAGCTAACAGGCAAGTCAAGGGTTGTCTTAATAAAGTCAAGTGGGGAGAGAAACCCAGCTAATATTTTGATTAATGCCTTCTCCCACGAAGTTCACTTATTGGATTTTCCCTACGCAAAGTCTTTTATCCCCTAATATTCCACATAATGATAATAACTGCCATTTATCGGGCACTTTGGTAGATGCTTTATGTATGTTATCTCATATAATCCTCCCAAGAATCCTCCAAGTTGTACAGGCTGGAGACCAGCTCCAGAAAGGTTAAGTAACATTCCCAGGACATACAATCAGATCACCTTCCTTTTCTTTTAAAATTCACCTTCACCTTCCAAATTCTTTTTATAGATGTGTTCATTTATGTAGTTAAGTCCTGTCATTCCATTATTCTAATGCAAAGGTGACTCTCCAGTATTGAACTATTTTGAATTATGTTAAAGAAAACTAGTGTACCTCAATTGGCAAAAAAAAGTAAATGAAAGGGCAGTACAGTAATTCTAATCTTTCTTTGTTTTGGGGGGGTTTTTTGTTGTTGTTGTTCTTGTTGTTGTTTGAGTTGGAGTTTCACTCTTATTGCCTAGGCTGGAGTGCAATGGCAGGATCTTCGCTCACTGCAACCTCCACCTCCTGTATTTTTAGTAGAGATGGGGTTTCACTATGTTGGTCAGGCTGGTCTTGAACTCCTGACCTCAGGTGATCCACCCTCCTCGGCCTCCCAAAGTGCTGAGATTACAGGCGTGAGCCACCACACCTGGTCACAGTAATTCTAATCTTTCTACCCTAGTTATAAGCTCAACTTGGTAAATAAAATATTGTAGGTGGATTTTATCATCGATTAAAGGTTAGGAATCCTAAGGGTTTTGTTATTGTTTGTTTTTCAGTTCTGTCCCTGAATTATATATTCACATTTTTTTTGGTTACTATTTGTAACAGTGGTGAGAGCTGGTAGGCATTTGGGTCATTAGGGATCCACCCTCATGAGTAAATTAATGTCCACTCTCAGGAGTGAGTGAGTTATTGCTTTCACAGGAATGGATTCATTCCTGCAAGATTGGGTTGCTGTAAAGTGAGCGCATATCTCTTTGCACATGCCCACTTGCCTTTCTGCTTCTCTGCCAGAAGCCCTGCAGATGCTGGCACCATGCTCTTGGACTGTCCAGTCCCCAGAATCATGAGGCAAATAAACCTCTTTTCTTTGTAAATTACCCAGCCTGAGGTATTCTGTTATAGCCATACAAAACAGATTTAGACAGTATTGTTCTTTACAAAAATTTGTAAATTTGGCCTGGCATGGTGGTTCATGCCTGTTATCCCAGCACTTTGGGAGGCCAAGGTGGGCAGATCATTTGAGGTCAAGAGTTCAACACCAGCCTTGCTAACATGGTGAAACCCATCTCCACTAAAAATAAAAAATTAGGGCTGGGCATGGTGGCACATGCCTGTAATCCCAGCTACTAGGGAAGCTGAGGCCGGAGAATTGCTTGAACCTGAGAGGTGGAGGTTGCAGTGAGCCAAGATCACACCACTGCACTCCAGCCTGGGCGACACAGTGAGACTCCATCTAAAAAAAAAAAAAAAAAAAAAAATAGAGCAGAGATTGCTGTGACCCTGGATTTTAACTTATTTTTACATCAGTACCCATTTTTATTTTGGAAGAAGCTGAGCTTGAGTTATCTTAGATTAAAGCTACCAAAGGAAACAGGCTAAAAAGAACCAATGGTAGTTTACCTCCTATAAGTTGAATTTCTATTCTAGAGAGAATGGGTTAGGTGTGTTTGATTGCTTTAGAAGATAAAGTATCCAAATACATACAGCACATCACTGAAAATTTAAGTGGGAAGAGAAAAAAATGTCACTTTTATTTATTATGCTTTAATAATTAATTTGTAAGTTTTTCCTTTTTTGATGTCATTTAGCTTTGCATATTCCCGTGGGATCTTTTCCTAAAATAAAGCTTTTAGTGAGCTTAAGGACTTATCAGGATTGGTTTGTGTTTGAGCCTACAGTGTATGTTTATATATTAATCTCCAACGGCTTTGTACCTTCATATTCATACACCATTGGGTAAGCCTTGCATAGGATTCCATTACATTACATCCATTGTCTGCTGACAATGAGAGCAAGTAGATTCTGCTCTTATTCTATCTCCTAGTATATTTGGATGTGAAATATATCCTGCACAGATGACACTTCAAAACAGGTGCATACTTTGAAAGGTTTTCTGGAAATTTGTATATACCTTGTCCTGAGTCACTGATATGTCTGAAGAGATTTGATAATGTGTCATCATTGAGTAGATTTCTCTAATTGATAATAAGGGGCCTGAATAATTAAGAACCTGTGGGTCTTCAAAATTAGTTCATGGTAATAATTAATGTTATGAAAGTTCATCAAGGAAATCATCAGGGTTACAACTTTTAGGTAGTTTGTGGTACTATAGTCTTTTTGTTTGTTTGTTTGTTTTGTTTTTCTTTTTTGAGATGGAGTCTCAGTCTGTTGCCCAGGCTGGAGTGCAATGGCACAGTCTCGGCTCACTGCAGCCTCTGCCTCCTGGGTTCAAGCGATTCTCCTGCCTCAGCCTCCCAAGCAGCTGGGATGACAGGTGCCTGCCACTAGATCTGGCTAAGTTTTGTATTTTTAGTAGAGATGGGGTTTTTAGTCAGGCTGGTCTTGAACTGCTGACCTCAGGTGATCCGCTCACCTTGGCCTCCCAAAGTGCTGGGGTTACAGGGGTGAGCCACTGCACCTGGCCTAGTCTTGCTTTTTTAACAGTCCTTTACATGTTATCTTATATCCCAAAATGAAAATTATGACAGTTTCCCTTTCTAGCGTTTAGCCTTAAAACTCCTTGAGGAAAGACTCCATGTTCATTTCTTTATTTCCTTTGGTCTTAAGAAGGCACTCTTGCAAATATTCATTGCCTCTTCCTGACCAGGATTCATATTGATAATATGGAATGGAATAATCCTTTATGGTTTCTTATGCTATAATCATTTTTCAGACTCTTATTGGAAGAGAACAGTATTTGTGTCTTCTGCCTCTATCTTTTTATAAGGATGTGTTAATAGTCTTCCTGGCTAGCAAAAGTCTTTTCATTCTTACTACATTTGTTTGGTTCAATATCATAATTTATGATCACTCAGATGCCAGTGATCTCTCCATCCTACCATGATTACCTCTTTATCTGAAAACAGCTGCCCACCTGCCATTTGTCCCATCATTGACACTTTGAGCGTGGTCTTTATTTTATTGTGCATTGTATTTTTTAGTGTTTACTCTAAAAATGTTGTAGACAAAGACCCTGTTATGTATGTTTTTATACCTCCAATCTAATCTCTTTATGGTAATGGTATCAATAATACCAGATTGTTGAGCTCTGTAATTTTTTTTTTTTTTAAATGGAGTCTTGCTTTGCTGCCCAGGCTGGAGTGCAGCGGCATGATCTCTGCTCACGGCAACCTTCGCCTCCCGGGTTTAAGCAGTTCTCTGCCTCAGCCTCCTGAGAAGCTGGGATTACAGGCGCATGCCACCACGCCTGGCTATTTTTTGTATTTTTAGTAGAGACGGGGTTTCACTGTCAAGCTCTATAATTATAAAATAATTTAGTGTCTGGCATGAAAGGGGATCTTTGATTATGCCTACCTGATGCTTTGCCTTATCCTTCGCTAGAAATAAGAACCTATTTCTTAAGCCAGCTGTCATAGAACCATGGGGTAGGAGTTAACAAGGAGAAAATAGATAAATAGATGGCTCCCTGAATCGATATAAATTTCCTACCTACAGTCTTTTTTTTTTTTTTTTTTTTTTGAGACAGTCTCCTTCTGTCACCTAGGCTGGAGTGCTTGACTCACTGAAACCTCCACCTCCCAAGTTCAAGTGATTCTCATGCCTCAGCCACTCGAGTAACTGGGATTACAAGTGCACGCCACCACACCTGGCTAATTTTTTTGTTGCTTTTTTTTTTTTTTTTTTTTAGTAGAGATGAGGTTTCATCATGTTGGCCAGGCTGGTCTCAAACTCCTGGCCTCAAGTGATCTGCCCGCCTCAGCCTTCCAAAGTGCTGGGATAACAGGCATGAGCCGCTGTACCTGGCCAATTTCTTCTTTACCTCTTAGTAATTGTGTCTTATTTCTCGCTTATTTCCTTCACGACATGAAATTGTGTTTATTGTTTCTCTCCCTATTAGGAACCTTGTTTGTCATATTCACTGTTGAATTATTTTTTAGCACTTAGGTCAGAGTTTGGTGTGTAATAGCTTGATAAATATTTATTGAGTGCATGAATAATGAAAAGCATACTCGGTTTCATGAACATGAATACCTACTTGGAATTTTTAAAACCACTTTTTCTTCCACAGACTGGAGTTGAGGGACACATAAAGAGAATCCATCATAAAAAAAAAAAGAGAATCCATCAACACCTTCCCTTCCACACACCCCAGCTTCCCACTCTCCCACTCCAACTCTAGCTAT
Source organism: Rhinopithecus roxellana (assembly GCF_007565055.1). Classification (NCBI taxonomy): domain Eukaryota; kingdom Metazoa; phylum Chordata; class Mammalia; order Primates; family Cercopithecidae; genus Rhinopithecus; species Rhinopithecus roxellana. The sequence continues at coordinate 114,780,532 of NC_044564.1, forward strand.
AGGAGTTACTGCTTCTGGGCCAGGCACAGTAGCTCAAGCCTATAATCCCAGCACTTTGGGAGGCCGAGGCAGGCAGATCACTTGAGCTTAGGAGTTCAAGACCAGCCTGGCCAACATGGTGAAACCCCGTCTCTACTAAAAATTAAAAAATTAGCCAGGTGTGGTGGCACACACCTGTAATCCCAACTACTCAGGCAGCTGAGGCACGAGAATCGCTTGAATCCAGGAGGTGAAGGTTGCAGTGAGCCGAGATCACGCCACTGTACTCTAGCCTGGGCAACAATGCAAAACTCTGTCTCAAAAATAAAAAAATAAATTTAAAGAAAAGGGAATTATTGCTCCTTGGTTTATGTCTTAGATGACTTTTGCAGCAATACAGTGATGTGGTAGTAAAGAAACAAGGCTGAATTTGCAGTTGTCTAGACTTAATTTAATATATAGAGTATCCAATTTATACCTTGTTTTTCATGTTCTCCACTCTAATGTCCTGGTAGGATTGAAATTATATCTAAAGTCTGAGCACACTGCTTGCCTAGAGCCACAGTAGACCTTTCTTCAAATTTAAATTAGCTGAAGGCTGGTTGTCCTGTATGTGAAAATGTAATCAAAATATCCAGATTAGGCACAGGCCATCCCAATTAGGTGAATTATCTGAAGTCCTTGCTTTTTATCTGCTGACATTTGTGATTAGAAAGCCTTAAAGCAGTTAAATTTCATTAACGGCGTTCATTTGTATCTTATTACAGATTGTTTCCTGCAATCCAAAGAAGCTGCTTTTCTTCTTCTTATCTAATATTTAAGTTTGAACATATATTAAGCAATACCTGTTAAAGGAACTATACTGGCTGGGCACAGTGGCTTACTTGGGTAATCCCAACACTTTGGGAGGCCAAGGCAAGAGGATTGCTTGAGCTCAAGAGTTTGAGACCTGCCTGGGCAACATGAGACCTCATCTGTACGTAAAACAAAAAATTAGCTAGGCATGGTGGTAGTGGTGGACTAAGCTAAGGCCTGTGATTCTACCTACTCAGGAGGCTGAGGTTGAGGCTGCAGTGAGTTGCACTCCAGCCTGGGTGACAGAGCAAGACCCTGTCTCAAAAAAAAAAAAAAAAAAAGGAACAATTCTGCAGAATAAGGAAGGATTAGGCATCTGTAGCCCTACACGTAAACCCTTTCTGCTACAGTCTCCAAAAGTGATCTCTATTAGCATGAGTTCCTTCTCTCTCCATCTGTAGATTATGAAAAATAATTCTGAATAAAGATGCTAGGAGAGCATTCATTTATTAGACAAATTCCATATAGACAAAGTATTTACCAAGAAACAAGTCCAGGAGCAGGGAACCACCAGGTTGCCTGGTGAACCAGCCTAGGTCAGAAATGGAGCAGGTCAAAACTCCTGTATTGATCAGTAGTGGGATCATGCCTGTGAATAGCCATTGCATTTCAGCCTGGGCAAAATGGCAAGATTCCATCTCTAAAAATTAAAAAAGAAAAAAGAAACAAGATTTTTATATCCTTAAATTATTATATATAATTATTTCTCTTAAAAGAATCTTCTGCTGACCCTCAACTTTTCCTGGAAAAAATGGATCATTCCCACCATATGGGGATGAGCTATATGGACTCCAACAGTACCACGCAACCTTCTCACCATCACCCAGCCACTTCAGCCTCACACTCCCATGGTGGAGGAGACAGCAACATGATGATGATGGTGAGTGCCATAGGAGGGGCAACGCAGGCCCTTTCCCACCCACTTGGGTAATAGAAATAATGGAATTTTAGTGTTGGAAGCTTATTATCTTTAAAGGTCAGTTTACCAGTGAGGATAACCAAAGCAGACCCAAGCAAGTAATTTGCCCAAGATTACATGGCAGGCTACTTACAGAGTCACACCAGAACCAAGATTTTAGGCTTCTTTCTTTGGTAGTCCCTTCTAAAATCAACTCTTTTCTGAATTAAGTTCTGGTCTTTATACCTTGTGTGGAAAAGAGAGAAAGACAAAAGTTGGCCAGGCGCAGTGGCTCATGCCTATAATCCCAACACTTTGGGAGGTCAAGGCAGGTGGATCACGAGGTCAGGAGATCGAGACCATCCTGGCTAACACGGTGAAACCCTGTCTCTACTAAAAATACAAAAAATTAGCCAGGCATGGTGGCATGCGCCTGTAGTCCCAGCTACTTGGGAGGCTGAGGCAGGAGAATCGCTTGAAACCCGGAGGTGGAGGTTTTAGTGAGCTGAGATCTCACAACTGCATTCCAGCCTGGGCGACAGAGAGAGAATCTGTCTCAAAAAAAAAAAAAAAAAGAAAGAAAGAAAGATAAATGTTGATGGTGGGGGCCCCGCAGAGTACTCATGCTCAGTGCCTGTGGTAGTAACACTAAAATGAGGGCTTCCCACTCACGTGAGTGTCTCTTCTTACTATCCAGATCTTCTATTTTTAAATGTTCTAAGCTTCTTTGCCCCAAATTCTCATTTAGAATTTTCATTCATCTCTAACTGACTTGTTTTGGTTTTCTGGCAGCCTATGACCTTCTACTTTGGCTTTAAGAATGTGGAACTACTGTTTTCCGGTTTGGTGATCAATACAGCTGGAGGTGAGTAAGCCATCAGGTAGTGCTGGAAGGTGATAGTCACATGAGAGACAGTGACAAATAATTTGGAAGTCCAGCACCTGTTTCTGTCCTAACTACTGAGTCAACATGGTAATGATGCATAACCATCTTGGTTCCTATTTCCTACCTAGAAGGTAGGTACTTTTTTGGTCCTCTGGTAAACCTCTGTTAACTAACCTGTATGTTTTGGAGCTCTAAAAAATAATTTAGATACCAGACAGAAGTCTTTTGCAATCCATTTTCTTTCATTCTTTTCCAGAGTGTTTACTTTTTTTTTTTTTGAGATGGAGTTTCATTCTTGTCACCCAGGCTGGAGTGCAATGGCAGCTATCTTGGCTCACTGCAATCTCCGCCTCCCAGGTTCAAGCTATTCTCCTGCCTCAGCCTCCCAAGTAGCTAGAGTTACAGGCACCCACCACCATGCCCAGCTAATTTTTGTATTTTTAGTAGAAACGGGGTTTTGCCATGTTTGCCAGGCTGGTCTCGAACTCCTGACCTCAGGTGATCCACCCACCTCGGCCTCCCAAAGTGCTGGGATTACAGGCATGAACCACCATGCCTGGCCTCAGAGTGTTTACTTATTTAATAAGTTATTAGTCCTGGACATAAGACTAAGTCAAGTTAAATACCACAAAATAACTCTAAGTTTAAAACTATTGCTCTAATACAATACTTAAATTTTACGATAAATTAAGTGCCACAAAGAGTGAAATGACTTGCCTTCAATCATAGAGTTAATATGTCAGAGCTAGGACAAGGACACAGACCTTCCAGAGCTACCTAGACCAGTGTTCTTTTAGTCTACCAAACTATGGCCCACATCCTTCCTGATTCTTGGCATGGCCCATCTTAGTCACTCCTAGTTTTGAGGTAGATGATTACCCATCTCTTTGTGTCTATTATGTTGTATGGTATACTTTAAATTTAACTTGCGCAAACTCAGTAGTCAGTTGGACTGCCTTAGGTACCAGATGTCTCTTTGGAGCCATAAAATCAATTTGTTTTGGGAAGAAGGAGAGCATTTAGTTCAGGTAATGTGTTAAATTAGCAGTTCGAATACATTTATGTCATTACCAACACTTCACAGTGTGAAAGACTTAGAATTGAAATGCCTATTCAGGAAATGTAGTCAGCCACTTATAAAACTAAATTGTTTTATTCCCTGTTTACATATTCTACACTGTGTGTTTCAGTGTAACAAACCTAATTTAATGACATCAAGCAGTCTGACCAAAAGGTTATTGTTCTGATTTTTTTTCTTATCTTAATCAGAAAGTAAACATGTTCTTGGCAGAGGCAATAGTTTTCAGTTACACCATCTTAGCTGTTCTCCTCTCTGGGCAAGAGAAGAGGGAATAATATAATGTCTTCAAAAACTGAGAGTAGAATTTTTTGTGTGTGTCTTTCTAGCTGGACAGCACATTGGCTAATGATTTTGCCCATGTTTGACAGTACCACCATATTTTCCTTCCATACTTAGAAATGGCTGGAGCTTTTGTGGCAGTGTTTTTACTAGCAATGTTCTATGAAGGACTCAAGATAGCCCGAGAGAGCCTGCTGCGTAAGTCACAAGTCAGCATTCGCTACAATTCCATGCCTGTCCCAGGACCAAATGGAACCATCCTTATGGAGACACACAAAACTGTTGGGTAAGAACTGAACAGATCCAGATGAAGCCCTAAAGAGCTTGATCAGTTAAGCAGCAAAGCGCAGCTATGTGATCAGCAGCAGCCCTCTTCTTGAGTTAGGAGTTCTGTATGACCTTGATCAAAACTGTCCTTAGAGGTTTGGGTTTGTAGGTCATGAGCAGGCCAAAGGAGGAATGAGAGGAAGTATTCTGCAAATATGAATATTTGTTCTGAGTTGTAGGTATTGGCCACTTCAGAAGAAGGGAAGTGAAGAAGCCATATTTTAAAATATTTACCAAAATAATAATGAACAAGTTAAGAAATTCAGGTCAAGATATAAAAGAATGGCAGATTGCAGTTGATTCTATAAAATTATACCTAGTCAGCTCTGTCCTCTTTTTGTTTACAATATAAGACTGTATTGATTTCTGTGTTCTGTCTAAGAAAGTATTTGGGTAATTATTGGTTTTTCCCATGGATTGGCAAATGTTTTTTGAGACTGTTTTAATAAAAATGTAAGTCTTAAAACCAAATTGGACCTTAAGAAATCCTATAGACCGACATCCTGCTTTCATTTGTTTTTTTTTTTTTTTTTTTTGAGACGGAGTCTGACTGTGTCGCCCAGGCTGGAGTGCAGTGGCGCGATCTCGGCTCACTGCAAGCTCCGCCTCCCAGGTTCATGCCATTCTCCCGCCTCAGCCTCCGAGTAGCTGGGACTACAGGCGCCCGCCACCACACCCGGCTAATTTTTTGTATTTTTAGTAGAGACGGGGTTTCACCATGTTAGCCAAGATGGTCTCGATCTCCTGACCTCGTGATCCGCCCGCCTCGGCCTCCCAAAGTGCTGGGATTACAGGCTTGAGCCACCGCGCCCGGCCTCATCCTGCTTTCAAACAAGCAGTGTTATTTATTTCCATTGTACTGATGAGCTTACTGAGGCCCAGGGGATGAATAGCCAGGTCTCCTTATCCCTAATTAAGTAATTTCTTCTGTACTACCCAACCCACGATTCTATTTTTTTTTTTTTTTTTTTTTTTTTTTTTTTTTTCCTGGAGACAAGGTCTCCCTCTATTGCCCAGGCTGAAGTGCAGTGGCACGATCTTCACTCACTGCGACCTCTGCCTTCCAGACTCAAGTGGTCCTCCCACCTCAGCCTCCCAAGTAGCTGGAACTACAGGCATGAGCCACAACACCCAGCTAATTTTTTTTATTTTTTGTAGAGACAAGGTTTTGCCATGTTGCCCAGGCTGGTCTGAAACTCCTGAGCTCAAGCAGTCAGCCCACCTCAGCCTCCCAAAGTGCTGGGATTAAAGGCATTAGCCACCACCCCCAGCCTCTGTTTCCGTGTTTGTAAAATGTAAACTTTACAAAGGTGGGAAGCCTAAAAACATTCGGGCAGATGAGCGTGAGAGGGTTTACGCTTCCCTTTCAGGATCTAAGGTGGAGATAAGTCTAGATTACTGCTCGTCCTTTTCTCCTTCTCCGGAAAAGGGTTCCTCCTCACAGCCATATCTGACCAATGTTTATAAGCCTGACAGCCCTGTGCTGTTTCATTTCCATGGACCAATCAAAGAACATTCAAGTACCTGTGAGTTGCCAGAGTGGCTGTCCAGTTCCAGCTGAGCTCATGGCAAAAACTCTTCCCTCTTTCTCCTGATCTGCAGAACTCCTAGGAGTCCCTGATTGTTGTGTCCCTGTTTACTCTCCAGGCAGCAGATGCTGAGCTTTCCTCACCTCCTGCAAACAGTGCTGCACATCATCCAGGTGGTCATAAGCTACTTCCTCATGCTTATCTTCATGACCTACAACGGGTACCTCTGCATTGCAGTAGCAGCAGGGGCCGGTACAGGATACTTCCTCTTCAGCTGGAAGAAGGCAGTGGTAGTGGACATCACAGAGCATTGCCACTGATGTCAAACTCTGGCGTGGCCTTATCGATTGCAGTGGGAAGCTGTTCAAGACTTGAAGATGTGATTTCCTGCTCCAATCATCCCTTCTTGCTCCTCTTTGTGCACGTACACACACACACAAACACAGACACACACACACACACACACACACACACACACACACACACACACACACACACACACACACCCTGCTCAACAGAGGTTTAGTTTACAGTCTCTGAGCTAAAGTAGTAACCTCCCAAATTGTTTTTTCTAATAAGCTGAGTTTCCCATTTCTTTTAAGGAGAAGCCACCCATGAAATGTCTTTTCCTTCTCCATCATCTTAGAGCCACGTTATATGTTCTTGTCTAATCCATGTAGCTTTTTGTTCAATGACTTGATCATCTGCTTCCTTTTTGAACTTTTAACAGATAGTAAGTAAATTTGGTAGTTTTTTCCCTGGGTCAGCGATGGAAAGGGGTTAACTTCAGCCAGGATTGATGGCAGCTGAGGGAAAGTCTTGCCCAACTAAACCCAGAACTCAAACTTAACATTAGAAAATAAGGTCCAGGGCTGGACACAGTGGCCCACGCCTGTAATCCCAGCACGTTAGGGGGCCAAGGCAGGCTGGATCACCTGAGGACAGGAGTTCGAGACTAGCCTGGCCAACATGGTGAAACCCCGTCTCTACTAAAAATACAAAAATGAGCTGGGCGTGGTGGCGGGCGCCTGTAATCCCAGCTACTCAGAAGGCTGAGGCAGGAGAATCACTTGAACTTAGGAGGTGGAGGTTGCAGTGAGCCAAGATGGCGCCATTGCACTGCAGCCTGGGCAACAAGAGTGAAACTCCATCTCAAAGAAAAAGAAAAGAAGGTCCAATTTTTGGATTCAATGAGTGGGAAATACATTGTGCCTTTGTCCAGATGTGATGCATTATACCAAAATCTTAGTAGTGTGCAGAGGGGTGGTTTCAGACTAAATACAGGCTTAGAGCTTGCAGAGTGTGTATTCTTGGATGGCTGACTCATCAACCTGCATTCCCACTTAACTTTGATTAGCATGAACTTGCCAATCAAAAAATGACAATCAGTTTTAGAAAATAGAAATAGATATTTTTAAATAAAACCATTCGCAGTTTACTTTGGCTTGATACCTTGGTTTGTCCCAGCTGAAGTGAAGCAAAAGAGTTTGAATTATTTTTCCCATTAGTGTTTTCACGTGTCTGCCTCTAAAACAGTGATTTTCAAGCTTTAGCGTGCATCAGAATCACCTGTAGGGCTTGTTAAATCACTAATTGCTGGGCCTCAACCCAAAAGCCCCCAGAGTGGCACTTCTGAGTTCCTGCTCATGTTACAAGGGACCACACTTTGAGAATCTCTGCTTTAAGCTAAGGAAATATTGCCTGGTGGGCTGGCTGCCTGATACTGGGCATGGAAATTTGAATTGCTGATTGGTAGATGGTGTGTCTGGACTTAACTCATGTAGTAAATACTGCTGATCAATACCTAATCATTCCACATTTATTGTGTGTATACCCAAGCATACATGTGTGAAGGGCTATAGCCAAAGTGTTTTTACTAGCCTGTATGAAGTCACTAGTCCTTATTTTTAAAGGTCTGTGGTTTCTTGGAAGTAATTTGATTGTTGAGAGAGACCTTTGATCTGCAGTGTAAATCTACCAGTCATGGGCCAGAAGGGCAAAAGCCCAGCTTTCTCTTTGGAAAGACTCAGGGTGTGGTTTGCTGATGGCCAGATTTTCCTCAGGCTCCAACAACTGTGCTCATACCAAGCAGATCCTCATCCTCCATATAACCATCTTTGTTATTCGTGGGGGTTTAATTACATTACAAGTGGCCAAAACCCCTGTTCTCAGTGAAGAACCACATTGGATTTTTATTCTGTTCAGTTGTAGTCTACACTGCAGTCTTATTCCCAGTTCAAACTACCTCTTTAAATTGATTTGTCTTGTGCTGGTCTGTTAAATCCTGCCCTTCTTGGTGCTAGATCCAGTTGTGCCTCAGGGCAGAGGAAACAAAACACAGCTATCCTGTTGGCCTGTGTCGTGGTTTTATAGTTTGTACTTTCTCCGTGGGTGCCAGTTAAATATTGGAGAGCAAGGAATGTGTACTTGTATGGCTTTGAACCAAGAGAGGGTTATAAGCCTACTGGATTGAAGTTAAAATCCAAGAACCAACATTTAGAGCTTTGTGCTTTTCTCTCATTCCATCACCTTGTAATGATGATACTTAACATGAGCAGGGTGAATGACAGGTACTGACAAAGTCCAACAAAAAGGTGTAATACAGCCTATTGTCTCAAGCCAAGGAATCTTAAAACCATGATAAATAAATAGGAATCAATAGTTAGTAGTGACACTGGTGCTCTCTAGAAATCTCAGCATGAACTGCTATAGAATACCCTCCCAGCAACAGAACCTTATCAGTAAGGCCAGCTAGACCCAATGGCTCATGCCTGTAATCCCAACACTTTGGGAGGCCAAGGTGGGAGGACGGCTTGTGTCCCGAAGTTCGAGACAGGCCTGGACAACATAGTGAGATCCCATCTCTATAAAAAATCAAAAATTAGCCAGGCATGGTGGTGCACACCTGTAGTCCTGGCTACTTGGGAGACTGAGGCAGGAGGATTGCTTTTGCCCTGGAGGTCGAGGCTGCAGTGAGCCATGATTGTGCCACTGTACTCAGCCCGGGTGACAAAGCAAGACCCTGTCTCAGAAAAAAAAAAAAAAGAAAATTCAAGGCCAGTTAAGACAAAATGCTATGACTGAAATTCACAGAAATATCAGTTTAGATTAGGTCTTCAAGTATCCGGGATACAGATACAGGTATTAAAACCTGAATTTCAGAGATTCTTAGACTGGGTGCCAAAGGATGAAGCTAGTGAAGGAGAAAAAGCTTAAATTCCATCTTGAGCTCTTGGATTATGATAATACAATGATCGCATTAACTTTTCATTTCTGTTGTTCATTTGGAATTTAATGCTTGACTTCTTTGTTCATTTTGAATCTAAATTTCTCTTTTCTTTCTTCCCCATTCACATCTATTAGAAGACTGTATCACCATTTCTTCGGCCCCCTTACTCTGCTGTCCTTTCCCTTTTCTTTCAGTTTTTTTTTATCTCATGTCTAGTGTATTACATCTCCATAGCCCTCCTGATGCAGTAGACAGTGCTATGCTATGGATATAAATATCAACCAGAAATTGGCATTTATAAACCTGTTAGAGACTTTAACCATGCTTCAAGAGGCAGTTGCCGCACTGGAATTTCTATAAGGATGGTACCCTTCCCAGAGTTACAGAATCTTAGTTGCTGTCTCTAGTCTATGATGGAGGAACTCCCAGCATCCCCATTGCCCACAAATGGAATCCTCACTGTATCCACTAGGAAATTAGAAATTAAGGTTTCTTCACTACTTCTATGGTAGGGTTGTCTGAAATTCCCTTTCAGGCTGTGGGTACTGGTCTTCCGTTCTAGTCAGAAGGGGTTCCTTATAAGGAGCACGAGGAGGGGAGTACACTTTCGTATCATTTAATTTTGATCCTGCCGTCTCCAGCTGCTCCTTCAAAAGATACATCAAAAGATACAAACTCGGCCGGGCACAGTGGCTCACACACTTTGGGAGGCCGAGGGGGGCGCGGATCACCTAAGGCCAGGAGTTTGAGACCAGCCTGGCCGACATGGTGAAACCCCATCTCTACTAAAAATACAAAAATTAGCCGGGCTTGGTGGCTCATGCCTGTAATCCCAGCTACTCTGGAGGCTGAGGCAGGAGAATCGCTTGAACCTGGGAGGGACAGGTTGCAGTGAGCCAAGATGGTGCCATTGCACTCCAACCTGGGCAACAAGAGCAAAACTCTGTCTCAAAAAAAAAAAAAGATACAAAGTCTGCATTTGATATAATGCCTTAATTACTGGGTCTACAATTAATGTTGACTGTTTTAGATTGTAAGCTCCTAGAGAGCAGTATTGCTGTAGTAGGAATGTTTTAACAGTGTCATATGAAAACGAACAAAATAAATATTTTGATTTTGTGATTCTATGCAAGTTTTTCTGCCCAGAGTGATAATGCAATGAGCTAGTCTCTTCATAGGCTGCATAGATTCTGGCCATTACCATCAGTTTTTAAGATGTCAGTATTTTAGGTGGTATGATCCTTTCAGGTTTTCATCTCACTTTCCTCTTACTCTACTTAAAATGACATGCCTGGTACATGCTAGAAGATCCATGTGACCTTCTGCACAGGAGACAGGGTCTTCATGAAGCCAGAAGTATTTCAGTATACTGAAGATTCCTGAATTTAAAAGCCAACTTTTGTCACATCATAATCCCTTCTGTGTTTCTGCTGTGAGGCAAGAGGCTCTGAGCTGGGCCTGTAGGAAGTTTACCGCCAAACCTTGAGATGCACAGTGACCCTGCCAGTCCCTTTGGTAATGCCAAAATGCTGACGTTACTTGCTTTTCCCACTGGCCGCCAGTGGGTATCTTGCCATCAGCACCATTCGTAGTCTCTTAGTGTAGTATCATGAACATGGACTTAGAGGAGTCAATGGGTTTGGATTCTGGCTCCACCACTTACTAGCAGTATGACCTTAGGAAGTTAGTCTAATGATCCCTAAGCCTTAGTTTTCTTTGAGATGGAGTCTCGCTTCGTCACCTAGGCTGGAGTGCAATGGTGCAATCTCACCTCACTGCCACCTCCATCTCCCGGGTTCAAGTGATTCTCCTGCCTCAGCCTACCAAGTAGCTGGGGCTACAGGCACATACCATCATGTCTGGCTAATTTTTTATTTTTAGTAGAGACAAGTTTTCACCATGTTGGCCAGGCTGGTCTTGAACTCCTGAGCTCAAGTGATCTGCCCGCCTCGGCCTCCCAAAGTGCTGGGATTGGGAAAGGTGTGAGCCACTGTGCCCAACCATAACACCTGTTTGAATCAGGCACCCAGCACAAAATATGCATTCAAGCCTTAGTGTATTTTTTTAATCTACGATTATTGTTACTCTAGCTTCCAGGAAAATGAAAAGTACACTTTTCTTGATAAGGTTAGTAGGTTAGTGTTTTTTGTTGTTGTTCTTTTGTTTTTATGACAGAGTTTTGCTCGTTGCCCAGACTGAAGTGCAATGGTGCAATCTCGGCTCACTGCAACCTCTGCCTCCCAGGTTCAAGCAATTCTCCCACCTCAGCCTCCCGAGTAGCTGGGATTGCAGTCATGCACCACCACGCCTGGCTAATTTTGTATTTTTAGTAGAGATGGGGTTTCACCATGTTGGTCACGCTGGTCTCAAACTCTGGACCTCAGGTGATCCACCCACCCACCTCAGCCTCCCAAAGTGCTGGGATTACAGGCATGAGCTACCGCGCCCGGCCCCCTTTTTTTTTTTTTTTTTTTTTTAATTTTATAGAGTCAGGGTTTCCCTGTGTTACCCAGGCTGGTCTCTAACTCCTGGGCTCAAGCAATCCTGCCTCAGCCTCCCGAAGTGCTGGGATTACAGGCATGAGCCACCACACCTGGCCCTCTCCCACTCGTATTACTCAGACTTAAACTACCCCAAAAAGGCTAACGTCCTGCTAAGAGTCTCTGTAGAACTGATGATTCAAGAGGCTCTTATGATCACAGCTGGTGATTCCCTGGGTTGAATTAGTAAAAAAAGGCCAAGCATAATAATCCCAGCACTTTGGGAGGACTGTTGAATGCCAGCAGCTCAAGCCCAGCTTGGGCAACATAGATCCCTGCCTCTACATAAAACAATAAAAATTAAAAAAAAAAAAAAATTTAACTCCAAAACATTAAGGCAAGATTCAAAATTATCCTCTGAGCTGCCTCTCTGGTTCTTTCTGGGAAAAATGCTTAGGCAAGTTGAGAAAGGAAGGAAAGTTGGAATAATGGCAAACCTATTTAGAAGCATTCCTCTTATTTCCCTCCATTGTCTGTCCTCTGAACATTGTACCCAAACTCGTTACAAAGCCATTCTATAAAGAGATCTGGTACCTACAATTTCTTCAGATTTACACAGTATCACTACAATTTAATTTCTACAAGGGCAGGGATCTTTGTTGAGTGGCACATGGTGGGCACTCAATAAATACTTGTTGAATAGATGGGTTAAATGAAAGTGGCAGGGATCAACTAGAGTGTCCTGTGCTTAGGGTCTTTTAATAAAGATGGAAAGAATGATGTTAATCTTGTAGCAATTATCTTTTAAAGTCTGAGGGTTAACAGTGCTGTTATACTTCATTAAGGATGCCTCACATTTTTCCAAAAATATATTTATTTTTAAAAACAAAAACTCAGATCAGTTTTATAGAGTCAGATTTTCCAGAGACAAACCACAGTTTGGATTCCAGCTTAGAGTGCAAGTGAAGCATCAGTAATCTCATGCAGAAGGATTTGTCTCTGCAGGAGGTACATTCTGCTTGACTGTAAGCACTCAATTCTCTAAATCTGGTTTGTACTTCTGCCATCATTTTATTCCATTCCAGCGCTCTGGCATGCAAGATAATCCATCTCTAAAATTCAAGACTTCCAAATTGAGATGAACGATTACTGGGCTTGGGTTGGGGTTTATAACCAATCCGATCATTGATCATTTGTTCCCGGCTCTTGGGATCACTGCTGAGCCCAATGGCTCCTTCTCCATCACTGCCTCCTACAACTTCCACATCTTCCTTCTGTTTCTTACGGGTCTGAAAGTATAAACGTTTTAGGATTAAGGCAACATTCTTTCAATTAGCAAACGTTTATTTAGAGCACCTACCATGTACTAGGCATGGGGTAAAGGACAGAGTTAGGGTATAAAGAACAATAAACTGAAATCCTAGGTTTGGAATACTTAGGGGCACAATGAGGATACAGTGTTAAAAGTTGTAACCTCTGATCACTTGAGGTCAGGAATTCGAGACCAGCCTGGCAAACACGGCGAAACCCCATCTCTACTAAAAATAAACAATGTGGCCGGGCACAGTGAGTCACACCTGTGATCCCAGCCCTTTGGGAGGCCGAGGCGGGCGGATCACGAGGTCAAGAGATCAAGACCATCCTGGCCAACACAGTGAAACTCCATCTCTACTAAAAATACAAAAATTAGCTGGGCATGGTGGCACATGCCTGTAATCCCACCTACTCAGGAGGCTGAAGCAGGAGAATCACTCGAACCAGGAAGTCGGAGGTTGCAGTGAGCCGAGATCACGCCATTGCACTGCATCCAGCCTGGTGACAGAGTGAGACTCCGTCTCAAAAAAAAAAAAAGATGTAACCCCTGCCCTCCAGGATGTCACAGTCTAATAGGTAAACAGGCAAACAGACGATTATAGGGTGATCCGGGTTATGACCTATGACAGAGGAAAGTACACACTGCCAAAGAGACAAGAGGTAAGGAGTTGCGGTGTGGTGGTACAACAGGAAGCTACAACTGGAAAGATGGAAGAGCAGACAAGGGGGAGCAAAGGGTATTTCAACAAATTTATTATTCTAGAGAATAGAGAAATAAATTGACTGGTAAAGAAATAACCACCAAAAATCTATAGCCTAACTGATCCCATGAGATTAAAAGTAACATGAGAAGGTTTTATGCTATCTTACCAAAAGGTCTGGGTTTTGTGGCTTCATTTTGTTTTCAGGTAAAAGGTTTGGCTCTTAAGTCACATGTGACTGCAGAATCCACAAAGTATGTCTCAGTTTGATCATTTTCAAAAAGAAACACTTATCCCGTAACTGCCACTACCTGACTGTAAGGACAACAGATGATAACTTTCTCTAAGAGAGTGAAATGATGTTTTATCCAAAATTCCTTAATAATAATTGAATGGCTCAGCTACTCAGATCACTGGAATTACCACCATTCTTCACCACTTGCTGCTGGACTGTGGGCATTTAAATGCCAAGCATCGGGCTGACCACAATGGCTCATGCCTGTAAATCCCAGTGCTTTGGGAGGATTGCTTGAGCCCAGGAGTTTGACACTAGCCTGGGCAACATAGTGAGACTCCATCTGTCCACAAATTTTTTTTTTTTCTTCAGACCGACTCTCGGTCTGTCACGAGGCTGGGGTGCAGTGGCGCTATCTCGGCTCACTGCAACCTCCACCTCCCAGGTTCAAGCGATTCTCCTGCTCTCAGCCTCCCAAGTAGCTGGGACTACAGGCGCATGCCACCACACCCAGCTAATGTTTGTATTTTTAGTAGAGACAGGGTTTCAACATGTTAGCTAGGATGGTCTCTTGACCTCGTGATCCGCCTGCCTTGGCCTCCCAAAGTGCTGGGATTACAGGCGTGAGCCACCGCACCCGGCCCACAAAAAATTTAAAAATTAGCCAGGCATAGTGGCACATGCCTGTATTCCCAGTTATTCAGGGGGCCTGACGTGGTAGGATCACTGGAGCCTGGCAGGTCAAGGCTGCAGTGAGCGGTGATCATGCCACTGTACTCCAGCCAGGGCAACAGAGCAAGACCCTGTCTCAAAACTAAAAATAAAAAATAAAATAAATGCCAACACTCACGAAGTATTACAGTGAATAAAATAAGGTATTGCCCTTTATGTGGCAAATGACCTTCCTGATTACTAGTAAGTGATGTTAGAAAGTTCTACCTAAATATCTTTGTGAAAACAAGTTCTAAAAGGCAAACAACTCTATCATTCTGAGAATATCCAAGTGGAATGAAATCACTTAAAAGGCTTCCCACTTTGAGCAACTGCTGTTTCAGAAGCTAGAGTCACAGTAGTATAATGAAACTCATGTTGGTAATAAATGAAACAGGCCAGTTTTCTACTGGTTTCACTTTAGGGCATGACTGTCCCTGCTTCCTAAGTTACTCTAAAACAGGGCAAAACCCACTAGATAACTGCCTTTGGTGGAAAGATTAACTCAATAGTGAGCTGACTCTGTAGAGTCAAAGTTCAGCATGCTAGCATTTTATGAGATTTGTAACAACTGAAGTTTAAGCCATACTTTAAAGCTCATCCTTAATAATATAGTTTTTTAAAAGCAGAAATTATGATGCTTCGAGAACACTAAAGTCTCTTGGGATGAAGCGGGGGAAAGAAATCTAAGTTATTAGTCTTAATATGAAGCATATACAATACATAATAAAGCTGTTGGTAAATACATGCAAAATGTACTGTACTCTGCCATATAGTACAAGGTATCTGCTAGGACAGCAAATGAAAATAGACTTGTATTGAGCCCTCCTTTGGGCCTGGTATTGCAGGGAACAGATGCAGAGAGAAATATACTAATCCCTGACTTCAAAGAGCTTATGGCCCACTGAGGGAAAACAAAAGCAAACAGCCAATTACAACAGAGAGTGACAGTGCTTATGAGAGAGGTTAGCACAGCAGGATGAGGTTGAGCCTAACCCAGCTGGGGGCTAGAAGAAGTAAGAGTTAGCCTGGCAAAGAAAAATAAAGGACTTTTCTGGCAAAGGGAACACTTGTGTATAGACATTGAGATTAAAGATAACCCAGCAGTGAAAGTGGAGAGATAAGCAAGGACCAGCTCACAAAGGACCTCATATGCCATGCTAGGGAATTTGGAATTTAGTCTGTAGACCACTGAAGAATTTAAGTCTTATTAATGGACATCTAATACCATGTAGCAAGGCCACACTTAAAAATACATATGGGGTTCCTACCATGAGCTAGATCGTAGGAAATGGTGATGCAAACAGACATGATTTCTGCAATCAATCACTGGCTGGGTGTAGTGGCTCACGCGTGTAATCCCAGTACTTTGGGAGGCTGAGGCGGATGGATCACTTGAGGTCAGGAGTTGGAGACCAGCCTGGCCCCAACATGGCAAAACCCTGTCTCTACTAAAAATACAAAAATGACCCGGGCATGCTGGCATGTACCTATAGTCCCAGCTACTCAGGAGGCTGAGGCAGAGGTTGCAGTGAGCCAAGAGCATGCCACTGTACTCCAGCCTGTGTGACAGAGCGAGACTCCATCTCAAAAAAACACAAAGTTGTATTCATACCTCCAGGTCCTTTCGAATGCTCTCAAACTCTTCAATGTCATCAAGCTTTAGCTCTAGGCGTGTTGGTTTTCGTCTCAGCATACTGAATGAAGTCAACACTAAGGGCCAAACCCAGTGAACTATTAGCTGTTAAAAATGAAAGAGAGGAGGAAAAACTGAAGGTAATAAAGTCTCAGATACACAACATAAAATCAGTTTGCGAGCATGTATACTAAAGTGAATGGAAGTATTAAAACTTTATTTGAATTCACACATAGACTTCTAAAGTCTTTTTAAGGGATAGGATCTTGCTCTTTGCCCAGGCTGAAGCACAGTAGCATGACCTTAGCTCACTACAGCCTCAACTTCCTGGGCTCAAGCAATCTTACTGCCTCAGCCTCCAGAGTAGCTGGGACTACAGGTGTACACCACCATATCTGGCTAATTTTTGTGTTTTCTGTAGAAATGGGATCTCTCTCTGATGCCCCGGCTGGTCTCAAACTCCTGGGCTCAAGTGTTCCTCCCTCCTCATTTTCCCAAAGTGCTGGCATTATTGGCAAGAGCTACTATACCCAGCCAACTTCTAAAGTCTTTAGGTATATGATTATTACATTTTTATTACATTATGGAGATCTACAGCTCTGTAAAATCAAAAACTCTTTCTGTAAGAATTTAAAATAGCAAACTGCCTATAAGAGAAATTCTAGGCAACCATCACTTTAATCTCATGTTCCAGTCACATTCAAAGAAATACTCTAGCTAAAAGAATAAACTATCCCATCTTAGTATAGTTAAAGTGGACAAACCAGTGAATTTAATCTACGTGAGAATTGTCAGAGATTTGTGATCACTCCTGAATGCTAAAATCAGTTTGCTAAATCTCATGAAAACTCCAGCTCACCAATTCACAGGATTATCCTCAGCGTCCAAACAGATCCTAAATGTGTACGTCATTCATTAAACAAACACTTCTTGTGCTCCAGCTACAGAATTAAAAGGTACAGTCATAATCTGTGGGGAAAATAAAGAAAACTGTGATATCATGTAACGAGAACCCTAATGAGGATACTGGCAGTGGCATCACACAGGCACCTAATCCAGTCTGGGCTGAGTGTGGGGTGGGCAAGGATGTCAGGCAAGCCTTCCTGGAGAAAATGATATCTTAGTTGACTTCTGAAGGGCAGGCAGAGAGAAGAGTGCACAAGGAGGCTCAAGACCAGCTTTGGCAACATAGCAAGACCCTGTCTCTACAAAAAAGTAAAAAAATTAGCTAGGCTGGTAGTGTGTACCTGTAGTCCTAGCTACTCAGGAGGCTGAGATGGAAGGATCACTTGAACCCAGGAGTTTGAGGTGGCCACAGTGAGCCATAATCTCACCATAAGACCCCAACTCAAAAAAAAAAAAAGAAGAGGTTCGAGAGAGCATTCCACAGCCTGAAATCCCGAGGTAATACTGTTAACAAAAACCATTTTGTTTTGTTTTGTTTTTGAGAAAACACAACTCCCCCAATTGAGTTTAATATCTGTTGATGGCATCATTTGTATATTCTCCACAGCATCCCCTAGAGTGTATCTATACAAACAGTCAGTAAATGTTTGTTGAATAAAAGGTGAGATCATTCTTGAGCACTGTGCTGTTTTTCCATTCCCATGCTTTACATTCTTAACACAAAAACCCTGTGAAGTTGACAAAATGATTTCTATTTCACACATAAAGAAGTCATCGAAGCAAGCTGTTCAGTTTGGTTAATAATTTTAGCCTCCTATAAAAATTATACAGGTCAACATGATAAGGATTGAGAATGATGGAAGTGAAAACTCCTTGAAAGTATATAGAGATACAAATTATTACATGTATCTAGGATGAAACTAGGGACTGTGAAGGATACAAAGGAAGAAATATTTCCTTCTCCCATGAAGCTAAGGATATTACAAGCGATATTATCACACAAAACACTGGCACATTACATTTCAAATTGCTTTGTACTAAATCAGGCATTATCTTCTACCAGATTCCAATGCAGACAAATGGTAGAGAAAGCCAAAGTTCCAAAGAGGGAAAGAGAGGGATAGGGATACCTAAAAGGAAAAAAAAAAAGGTCTACTATACATTTTACCTTTTCTGCAAACTGCGAAAAACTGGCCACTACGGAGCAGTATAGAGTAACAGTTAAAAGTGCTGGCTGTAGAGGTTAAAGGGCACAGGTTCTAATCCCACTACACCACTGATCTTGAACAATTAGTTTCATTTCTAACTAGGCCTTAGTTTCCTCATCTGTATCCTACTCTGCTGTTGTAGGAAGTGAATAACGTAATGCAGAGTAAGCTCTTGGAACATTACTTGGCATTTAATAAATGTTCAATAAATAACATCTATTATGACTGTAATTTTTCTAGGGGGTTGGATGAGGATCTGGCCAGCTAAGGAAACGTCAGTATTTTGAGGATCTCCCATCGTCCACGTGGGGATAAAAACCTTATCCTGTTCATCTCTAATGCCCCAGCATCCAACAGGGCAGAGAGACGTACATTTCCCTGACACCCTCCTAACCATCATCTTACTCTCAATCTGATACAAAGACCGGGCTGAAGACAAATGAACAAAATCAGGCCGAAGCTCCTCCGCCGGGTCTTTATTTGACTTTGGCACCAGCGGGCTCTTCTAGCTTGATCTCTCGCTGCAGCCCAAAAACACTGCCGAGCCATCAAGCTCAGAGGTGGCCCCTGGGAAGACTTCCGGACCATGGAGGAGAACAGTCCTCGTCCCCTAGCTCCAGGCCTGTACCTCGGATCCCAGGGTTTCTATGGTAACACGGTCCTCGGCTCCCAGAAGACGTAAACGCCCCCGTAGGCCCGGGGAAGCACAGCGGACCCCGGAAGTCCTCGACTCGCTCCAGAGTTCAGCCCCGAGCCGCGCGAGTCGACTCACCTACCTCTTTTCAAGTCGGCTCAGCCCCTTCCCGGAACCTCGGCTCCCCCCAAGAAACTACTGCTACGCCAACTGGACTACACTTCCCAGACGGCTTGGAGCCTCTCTCTCAGCAGAACCTCGTCTTCCGCGAGCTTATCTTGGAGGTTCTAGGAGGGATGCCCCTCAATGCCACGACGCCATTTCCTACTACGATTTCCATCATGCTCCGCGCCGCTCCGGGCGCAGCGACGACTCTTGGCCCACGTCCTGTCTGTGACACACTTCCGGTCAGTGACGCACTTCCGCTCTGCTGGGCGCGCGGTGGAAGGTCTGAAACCGAGAGCTTGGATTTTGCTGGGGCCTCGCGGCTCCAGAGCCCAGCATG
Organism: Rhinopithecus roxellana; assembly: GCF_007565055.1. Taxonomy (NCBI): domain Eukaryota; kingdom Metazoa; phylum Chordata; class Mammalia; order Primates; family Cercopithecidae; genus Rhinopithecus; species Rhinopithecus roxellana. Next base: position 114,799,925 of record NC_044564.1, read on the forward strand.
GCTTCCTCGCGAACCTCCTCCACGGTACAGAGCCCGGGATCTCAGCTCACTCTGGCAGGGGGCGCGAAGGGGGAAGAGGATCTCTGCGGGAAGGGGCCGTTAGGGACCGGGAGAAGGCGGTGGAGGGCTGAGAAGGAAGACTGCGGGACTCAGTGGTGTCCTACACAGCGGACCACAGTTTTCCTGACCCCTAAGCGCTTTCGTGGACTGTAGCTTATTTGCACCTCTCCCACTACAGCCCCAAAGGGCAAACATCTCTTCCGACTCATCCAGTAACGGGGCTCTGAAATAGGGAAGTGTCTTGGCCAAGGTTTATGCGTTTGGCAGATCTCAAAATTTTAGTGAGACCTACTAACTTCTACTACCTCACGTCTAGAAACGTTTGAAATGTATACACTCGTAATGTTGTAACTTGTTATCCTTTAGCACCGCGTTGGTTATTTCATCTATCCTTAGTATTTCCCCAGTGATGAGCAGTAATCTTGGATACATCGTAAAACACGAGATTCCACGTTTCTAGCAGAATAAACAGATTCCAGAGCAAACTTTTCATATGAAAATACTCGAGAGAACCTCACTAGTTTTTTCAATCCCGTCAACTAAAGTGAGGGACTGAAACACCCTCCCCTTACCTTCACCTCAAATCAATGAAGAACATCTTAAGTAGTGTCCAATTGGTCCTTTCAATTATGAAGGAAATAGGACTGTGAAACTCAGGGCGAGCTTCATCCTCGGGAAGTCCGGTAAATTGCCAAGATTAAACCTCAATTTAATTCAGATTTTTGATTTGGCAGGCAACCAAAACTAAAGCACCCGATGACTTAGTTGCTCCGGTTGTGAAGAAACCACACATCTATTATGGAAGTTTGGAAGAGAAGGAGAGGGAGCGTCTGGCCAAAGGAGAGTCTGGAATTTTGGGGAAAGAAGGACTTAAAGCAGGGATCGAAGCTGGAAATATTAATATAACCTCTGGTAAGATGCAAATTGTGAACCCATCTTTATCTCTTTATGTAATGAATACTTTCCTAAACTTGTATGTCATCAGTTTTATAATGTCAAAAAATTTCAATTCTTTTTTTTTAGACGGAATCTCGCTCTGTCACCAGGCTGGAGTGCAGTGGCGCGATCTCGGCTCACTGCAACCCCCGCCTCCCCGGTTCAGGCAGTTCTCCTTCTTCAGCCTCCCGAGTAGCCGGGATAACAGGCGCACACCACCAAGCCCGACTAATTTTTGTATTTTTAGTAGAGACGGGGTTTCATCATGTTGGTCAAACTCCTGACCTTGTGATCCGCCCCCCTCGTCCTCCCAAAGTGCTGGGATTACAAGCGTGAGCCACTGCGCCTGGCAGAATTTCAATTCTTAAACTTGCATCTATAAGGCTGTATTTTGCCTACCCCCTTATAATCATGCAGAGCGCCTTTTTCTTACAATCTGTTACGTAGTTTTTCTTCTACGAGTGAGCAGTCTTATCAAAAATTCAGTGTACATTCGGATTCAGATTGATTGCATTTGTCTTCTGGAGATCTAACATAGTTCTGGCATTGGTTTGCAGCTAGAGTGGTTCATGATATTCTCCCTTTTGAAGTTTTCCAATTATTTTTTACCCAAAGGGAAATATCTTTTTTTTTTTTTTTTTTTTTTTTTTTGACACAGGGTCTCACTCTCTTGCCCAGGCTGGAATGCAGTGGCATAACTTTGGCTCACTGCAACCTCTGCCTTTTGTGTTCAAGTGATTCTCCTGCCTCAGCTTCACGATTAGCTGAGATTACAGGTGCCCGCTACCACACCCAGCTAATTGTTGTATTTTTAGTAGAAATGTTGAATTTTTAGTAGAGATGACCTCAAATGATCCACACACCTCGGCCTCCCAAAGTGCTGGGATTACGGGCGTGAGCTACTGCACCTGGCTGAGATATCTTGTTTTATTATAAAAGTAATAGTGGCCAAGCCTGGTGGCTCAAACCTGTAATCCCAGCACTTTGGGAGGCTGCGAAGTGGGAGTCCGGCTTGAGCCCAGGGATTCGAGACCAGCCTGGGCAAATAGTGATACCCCATCTCTACAAAAAGTAGAAAATTAGCCGGGCATGGTGACACGTGCCTGTATTCCCAGCTAATTGGGGTTCTGAGGTGGGAGTTCAAGGCTGCAGTGAGTCATGGTTGTACCACTGCATTCCAGCCTGGACAACAGAGAGAGACCCTGTCTCAAAAAGGTAATAGTTATTTTTCTTTTAAAGGATCAAACAATGTATGAATGTGTGAAGTAGAAAATCCAGTATTTTTTTAATTGATTGTATATCTTTCTGAGAATTTTAATACAGCTACAAAAATACGTAATTTTTTCCATAAGTGAAAACATGATATGTAAATTGTTGTATAATCCCCATTTTTCATTTTATATACCATTGAGGATATTTTTCCATGTCAGTAATGAGAGGTCCACTATGTTTTTAAAATAAAATTATGCATATTTGTCATAAGAAATTCAGACAATACCAGAGGGCATAAAATGAAGACTCCTCTGGCCGGGTGTGATGGCTCACGCCTGTAATCCCAGCACTTTGGGAGACCGAGGTGGGTGGATCACGAGGTCAGGAGATGGAAACCATGCTGGCTAACATGGTAAAACCCCGTCTCTACTAAAAATACAAAAAAATTAGCCAGGCGTGGTGGCAGGCTCCTGTAGTCCCAGCTATTCGGGAGGCTGAGGCAGGAGAATGGTGTGAACCCGGGAGGCGGAGCTTGCAGTTGAGTCAGTTGAGCTTGCAGTGTTGAGTCAGCTTGCAGTGAGCTGAGATGGCGCCACTGCACTCCAGCCTGGACGACAGAGCAAGACTCCGTCTCAAAAAACTGAAGACTCCTCTGCAGTAGGGACATCTGTCAGGTTTCTCATTGATCCTCCCACACATTTTCTAAACACATGTACTGTAGCCTAGTGATTTTTTAAACTTTTTATACTGTTTTTAAACATAATGTCACCACGGTACATCTCATTTTTTATCACACTTGTATTTTGGTGTGGGTTTCAAAACTATTGCTAGATTTTCCAGAAATCCTTATAGTTGTAGAACTCTCATTTTCATGGTAATTGTTTGCAGTTTACTAGTTAATTATTTGTTAAGTATCTCTATACTGGGACTCCTTTAGAGAATAGCTTTGGCCACTGTTACAATAATGTCTATTACACCTTCTGGATAGACAAGCTAGTTAACGCATTTGCAAAAGATGTTCTGTACTCTTACTTTCTGGTCTCAGCCAAAGTTATGTATAGGTATAAAGTTAATAAATGAAACCAGAGGTGGCTTGAACCATTTTCCTGCCTTTTGAAGTTGTGTCATTTAGGTTTATGTGTTTGGCATAATTTAATAAACTGAAAAACAGTAAACTATAAAATGTGTAATATATTAGACATTACCTTTCTCTCAGGGCATACACAGACTGCAATTACTAGAAATTATTTATTTCTCTCCATTTGAAGAAGATCTGCTGATGTTGCCTGTTTTCTTTTTGGCAGGAGAAGTGTTTGAAATTGAAGAGCATATCAGTGAGCGACAGGCAGAAGTATTGGCTGAGTTTGAGAGAAGGAAGCGAGCCCGGCAGATCAATGTTTCCACAGATGACTCAGAGGTCAAGGCTTGCCTTAGAGCCTTGGGGGAACCCATCACACTTTTTGGAGAGGGTCCTGCTGAAAGAAGAGAAAGGTCACCTTTCTAAACATTTACTTTTTTTCTTTATTATAATCACAGGATTCTGCTCCATATTTTGGTTGATGTTCTAGTTAAACTTGAATAGAATGTCTCAAATCATGTTATCATGTTACCAGTGTCTTACTATGTTTATATGAGTTAGCCTATCATCTATCTTAGGCCAATTTTTACTCTACTATTAATTTTTTTTTCTTTTTTCTTTTTTCTTTTTTTTTTTTTTTTTTTTTTTTTTTTTTTTTTTTTTTTTTTTTTTTGAGGTGGAGTCTTCCTCTGTCACCCAGGCTGGAGTGCAGTGTCATGATCTTGGCTCACTGCAGCCTCCACCTCCCAGGTTCAAGCAATTTTCCTGCCTCAGCCTCCCACGTGGCTGGGATTACAGGCACCCGCCACCATGCCCAGCTAATTTTTGTATTTTTAGTAGAGACAGGGTTTCACCATGTTGGCCAGGCTGGTCTTGAACTCCTAACCTCAAATGATTCACCCACCTTAGCCTTCCAAAGTGCTGGAATTACAAGCGTGAGCCTCCACGCCTGGCCAGTTTTTCTTTATAGACTGGGAAGAGGGTGCTAACATGCTCCCTTGCCTCCCCTCCCCAGTGCAAGTTTTGAATTGGATAAACATTTGTTTTTGGGCTTTGAAAATTTAGACATCAAATGCATTCCATGTCAGTAACCTAAAACAATGATAAATGTTTTTTGGATTTTATTGAAGAGGAGTATGGTGCTCGGGTAATGCCCTCTTATGATTTACAGGTTGCAAAGTCTTTTAGTTGTGGTCTAGTCATACACAATTATGAGGAACCCTTCTGGTGTCTATCCACTGTCTCATCTCCCTTTCATCATCCAGCTTGTTGGAAGGGTTTTTTCTGTTACTCTCTTGAGGTCCTTACCCTTATTTACTCTTCAACCTGCTGCAAACTGACCGACCCCTGCCACATTAAAATTGCTCCTTATTAAGGTCACCAACCCACCTTTACTAAGAATAGCCCTAGTATACTGCCAGCCACTCCCTCCTTGGAATACTCCCTTTCCTTCACTCTCCTAAGACCAAATCCTCTTGATTTTCCTCTCTCTCCCTAGCTAGTTCTTCTCGCTTACCTTCTAAACCTCTTTTTCTCTGCCTACCCTTTACAGGCTGCCTCCTCTACTTGCCCTTGATGATCAGATCTACTCCCTTGGCATCATTCGCTGTGTGTGTTCTGTTGATTCCCAGATCTCTCGTAGCTCAGGCATCCCACAGGTACTTCAGACTTGAGACGTCTGAATTGAAATATTTCCCCACCTCTCTCCTATGCTCATACAGTTCTTAGTTGAAAATCTACCTAGCCTCCTTTATAATTCATCAGCAAAATCTAGTCTATTCTACTTGCGAGATACAACTCCAATCTATTGTTGCTCTATCTTTACTGCTTTCAAATCTGCACTGTTGTGATAGCCCCAAACATGTTGTGTTGATTGCTTGCTTAAAATCCTAGATTGTCTTCTCATACTTGGAGTAAAAAACTCTTTTCATGGTCTGTAAGGTCTTCAGCCTTACCCATACCACCCTTCCCCAATTTACTAGAATAGCCACATTGGTCCTTCTGGAATATGCTAGTTCTTTTTATGTCTTTCCACATAATTGGTCTATTTTTATTCTCTCTTGGCTTTTAGAACCTTTTTTTATTCCTTTTTTTTTTTTATTTTTTCTTTGAGACAGAGTCTCGCTGTGTCACCTAGGCTGGAGTACAATGGTGCAATCTCGGCTCACGGCAACCTCCACCTCCCAGGTACAAGCCATTCTCCTGCCTCAGCCTCCCAAGTAGCTGGGACTACAGGCATGTGCCACCATGTCTGGTTAAGTTTTGTATTTTTAGTGGAGACGGGATTTCACCATGTTGGCTAGGCTGGTCTCAAACTCCTGACCTCAAGTGATCCGCCTGCCTTGGCCTCCCAAAGTGCTGGGATTTCAGGCTTGAGCCTTTCTTCTTCATTTTTTATGAATCTGGATCCCTGTCAAACTATATTCTTTTGTTTCAGCATAAATGCCACCTATTCAAAGAAGCCTTTCATCACACCTAACCCCTCCATTCTCTGTCATAGTATGTTATTTTATTAGCCTTTTCGAAGGGTATACCTTTTTATTACTGTTCAGTTTGTTTTTTCCACCAGCAAAGTCTTATTCATTATTATGTTCCTTAAATGAATCCCTTGAGTCACTACTGCTACTATCTGAATTTCAGTCCACCGTTGTGACTCAGAGGGTCACTACAGCAGTACTGTCTGATTTCCCTGCCATTATTCTTCCCTTTTAATCCATTATTCGTACTGTTTCAGTGATCTTTCTCACCTGTAAGCCCTCCTGAGTGCTGCATTAGCAATTCTTTGTGACCTGGCCCCTCCTCGCATTTGCAGCCCTATTCTTCACCAGTCCTCTTCTATGTTCCACGCTCTAGCCATACTGAATTATTTATGACTGCAAGCTCAACATGTTTTTCTTACCTCCAGGCCTTATTTGTTTAACCCTCTGCCTGACATTTTCTCATTCTTAACCCCCTTAACCTGATTAATTGAGGACTCAATTTAGATAATTTTTTTTTAATGAAGGCTTCCCTGATCCTCTAAGCCTAGGTACATCCCCCTTACAAAGTCCCCTCTAGCACTGTGTGCTTACTGCTGTCGTGATAGGTAATATAATATAGTTCGCCAGTACTCTCTGTCGTTTCCCCAGGACTAAGCTACTTGAAATCAAGAATGGATTCTTAGTCATCACTGTATAGTTAGCACCTGAGTCCATATCTGGTACATTGTGGCACTGAGTGAAAGTTGGCAGTCTTCACAAACCAAGTGGTAGCAGTGTAGGGGCTCACTGACTCTAAACTGCATAGAGTAATTGCTTATAGTTGAATTTTGGGAATTTCCAAATAGAGAAGACTGAGTGGGAGAAACTACAGTGGGAGTTTAGCCATCCCCACTTGACTCTTTGAAGGTTGCTGGAGGGCTGGTCATAGTGGCTCATGCTCATAATCCCAGCACTTTGGGAGACTGAGGCAGGAGGATCACTTGAGCCCAGAAGTTCAAGACTTGCCTGAGCAACATAGCAAGACCTTGTCTCTGCAGAAAAATTTAAAAATTAGCCAGTTGTAGCAGTGTACCTGTAGTCCCAGCCACTCGGGAGTCTGGGGTAGAAGGATCGCTTGAGCCCAGGAGTTTGAGGCTGCAGTGACCCACGACCGTGCCACTGCACTCCACACTGGGCAACAACAAGACCTCATCTCTTGAAAAGAAAAGAAAAAGGTTGCTAGGTGGTTTGAATGGTGAGAGAATAGTAGAGGCTTGCTCCCATGTTAGGGGAGCTTTAAAAACAGTGTTTAAAACTGTGTTAAAGTGTACTTTAAAAACAGTGTTATGTCAACCATGTTTAAATTCTGATCCTTTTTTTTTTTTTTTTTAACAGGTTAAGAAATATCCTCTCAGTCGTCGGTACTGATGCCTTGAAAAAGACCAAAAAGGATGATGAGAAGTCTAAGAAGTCCAAAGAAGAGGTAGAACATGTCTTTAACTTCACAGTGTCAACATGAAGGAAATGAGGAGATAGGTCTCTCGTTTTCTGCTTTCAATGGTTTGCTTTGCTAAGATGATGGGGGGAAGTGCCTTTGAAGGCTCTAACATTCAAGAATAGTTGCTGGCAGTAGTTTTGGTTCCTTTGTAAGTATGAATGGAGCTAAGTGAGTTTTCCAGTCAGGAAAGAATCATAGCATTCCTGGTATAACCATCTATTTACATATCATAGAAAAAAATACAGTAGAAAGCCATATTCCTGATTGCATACTACTACCAAACGAATTCACCTTCTTTCTGGGCAGTTAAAATGGCGAAACGACAGGAGTAGAATGCTTCAGACTTGACCTTTCTGCTCTTAATTTGCCTTTCAGTATCAGCAAACCTGGTACCATGAAGGACCAAATAGCTTGAAGGTGGCAAGACTATGGATTGCTAATTATTCATTGCCCAGGTAAAGAGAGCCTCCAGTAGAAGAAAGAAGCATATTTTGTGTGTGCGTTTCCTCTCAGGAACTGAGTGCTTGATAATGACTGTGGTTGTTAAATGAAATTGAGGGGTAGATACATGTGGGCCTTTGTTTACAACCCTGTTGCTCCTGGTGATGGTGTTTCTGTGTCACAGGGCAATGAAACGCTTGGAAGAGGCCCGACTCCATAAGGAGATTCCTGAGACAACGAGGACCTCCCAGATGCAAGAGCTGCACAAGTCTCTCCGGGTAAGATGCTCCCAGCAATTGTCCCATGTCTTAAAGGTTCTTCATATTTGTGTGATTTTTCTACTTTGGCCCACCTCTGGGAAGGTAGAGGTGACTAGAGCAATCTCTCCCTGTTTGAGCTGAGCTGCTGTGACATGGAAGGAGCAATCAGTTAACGTGACAGGAGCTTACTGTGCTTTGTACTCAGCAGAGGCCTATGGTTCTCTTCTTTATTTCTCCCTGTTAATACGTCAAAGTTTCTCTGGGGTTTTCTGTTTATATTTATCTGACTCAGAAGTTGTGATACTAAGACTGTAGAAAACAGCTGGGCGCAGTGGCTCATGCCTGTAATCCCAGCACTTTGGGAGGCAGAGGTGGGTGGGTCACTTGAGCTCAGGAGTTTGAGACCAGCCTAGTCAACATGATGAAACCCTGTCTTTACTAAAAGTACAAAAATGTGCCAGGTATGGTGGCATGAGCCTGTAATCCCAGGTACTTGGGGGGCTGAGACGGGAGGATCGCTTGAACCTGGGAGACAGAGGTTGCATTGAGCCAAGATCACACCACTGCACTCCACTCTGGGCGACAGAGCAAGACTCTGTCTCAAAACCACAGAAGAATCTTGGGATGGGTTAAAACTGAAAAGTTGCTTTGTTCTTTTTTTGATGGAAAAGCCAAGGAACTCAGATTAACCTATTAATGATCACCGTGTGTGTGTGTTTTTTTTCTTTTTAAGTCTTTGAATAATTTTTGCAGTCAGATTGGGGACGATCGGCCTATCTCCTACTGTCACTTTAGTCCCAATTCCAAGATGCTGGCCACAGCTTGTTGGTAAGTTCCATTTTACAGTGACATTTTTTCCTAAACGGGGAACAGGTTCAGGAAAATATTAGCATTTGTCTTAGACGTCTATTTGTACGTCCTCTTTCTCTGCTTCTCATGATCGCACCAAACTACAGATGTCAGTCAGTGCTCTACCTGTTGTATAATATGATGTAGGCTTGGTTTAGCCGTTCTCAGTCTTCACCAGTGACGCCAGAGATTTATTACACTCTAGCACTCTCACATTCTTGACACTAGTATTTTGGAGCAGGTCGTGTAGTGAGTTTATAGACCAACTAGTATCCGTAACCCAGTCTGGCTTTTCTTTTTCAGTTATGTGATCTCCCTAAGATACTTAATCACTGTCAGCTTCAGTGTCCTTATCTGAAAAGTGGGATAAGGTAGTGTTTGTAAAGCATATTGCCTTGACAGTGCCTGGTATGTAGTAAGGACTCATTAAATGTTAATTATTGGTTTATCTTTGTTTTATTTTCTTATCACCACATATGCAGAAAACTCAGGATATGGTAACTTTGTTGTTTTGTTTGAGTTTGGTTATTTGTTTTGGTTTTTTTTTTTGAGACGGAGTCTCGCTTTGTCACCCAGGCTGGAGTGCAGTGGCATGATGTCCACTCATTGCAAGCTCCGCCTCCTGGGTTCACACCGTTCTTCTGCCTCAGCTTCCTGAGTAGCTGGGACTACAGGTGCCTGCCACCACACCTGGCAAATTTGTGTGTGTGTGTGTGTGTGTGTGTGTGTTTTTAGTAGAGACAGGGTTTCATCATGTTAGCCAGGATGGTCTCGAACTCCTGACCTTGTGATCCACCCGCCTCGGCCTCCCAAATGGTTGTGTTTTTTTGTGAGACACGGCTAACTAAAGAGAAAGGAAACTTAGATTTAATACACAGGAGCTACTTGACTAGGCCAACCTTGAGACTGGTTCAGGAGAAAGCCAAGGGACTGCACAAATCAGTCCACCTCTCCAAGCCTCATTACCTTCACTATAAAGTGTAAATGATTGTTCCTGCTGTACCTACTTCACAGGTCTGTTGGAAAGATCATCTGAGGTAATAGATATAAAAGTAATTTGTTGAAAATTTTCCAAAAATTAGGCTGTCCTAAATAAAGTTTAAGGCCAGCCAGGCGGGGTGGCTCACGCTTGTAATCCCAGCACTTCAGAAGGCCGAGGCGGGAGGATCACTTGAGCCCAGCAGTTTGAGACCAGCCTGGGCAGCATAATGAGACCCTGTCTCTACACATTTTTTTTTTTTTATTTTGAGACGGAGTCTCATACTGTCACCCAGGCTGGAGTGTAGTGGCACGATATCAGCTCACTTCATGCTCCGCTTCCTGGGTTCACGCCATTCTCCTGCCTGAGCCTCCCAAGCAGCTGGGACTACAGGTGCCCACCACCATGCCCGGCTAATTTTTTGTATTTTTAGTAAAGACAGGGTTTCACTGTGTTAGCCAAAAGGGGTTCAATCTCCTGACCTTGTGATCTGCCTGCCTCGGCCTCCCAAAGTGCTGGGATTACAGGCGTGAGCCACTATACCTGGCCAATAAAATTTTTTTAAATTTATTTAATTTTTTAAAGGTTAGCCAGGTGTGGTGGCATGCGCCTGTTAGTCCCAGCTACTCAGGAGGCTGAGTGATAGAATTGCTTGAGCCTGGGAGGTTGAGGCTGCAGTGAACTGTGATCACGCTACTGCACTCCAGCCTAGGTGACAGAGTGACACCCTTTCTCAAAAAAAAAAATTTAAATACTTTGTAATCAGCAAAATACTGTTCATATTTAAGGATAGTATCACTATTAATATTAGTATTATTGGATAGTTTAATTTGCCCCACCTTCCCTCACAAGTGGATCCAAAAGTGAAGGAAAATGGCTACTGGTGTAGTGTTAATTATAGTCCAGTAAAAGCCTCTAGTTGCGTGCGGGCTGGAGGTAGCTTTTTCTTCTATAACCCTTCCAACTATAAGGCTTTTATATTTCTGTCAGCCATTGTAAAGTTTATTGGGGTTGAGAAGAGATTGTCCTTTAGTAATATTACCAAGGTACCTTTTCCTTCCCAGACCAACCCTGGCTGAGATGCTTTCCTTTGTATTTGATAGGAGTGGGCTTTGCAAGCTCTGGTCTGTTCCTGATTGCAACCTCCTTCACACTCTTCGAGGTAAGTTAGAGTCTTATCTAAATCTCAGTCTTTTTCCCAGTGTGAACTCACTTAAGCTGTAAACTCTGCTTGACACACAGACCCCATACACACAGCATTAATTCTTGATTTGATTTGACTTGGTTTTCTCTGGCTGCAAGACTGGACTATCACAACCTCATACACATCCACTTTTCTGTCATGTCCAGTCACACTCTGGCATTTTGTAATCTCTAAACCAAAAACTACAATGGGTTTTTTTGTGTTTTGCTTTTTTAAAAAATATAAACAGTAGCTTAAAATAGTTCATGTTTTAGTAGTTGAATAGTCACTTTAATACTCTGTATGTTCACATGTTTCCTAGTATATACTTACCTGTGATGTTCATCATAGTCTGTATTTGTACACAGGTTATGAAGAGGCAGGAACCTTTTAACTTGGATCTCTTACACTCCTTTAGGGCATAACACAAATGTAGGAGCAATTGTATTCCATCCCAAATCTACTGTCTCCTTGGACCAAAAAGATGTCAACCTGGCCTCTTGTGCGGCTGATGGCTCTGTGAAGCTTTGGAGTCTCGACAGGTGAATATCACTGTTCTGTGGCCCACACTGCCATCACTAAAGAAGATGTTTGATTGGTTGGTCCCCAGGACCTCAGGTTAAAAATCTGGCATTTAGGCCATGCACAGTGGCTCACACCTTAAGGCTGAGGCAGGAGAATTGCTTAAACCTGGGAGGTGAAGGTTGCGGTGAGCTGAGATTGCACCACTGCACTCCAGCCTGGGTGACAGAGCAAGACTCTGTCTTGAAAGAAAAAAAAATCTGGCATTTAACCCTCAAGATGGTTTAAGAGTCAAGGTAACTTAGTGTGAAAATGAAGTAAGTGGAAGATTTCATTCTTAGGCCTTTTCTTACTAAAGGAGTTACGTCAGTTTTTTCTTACCTGTTAACTTTAGATCTTGATTTTTGCCTGTAGCCTAGTGACCACTATTTCCTGGCTCCATTTATTCCAGAAAGATCCAGGCTACCTCCTGCATGATTAACAATGAACTAGAGATAATCTTGGCAGTTCATTGGTTCTTAGCAAACAGCCACAGGGGAGAGGAAAATGAGGTTCTGTCTAGCAGTACTACCAGGGAGATGTCTCCTCCCAATAGCGTCATCCTTTACCTAGAACGTATTTTCCAACTACAACAGTTTTTTAAAATGTGTTTATATGATTGTTTTCAAAAAAAAAAAAGAAAAAAACAACTTCGGAAGCACCCCGTTGGCCAAAAGACATCTGAATTTAATTGCTTAGTTTTCTTTCTTTGGGAAAACAGATGAAGGCTTTTACTTGAGAATTTTTATAAGAGCTAATTAATGTCTTCACTCCTCACCAGGCAAGGTCTAACTTATGAGCACAGCGAGTTTTAATTGGCTTTGGCAATACTTAGCAGTATTTATTCCCTTCGGGCTTTGGCTTGTTCTGTGTATGCACATTGACAAAGTTCTCTTTTTAATTACCCTCCTTAGAGTTCATGTTTATTCCTTTTGCTGATGTTTCAGATCTTTTGGTGGTTGCTGGGTAGTAGAATTTAATAGCCACCTAAAGGAGACTAAGCCTCATCTCTAGTTAGGAGTTCCTTTTTCATTTGGATCTTAGAACAGGCTTAAATTTGAAGAAGGTTTATCTGTAATCCTGTACCAAAACTGTGATTTCTGTGTCCGTATGTCTCTTCCAAAGCATGTTTTCTTTCTAGAATTCAGGTACTCCTTTGGTGCAGAATGACTATTTTGCTTATTGGGCCAAAGTATTTTACAAGTGTAGTTACATTGTTTAGCCTCTCATGTTGTACAGAATGGGTATAGCTGCACAAAAGGTAATCAGTTTTGGGAATATTTATATGTCTATAAAATTGTTTATATGTTTGGTTCCTTTCCAGTGATGAACCAGTGGCAGATATTGAAGGCCATACAGTGCGTGTGGCCCGGGTAATGTGGCATCCATCAGGACGTTTCCTGGGCACCACCTGGTGAGCCATCCTGTTACTGTTTTATCCATATAGGCCTGTGGCATCTTCTTAACCCTTTATGGCTATCTGCCAGATGAATTTTTAGAGCAGAGATCTTTAAGTAGGATTTTTTTGGGCTGCAGGGAATTGGAATCAGAGGAGAATGTTTAATATAGTGAGGGCTAAGTATATTTGCCTTTTTTTTTTTTTTTTTTTTGAGATGGAGTCTCACTCTGTCACCCAGGCTAGAGTGCAGTGGCGCGATCTCAGCTCACTGCAACCTCCGCCTCCTGGGTTCAAACGATTCTCCTGCCTTGACCTCCCTAGTAGCTGGGACTACAGGCGTGTGCCACCACGCCCAGCTAATTTTTTATTTTTGGTAGAGACGGTTTCACCATGTTGGTCAGGCTGGTCTTGAACTCCTGACGTCAAGTGATCTGCCCGCCTCGGCCTCCCAAAGTGCTGGGATCACAGGCATGAGGCACCGCGCCCAGCCATATTTGCCTTTAAATTACAATTAATCTGAAATTTCAGAGTTACAAATTACCAGAAAAAAGGATTTTCACTCTTGTCCAATACTACAAGTATGTAAGTCTCCCTTCCTGGTTCTGTAAGTTCAGGGAGGCTAGAATCTGTTCGAGAACTTTTTCATTAAGCTATAATTTACATACAATGGAATTGATTTAAGTGTACAAAGCTATCAGTCTTTACAAATGCGTACCATTCCTGTGACCCACACCCCTGTCAATATAGAGAACAGTCCCATCACCCCAGAAAGGTCCCTCATGCCCTTTTCCAGCCAACTCCCGTTCTGAAGCAACCGCTGATCTGACTTCTATCACCATAAATTAATTATGTCTATTCATACTGTGTGAATTCATTTGTGGCAGGCTTCTTTCTCTCAGCATAACATTGTTAAGAGTCATTCATGTTGTTGCATGTATTAGTAATTCCTTTTTATTGCTAGGGGTTGTTCATTTTCATGACTGTGCCATAGTTTATCCATTCTGTTGATGGACACTTGGGCTGTTTCCAGGTTTGGGCCAGTTGGAATGAAGCTGCTATAAATATTCTTGTACCAGGCTTTTTGTGGACATGAGTACAAATTGCTAGGTCATAGGGTAGAGGTATTAGATGTATATTTAACTTTTTCTAAACTCCCCACCAGTTTTCCAAAACAGTTACACCATTTTACATTCCCAGAGTTCTGGTTACTTCACATCCCTGTTAACATTTGGTGTTGTCAGACTTACCATTTTGCCCAGTCTAGCAAGTGTGTAGTGATCTCCCATGATTTTCATTCTTATTACCCTGATCACTGTTGCTCTTGAGTGCCCTGTCATATGCTTTGCCTGTTTTTTTAATTGAGTTTGTCTCTTTTGTCTTTATTTCCATGTGCATAGTCAGTTACACCACTGTGTACTGAAGAGACTTTCCTTTCTCTGTTGGAAATGTTTCAGTACCCTTGTTGAAAATCATCTGACCATGTATGTGTGGTTATTTCTGTACTTCCTGTTCTCTTCCGTTGATCTGTTTGTCTGTGAGTGATTTTTGTATTCGCAACATCCATTTTAGGGCCTAGTAAATGTATAAATGCTTGATAAATGAAAGAACATAGCAGTGGAAGAAGAAAGAAGGCAACACAGTCTTTGCTGGGCCATTCTTGGGGAATCATGTTATTAAAGTAGCCACTAGGTTGGGCATGGTGACTCACACGTGTAATCCCAGCACTTTGGGAGACCAAGGTGGGTGGATCACCTGAACTCAGGAGTTCGAGACCAGCCTGGCCAACATAGTGAAACCCCATCTGTACAAAAAATACAGAAATTAGCCGGGCATGGTGGCACACACCTGTAGTCCCAGCTACTCAGAAGGCTGAGGCAGGAGAATGACTTGAACCCAGGAAGTGGAGCTTGCAGTGAGCCGAGATTGCGCCACTGTACTCCAGGCTGGGCAACAGAGTGAGACTCTTGTCTCAAAAACAAAAAAGGCACTAGAGGTTTATAGCGAGTCCATGGTTTTCAGTCAGCACCTAAGGCAGATAAGCTTAGTTGTTGAGTCATTATTTATGTCAGAAAGGAGCTTCCTGTTAATATGATTATATGAATAGTTTCGGAAGCATTAATAACTTAAGCTATAATGACTTACAATACTTTATATGTTGTAGAAACTGAATAAATACCAGCTGGTTGATTGTTAGTCTGATTTGGTTTTAGCTATGACCGTTCATGGCGATTATGGGATTTGGAGGCTCAAGAGGAGATCCTGCATCAGGAAGGCCACAGCATGGGTGTGTATGACATTGCCTTCCATCAAGATGGCTCTTTGGCTGGCACTGGGTAAGGCTTCTCCCATGTAGCCAGGGGCAGCTCAGTACTCTGACCTCTTATGTATGCTTCCACAGAGAACTGGATTCAAAGTGTTCATTTATAAATTATTTTATCAGGGGACTGGATGCATTTGGTCGAGTTTGGGACCTACGCACAGGACGTTGTATCATGTTCTTAGAAGGCCACCTGAAAGAAATCTATGGAATAAATTTCTCCCCCAATGGGTAAAGTAAACACACTGAATGAGGGGTGAAAAGGGGTTCTGGGTTAGAAAGTACTCTATTTCTAACTTCAGTACTGCATCCGGTCCACAGCTATCACATTGCAACCGGCAGTGGTGACAACACCTGCAAAGTGTGGGACCTTCGACAGCGGCGTTGCGTCTACACCATCCCTGCTCATCAGAACTTAGTGACTGGTGTCAAGTTTGAGCGTAAGCTTTCCTCCTATTTTAGATCTAAGTGACACAGACAAACAGTATTATGTTCCCGTGGAGTACAGGCCAGACTTTAGCTTAAACTGAGAAGTAGAACAGGAGAGAATTTGACCTACTGGTAAAGGAGCACATTATGATTTCCTTCCCCCTGCCATACCCTTAGATCTGTGGAAAAGCATGCTTCTCGCTGCTGGAAGTAAAGACTTGCATGAGTGCTTTGCTTCATGCTTTCCTCCATGGATGCTCTGAGCACTGAATTCTAAATATTATTCTGAACAGATTTACAGTCAGGGAATGAGCCAAAAGACCTTACTGTTATTTGTTCCCTTAAGTCGGCCTTGGGTTATCCCCTTTACCTGGAGGCCTAGTAGGAAGACAGAATCAATGTTGACTTTTTCTGAATGTAGAAAGAAGTTTTTAAAAATAGTATGTTTTTGCAGACTTTTGTGCTTTTGTTGTCTTCTCTTTTGAATACCTGAATTCCTCAAGCAATTCCCCTTCTCCTCTGTAGCTATCCATGGGAACTTCTTGCTTACTGGTGCCTATGATAACACAGCCAAGATCTGGACTCACCCAGGCTGGTCCCCGCTGAAGACTCTGGCCGGCCACGAAGGCAAAGTGATGGGCCTAGATATTTCTTCCGATGGGCAGCTCATAGCCACTTGCTCATATGACAGGACCTTCAAGCTCTGGATGGCTGAATAGATGACAGTGGAAAAAGGACTTGAACCTCAAGCTCTCTCTAAGGAGCTGTTTTCCTCAAAAGAGAAGAATTGAAGTGTTTAGTTCTATCATGTTGTCTGCCAATTACCATGCGTAGACCCTCACTAGAATTGGATTTCCATGTCAGCCCCCACTCCAGGCAGGCAGCCCAATCCCTAGGTAATGGTGAACCCCTCTCATGGTTGAAAATGTATTACCTTTTTATGCCCTGCCATGAACTGTGTAGACATTGTTTTTATTAATCTTTTGTTTGGCCAGGCATGGTGGCTCATGCCTATAATCCTAGCACTTTGGGAGGCTGAGTTGGGCAGATCACTTGAGCTCAGAAGTCCAAGACTAGCCTGGGCAACATGGCAAATGCCGTCTCTACAAAAAAAATACTAAAATTAGCCTGTTGCGGTGACTTGTGCCTGTGGTTCCGGCTACTTGGGAGGCTGAGGTAGGAGGGATTGCTTAAGCCTGGTAGGTGGAGGTTGTAGTGAGCTGAGATTGTGCCATTGCACTGTAGCCTGGGTGACAGAGCAAGACCTTATCTCAAAAAAAAAAAAAAAAATCTTTTGTTCGAATGCCCTATAGCCATCCTCACAGCACCCAGGATTGTGACTGACTGCATTTTTAATTACTGAAACTTGGCTTTCCATAACATGGTACATGCTTCAGGACTACATGTGACCCAGAGAGCAAGGTGGCTGAACTATAGTCGGGAAGCCCTCGGGTAAAGAGGCACGTCTCACCAATTATTGGTTAAACAATGCGTAACAGCGAACACTTCCTTTCCCTGGAGAATGGGATGTGAAGCAGTAGACCGCAGCCACGCTGATGGTTATGCAGTGAAGAAGACTTCACCTCTTCCTGTTGAGTTTGCTTGGAATGCTGGCTGCATCAGGAAACTCTGAAATGAACATTTGCTTTGTCAGAAAATATCTTTTATTTTACTTTGAAGTTTGGCAACCTTCATGTTACCCTAAAACAAAACCATTGTGTCAGGAGTCAAACAAATGTTTAGAAAGCAAACATGATGTGTCTGTTGTACAACCTCCTTTCTGTTGGCTATTTAAAGGATGTACTTCATGTATTAAAGGGTACTTTTATGTTGAAGTAACTGGAAAAAAAGCCCTAATGGGTATTCCTAAACCTAAACCTTTTCTTTATTCCACGTTTGCTATGGCAAAATCCTGTTACAAAAACTATGCTATAGAGAATTATTTTCTGTAGTTAAGCATTTCTGAATCCTAGCCATTGGTCCATAGAGGTCGCCTTTTTTTTGGTTTGGGATATAATGGATGATCTCAAATATGGATTACTCTGATTTATGTCTCCTTAGCACCTTGTTAACAATTTTTTTTAAATAGAGGGCTGTTTACACTGTGGGCCAGACTACCAGTAAGTCAGGTCTGGACTCATTACAATTCTTACTTTCCTGTCGTGCTCCTCTTTTCACCTCAACTGTACAACCTCTGAACTCTCAAATTACACAGTAAATTAAAAAAAAAAAAAAGAATTTGGAAGAAGAAAGGGTTGTCAGAGTTACTAAAGGCCTTCTTGGCCGGACACGTTGGCTCACACATGGAATTGCTTGAACCTGGGAGGCAGAGGTTGCAGTGAGCCAAGATCACGTCATTGTACTCCAGCCTGGGCAACAGAGCAAGACTCCATCTCAAAAAAAAAAAAAAAACTTTTCATTTGCTGCTGTGGAGAGGCTGACGATGACTTTGGTCAGCTCTGTGCTGTGGACTCTGAATGTGTGATGTATCACCAAACAGCTGGATTGTTTTGTTTCAGTTTGAGACGGTCTCGCTCTGTCACCCAGGCTGGAGTGCAGTAATGAGAACACAGCTCACCGCAGCCTTGACTTCCTGTGCTCAAGTGATTCTCCTGCTTCATCCCCTCATCCTCCTGTGTAACTGAGATCACAGGAGGATGCCAGCATGCCTGGCTGATGTTTTGATTTTTTGTAGAGACATGATTTCACTTTGTTGCCCAGGCTGGTCTCAAATTTCTGGGCTCTTGCAGTCCTGCCTTGGCCTCCCAAAATGCTGGGATTACAGGCATGAGCCACTGTGCCTGACCTAAACATACTGTGTTTAATCTGATTTCAATTATAACCAAGTAGTTGCATTTCTTATGTAGTTGTCAAGTAGTTGCATTTCCTATGTAGCTGTTCAGCTTCCGAATTGTCAGGACTACCCTCTGTTGCTCACTTCACTATTGTTCAAGTATTAATGAATTCTATTTCATAGACTGCAATGAAGAGAAATTTTTTTCTTACCTTTGTAGTATGTGTAAAATAATGAACACTGGTGAATTAGCATGCAATTGGATATAATGTGCTAACAAAGATTTTTCGTTTCTCAGGTTTGAATTTTACTATTAGTTCCCTTCTACTTGTTTTTGTTTTTTGGTTGTTCCAAGAGGTAGCAGTTGGGTGGAAACATTTCATCTAAGCCTTTGACAGAACAGATACCTCGTGGGCTATTTCTTCACAGGAATTAAAACATCATTGTAAGAAAGTGGTTAAGAAGCACAAAGCCAGGCGTGGCATTTGTGAAAATGGCGAGATAAACAGCCCCAGAAGTGTTCACAGAACACTTAGTCCCTACCTAGATGGTGTACCAGGCACATTCAGATACCTCGTTTAATCTCCACCATCTTTTGAGTTTATTTTTCCCTTTTTATGGACAAAACTGAGGCTCCAAGAAACACTTGCTCAAGTTTACCCAACTAGCAAGTGATGGAGCCTGAATCTGAACTATCATCTGACCATTGGTGACCTTGTGAAGATTTCACAGGTTCCCCACACTGACCAGACAAAAGGACCGGTGCAGCCAGCATGGCCTGTTTCCTGTACGAAGTCTGAGCTTTTTAAAGACTCTCCACTTTGTATAATGCCCCCACTCTTTTTTTTTTTTTTTTAAGAGATGGGATCTTGGCTGGGTGCAATGGCTCACACCTATAATCCCAGCACTTTGGTCAGGAGTTTGAAACCAGCCTGGCCAACATGGTGAAACCCCCATCTCTACAAAAAATACCAAAACTTAGTCAGGCATGGTGGCGGGCACCTGTAATCCCAGCTACTCAGGAGGCTGGGACAGGAGAATCGCTTGAACCCGGGAGACAGAGGTTGCACTTAGCTGGGATCGTGCCATTGCACTCCAGCCTGGGCGACAAGAGCAAAACTCCATCTCAAAAAAAAAAAAGAGATGGGATCTCTAACTCCTAGGTTCAAATGATCATCCTGCCTAAGCCTCCTGAGTAGCTGAGATACAGGCATGGGCCACTGTGCCCACCTTGTATACTGCTCTTTTGACAAGTCACTTCCATCTCTGAGCTCATGCCCAATGGAGTTAAAGTAACTCCCCCACATCCCGAATGGATGAGGAGCCTATTGTTATCAACAAGATAGCTATTTGCATTTGTAGTCAGATGATCTTTCATCCTGTGGAACTGTGGCAACATAAGTATTGCAGCAGGTGTTAGTATCCCAGACCTCTGAGCCCTAAATGTCAGCAGCGCAGTTCACCCCCTCCAGAAGATGCTCCCGTGCATTTCCAGATCCATTCGAAGAGGATGGGGCTGCCCCAAGGCTGGAGCTACTGAATGTGAAAACAGGAGACACCATAATGTTCAGGCAGCCCTCCATCTGTACCGGCGGGTTCCACATCAAGGATTCAACCAACCATAAGTCGAAAATACACTACTGAATATATACAGACTTTTTTTTCTTGTTATCCCCTAAACAATACAGTATAGCAACTTCACATAGCATTTACATTGTATTAGGTATTGTAAATAATTAACAGATGAATTAAAGTATACAGGAGGATGTGTCTAGGTTATATGCAAACACGTACACCATTTTATATCAAGGACTTGAGCATCCTCGTATTCAGGAATCTTCAGGAGGTCCTGGGACCATTTCCCCCTGAATATCAAGGGATGACTGTATATCCTCACCTATCAGAAAAACCCTCAAACTTACATCTTGTCTTATTTGGGTGGTGTATCAACCACTCCAAGGATCTAAGTTCTTTTTTGACTGAAAAGACTCTCCCACCTACTAGCTGGGTGACCTTGAACAAGGTAGCTAAACTCATGGAGCCTCAGTTTCATCTGTAGAGTGGGGATTCAGCTTGCTGAGATTAGTAGGCCCTAGTGCAGAGGCCAGTGTTCCTGGGCTTTCCTCAGCTCCTCCTGTCCTGAGCTGCCCTTGCCTGTCCACTTAGCTCAGGGGACATGGTGAGATCATTGCCTAACTTAGCTGCCACACGTTTAAGGAGCAAAGCTGTGTAAAGAAATGAAGTAGGCCGGGCGCGGTGGCTCAAGCCTGAAATCTCAGCACTTTGGGAGGCCGAGACGGGTGGATCACGAGGTCAGGAGATCGAGACCATCCTGGCTAACACAGTGAAACCCCATCTCTACTAAAAAATACAAAAAAAAAACTAGCCGGGCGAGGTGGCGGGCGCCTGTAGTCCCAGCTACTCGGGAGGCTGAGGCAGGAGAATGGCGTAAACCCGGGAGGCGGAGCTTGCAGTGAGCCGAGATGGCGCCACTGCACTCCAGCCTGGGCGACAGAGCGAGACTCCTTCTCACAAAAGAAAAAAAAAAAAAAAAAGAAATGAAGTAAATGGGGAAAGGTGGAGTCCCAGCTTTAGTGTCATTATCTTTGACGGCACAAATGGAGAGACAGTTGCTAGTCCCCTAGAGGAGTATGTAGGCAGTTTTCCAACTTTGTAATGGAGAATTTTTCTTTATATTGGAGCTTAAAACCGTTTGGTTTTTCTAAATGTGAAATATACGTCTTGGATATTTTGATGTACATTAAAACCCCTGGGGGGAATCTAACATTATTTGCAGCAAATCAACCAACTCAAATTCTGGCCTCTGAAAGCTTATTCCACATATGAAAAAAAACCCACAAAACCTCAAAATGTTATCCTTATATATTTGTGATGGTATCTTTTTTGTACAATGATATCTTCCCCTCCCCCCACCCCGAGACAGAGTTTCACTCTGTCACCCAGGCTGGAGTGCAGTGGCGCAATCTTGACTCACTGCAACCTCCGTCTCCTGGGTTCAAGCAATTCTCCTGCCTCAGCCTCCCCAGCAGCTGGGATTACAGGCACGCGTCACCACGCCCAGCTCATCTTTGCTGGGGATTACAGGCGTGAGCCACTGTGCCCAGGCTGTGATGGTATCTTAACCACTCTAAAATTGTGTCAGAGCCTTAAGCCACCAGGCAAGGTTGAAACTGGGGAAACAGAAATCAGGGTTTTAGACACTGCAAAGTTGCAACTTACCAAGCAACAGCCTGAGCCCCCAAATTCTGTCTGATTGGTTCCTGGAGTCTATCGTGAAATCCAGGATGGGAGCTAAGCCTTTGCCTCTGTCCAGAGTTTCCATCTTCTTGAAGCCAGGATTATGGAGCTTGGGGGAGGGGAATCAGAACTCTACCCTGTGTCCATTCTAATCAGGGCCTCTGTATCTGCCTGGAGGAAGAAAGACCTATTCCTCCAAATCCCAGACTTCCCCTAGTCCACTGATGTAACATCTTTCACCGTTAGATTTCACCTAACACTCCATGAACTACATGGTGGCAAGAGGTGGTCTCATAGAAGCAGCAGCTGAATGAGCACACCCCTTCCTGCTAGTAAGGGCCATCTGCCACCCCTGGATAATCCTACTCTTCTCTTCCCTTAGTTCTGGCACTCAGCACCAGCCCAGTAAATGGTCGTAGAATGAATAAGTGAATGAATTAATGAATGCAGAACAGTTTTACTGCAACTGGTGGCAAGACATCCAAAGAGAAAGCTGAAAAGAAACAAACACACATTTACCCACAGAATTCAAGCTCACTTGCCAATTTTTTTTTTTTTTTAGCAACCCATAGTAAAAAGAGCAATGCAAAAAAAAAATGCACTGAGTTTGAAGCAGCTCCAGTGAGAAATGCAACTTGCTATGCGAGCTAGTCAGGTTCCTGGATACCATTGTACAGCCCTTTGGCACAACTTGCTGTGGAGCTCTGTGGTCAGAACTGCTTGTCTGCCCTTCCATGATGCCACACTCACACCCGGAGGTTGCTCCACATCTCCTAGTCCTTCAAGCTTTTCGTTTGTTTGTTTGTTTTTAATTGTTCCCAGAAGCAAATACGTGGTCTCAACAATCCCTGGATTGTAAAATAAACAACACTACAAAGGAAGACAATACCAAATGAGGCTCTGCAGTCACCATGCCCAGCAGCAACCGAAAAAAGTTTGGTTCCTTGTCTGGGAACAGCACTCACCCCACCCCCCAAAGGAACTGCTTGGTCCAAAAGATGGAGAAGATGAGCAACAGAGTGACACTGAGGATGACGGTCATCAGGTAGGCAAAGATGCGGAACTGAGGGTTGCGGAAACACTCCCTCGGAGAGTAGTGGCTGGGGACGGGGATGGGCATAGGCACAGTGGCAGAGGCCGTGTCTGGGGGCGGCCCAGTCTGGCCCCCAGGCTGGGGGCCGAGGTCCAGCGTGTAGACTCGAGGCTGGCGCAGGAAGTAGCGGCTCTTGGGCTGGTCCTTGAGGCACAGCTGACGGCCTTCCAGGATGACGTGGTGCGGCTCCAGGCAGAGCAGGGTGAGCATGGCAGTGTCCGTGGGCAAGTCAGTGACGGGCTGCCCCAAGGCCAGCACCGTGGGCTGGCGACAGAGCGGGCACAGCAGGCGGCGCTGGGCTGGAGTCACCAGGCTGAGGTGGGCCAGGCATTCCACGCAGAAGGAGTGGCAACAATCCAGCATTTTGGGGGTATGGAACGTGTTGTTGAAGGGATTCCAGCAGATGGGGCACTTGGCCTCAAGCTCCCGGCCCTCCTGCTCAGCCATCCTCAGCCACACACAGGGAGGCCTCGCGGGAGACGTCCTGGCAGAATGGGGAAAGGAGCAAAGGAACAGCCATGAAACCCCATCCCTGTGCTTGGCCTGGGGCAAAGTGTTCTGTGGGTGTTGAAAGGTGTCATCACCATGTTTTGCTCAGGTTCAAAAGCGTTTTGTTCTTGATCACCAGTTCCTAAGCCATCGAGTGGAGTCGAATGCTCCTGCAGCCTCCCCTCCGTCAAGGTGAAGGCCTGGGCCACACCTACCAAGAGCCCCCAAGTGAGCCGGCATTGGAGGAGACGGCGCCCCGGGCTTTGGAGCTGGATGCAAATGCCCCTTATGGTCGGTGTCTGTGCCCGTGGCTGCCCTGAACCCAGGGAGCTGGGGATACGCCGCAGTCTGCGGATTTTGCTAGAGGACAAATGTTTCCTTCCCTGCTACCTCAAATCCCTGACTAGCGCAGAGATGGGTTTTGTGAATTCCCTGGTCTGTCCCTCCTATGGGGACAAATGCCAGCCCTCTTTCCCTCCTCCCCTTGAGCTAGAGGGCCAACCCTCCAGATCCTACTCACCCAGTCCTTGGCCTGGCAAGGGGACCCCTGGAAAGACTTTTCTCCCTACCTGGAAGGCTTGCAGAAGCTCCCCTGACCCATTTCCCAGATCAGCCCTCCCAGAGCCTCTTCCCCTTCCAAAGCCTCTTCCCGGTCCTCTGCCTACCCTGGCTCCTCCTCCCTCCCTTTGTCCTGGGAAACCTTCAGGGCACGCACCTGGGCTTCTGTGGGTTCCAGGGTGGTCAGGCAGACTGCACTGGAGGGCCTGAGGCTCCAGTCGCTCCCTCCCCTGAATTGGCAAAGCTTTGGGAGACTGCCTTCTTGCCACCAACCCAGGGGCCTGTCTCCATGGCAGCAGGCACGCAGCACCTGGGGCTGCCAGGTGGCCCAGTCTGCAGCCTCTTGAGCACACCTGCTTGGAGCCAAGGCCAGAGAGCTTCCTGGGGGGCGGGGTGGGGAGGGAGATGGGGGACCTGAGTTCCCCCCAGGGCATGGTAACTAATTGAACCTGGAAGCCAAACACCTGTGAGATTGTGGGCAGTCCCTTCAAGACCTGGAGTCCCTGGTCTGGAAAGGTAGGGTGACAATTTCCTCTTTCTAGATGTGGAGAGGGTAAGGGAGTCTTTTGGGCTTCCTCTTTCTGGGGTCCTCATTTCTCTTCGAAAGTGGCTGGAACCTCCTCCTTGCACAAAGGGGCTGCCTGCTCAGCACTTCGGTTGCTGTGAAAGTCACCTACTTGGAAGCTTAAAAGCTCAGACTATCAGATTCAGTCCAGTCACCCACTGATCTTTTAATGTGCCTAAATAACTGCAAGCAGCGTGTACAAACCTTGCTGCCTTCTGCTTTGTTCTTAGCACACAGCTGGTCAGCCTTCTGAGATCTTAGAGTTGGTCATCCCACCAACCTTAGGGAGTTAAAGTGGGGAGTTGGAGGGACGCGCACTCCAGCCCTGCTTCTCCATTTCAACCAGAAATACTTGGCTTTTCTCTGTTTTTCATATAGGTCATTTGAATAATCTAAAGAGTTGAGCTGCTGGGGAAAAGAAAAAGTTTAAAAACCAATTCTCCATCTGAACTACTCATTTTGCAGATGAGAGACAAGAAGTGACTCACCCAAAGTCACCCAGCTAGTTAATGGTAACATGGGACCCTTGTCTTCAGACTCATGGTTTTCGAAAAGACGGAAGGCTACATCCACACCGTCCACCTACTCAGTGTGTGCTACTAGCTAGATAATAAGTGTTTGCATGTGATCGGGAATCCCTCACAGCCAGAAGACTCATGGTAGAAATCCAGGAACGGTGCAAGAGGGGAACTGGGGGGAAGGGAGTCTCCCTAAAGCCCCTGATATGATATGATATCATCTATCCTGACTGAGTCGATGTCTGAAGCAAAACCTGCTCTTTATATTCTTTGACCCGTGGCTTCCTGGTTTTCTTCTAGACCTCTGGCACTGCTCCAAACAGGGAAGGAGGAAATGAAGATATGTGGAGGGAGACGGAGCCCTAAGCGAAACCAGGGTAGTTTACCAGGGCTCTGCACCAGTGCTTTCTTCTGCAGTCCATTCATCCACTCGGTCATTATTGAGGGCTTACTCTAGCCCAGGTGCTGTGCAAGGTATTATTGGGTATTAGGGTGAATAAAATAGACATTGTCTTTGACCTTATGACATTTAGAGTGTAGTGAGGCAAAGAGACATTTAATGAGTAATGGGCAATCAATAAATGCACAGTTTTAATGGTTGTTAATAAAAGGCAAAAAGGAAAATGGGCTTCGGGTGCTTGGTCGCTGCTCCCGATGAGACCACCAGAGAATGTTTCTGCAAAGAGGTGACAGAAGAGCTGAGACCAAAGTATATAAGAATCCAGCCACGCAGAGTGGAGGAAGAGCGTTGCAGGCCCGGGGAACAGCATGTGTAGCTCTGAGACGAGAAAAATTCTTCCAATCTGAGAAAGTGAAAGGAGCCCAGGGTGATCAAGCTGTGGTGGCTGCAGCCAGGGTAGGCAAGGTGGGGAGGGACAGGACGCAGGACCTGTGAGCTCAGAAGCTCATCTGGATTTTATTACAGGGGTGAGCGGTAGGATAAGGTACCTGATCCTATTTCCATTTTTAAAACACGATTCTAGCTGCAGAGCAGAGGACAGACTGAGGGGGACAAGACCGGGAAGGGAACACCTGTTCGGGCTGTAGCAGTGTGGCTCAGGCATTCGATGGTGGTGCAGGTTAGGCAGTGGTGGAGAAGATAAAAGGGGATGGGATAAGTGATATCTTTAGGGACAGAATCAAACCCACTTCCCAAGAAGCAGTGGAGCTCTAGGGATCCAGTTATAGTTTATGTCAAGGTTCATGACGCCAGATCCATGGCAATTCAACTGGAATCCATGTCTGTGATTCCAGTTGAATTGCTTGACCTCTCTGTGCCTCTATTTCCCCTTGTGAAAAGGAAGCCAAAACTAGTAAAGCTTTTAGTTAGAGCCCAGCACCCAGTAAAGACTACAAAGCGACATAGCACCTAACAACGGGAATATGTTCTGAGAAACCCATCGTTGTGTGAACAGCACAGAGTGTATTTACACAAACCTAGATGGTAGAGCCTGCTACATGCCTAGGCTATGTGGTCTAGCCTGTTGCACCTAGGCTACAAACCCATACAACTTATTAGGTTCTGAATACTATAGGTATTGTAACACAATGATAATTATGTGTGTATTTCAACATAAACTTAGAAAAGGCACGGTAAATATATGGTATTATAATCTTATGTGGCCACCATCACATACGTAATCCACTATTGACCAAAGCATTGTTATGGATATATGAGGCAACGGAAATTATTAATGCAAATGGATTTGAGAGAAAGAAAGGGTCAAGGCTGACTTCAAAGCCACAACAAAGTTCTCTGCATCAAGCTTTGAGGAGCTCCTGAATCCCAGAGTGTGTTAGAAGCAGACCTTTTATACTTATCAGAAGCCTTAAACTGTATGTAACCCTGACTCATCATTTTCCCCCACTGGGAATTGATTCCATGGAAATCATCAAGGACTTCTGCAAAGATGTGAGTACAGAGATGCCCATCCGGGCTCTGGTTTAACAGTGACGTATGGAGAACTACGTCATCATCCGGTAATAAGACATTGATTAAGTAGATTCTGCTCCATCCATAGGAAGAGATATGATGTAGCCTTTAATATGATGTGGTAAAACTATTAATATGGATATATGCCTAGGATATAATGTCATTAAGCAAAAAAGAACCAGCAACAAAACCATATTACAATATAATCCAATTTTCAAAAAGGTGTGCGCAATGGAAAAAAATGTCTGGAAAGATAAATAACCAAATATTAGCAGTGGTTATCTCTGGGGGCAAGATTGTAAGTTTGTTGTTTTTTTTTTTTTTTAATTCTCTTACCTGAAAATTCTAACTTCACTCCAGTAAGCTTGTATTACTACACGTCAAGATCTCCTGTTTCCCCCCAGATCAGACCTACATTCTCTGAAATTCCATGGCCAGAGCTGTAAAAGGCTGTCCAAGAGGAGGAAGGATCATTATTGCCTGGATCTTTATCTGTGCTGCTCTCCCAGGGATCCTGTTGTTTCAGGATCAGCTGGGGAGAGACTCTGGCCACATATCACCCCCACCCCAAGCCAGGACATCTCAGCTACAGTAAATCCTAAATACTGTCACAAAGTCATCTCCTTGGTCTGTGAACAAGTCATCACCAAATATCAGTTGTCTCCAGCATCACTCCATTGTTTTCACCCAGGAACTGGCATTTCATAGCACTTCACAGTTTACAGAGGTTCCTGGCCCTTGCTAAGATCTAAGTGTGGTGATCCATCTAGATAGGTTACTTGCCTTTTAGGATATTTTGTTTGCAGAAGGCCATTTCATACTCTAACACCACCCTGTGAGAGAGGCTGAATGGGGAGTACAAAGTGTGCCGGCTTTGTAACCAGATTTGGAACCATTTGTCTTGGACAAATGGCTTAACCTCTCTGAACTTCATTTTCCTCCATAAAAAAGGGTAATCATCCCGCTCCTACAGGGTTGCTCTGGGGAAGGAATAGTCTATAAGGTGCCCAGTAGAATTACAGAAGACACGCAACTCTGGTTAGCATGATTATTGTTAGACCCATTTTCTAGATGAGGAAGCCAAGGCTCAGAAAGTTGAGGCGACTTGCCGAAGGCTTCCCAGCTAAAGAGTGGCTGAGTTTGAAAGATGAACCCAGTAGCCTGCCCTCCCAGGCCAGAGTTCACCTGCCGCGCGCTTCAGGGCTGCTGCCTCTCCGGACTCTGGGGCCCTGTGACCCGTCCCTCCGCGACCCTCTCTGTCTCCTTACCTGCTCCCTCGGAGCCGCCTCCTCTGCCTGCCTTCCCTGCAGCCCTGCAGGCATGTACTTTGTTTTCTGACTTCCCAGGCCCGAATTCCAGGCAGCGTGGGTGGGTCTCATTTGCATAGGTCTTAGCGGCGCTTGGCCAGCTCTCATTGTTTCAGGTTTTCTTCTTCCTTCTGATGACTTTGGACTTCCTGTACACCCGGGAAGCTTTGGCTGCTTTGTCTTTCTCCTGTGAGTGACTCTGGCTTTTTTCTCTGAGGGGGTCAAGTGCAGTCATCCTTGCAGGGCTCTGTTCTGGGTTCGGTTGATCTCCTGCCATCCCCTCGGATTCCACTGTCCTCTGCGCGCTGACCCGCCTGGACTCCTGGCTTCTGCCCAGATAGATCTTTCCCTATGTTGAGCCCCTGCAACCAAAATACAAACAGCTCTTGCAAAATACTAACAAAAGCGGCCACTAATACAGCAGAAAAATAGTCGGGAGACAGTTGAGCATCTGCCTGAAGAGCCAGGGTTCTCAAGCAAGGCACACTTCTAGGCCAGAGTTCAGTCCTCACTGAGAATCCAAACTCCATTTAACTAGCGATGGAGACTTGAGCAAATTAGTTAACATCTGCCAGCCTCAGTTTCCTCACCTGAAAATGGCCATAGTACCCTACCTACTTGATCTGTAGATGAAACGAGGTAATATACGTCGAGATCGCATAATAGCACAGTGCCTGGCACACAGTAACTCAGTAAATGTTAACCAGAACTATTATTGTTATACTACCAGTCTGTTCACATGGCCCATCTTTTGTTCCTGCTCAAATTCTTTTTGTACCTATTCTTTTTGTACCTATGGTCCTCTCTTCTCTTCTCTTCTCTCTCTCTCTTTCTTCTTTCTTTTTCTTTCTTTCTTTCTTGATGTATTCTTACTCTGTTGCCCAGGCTAGAGTACAGTGGGGCGATACTGGCTCACTGTAACCCCGATCTCCCTGGTTCCAGCAATTCTCCTCCCTCAGCCTCCCGAGTAGCTGGGACTATGGGTGCGCGCCACCATGCCTGGGTAATTTTTACATTCTTAGTAGAGACAAGGTTTCGCCATGTTGGCCAGGTTGGTCTTGAACTCCTGACCTCAGGTGATCCACCCTCCTCGACCTCCCAAAGTGCTGAGATTACAGGTGTGAGCCACCACGCCTGGCCCCTTATTTCTTTACTGACGTTTTCAGCAGTACTTGAGAAATAAGTAAATAAATGTATCTGCTTGGTGATGTAATCAAACGCCCTAGTCCCCTCATTTTGTGTGTGTGTTTTTTTTTTACAGTAATTTTTATGTATTTATGTATTTTGAGACAGAGTCTCACTCTGTCATCCAGGCTGGGGTGCAGGGCATGATCTCAGCTCACTGCAGCCTCAACCTCCTGGGATCAGGCAATCCTGCCACCTCTGTCTCCTGAGTACCTGGGACTACAGGTGCATGCCACCGTGGCTGGCTAATTTTTGTATTTCTTGTAAAGATGGGGTTTCTCCATGTTGCCTAGGCTGGTCTCAAACTCCTGGGCTCCAGCAATCCACCTGCCAAAAGTGCTAGGATTACACTTGAGCCACCGCTCCCACATTTGATTTTTAAATAGGTAATATATTTACATGGTTGACCACGTGAAAGGTGTGATTTCACAGTGAAAACTTTCTCTTCGCAGCCACCTAGTTTCCCTGGAAATCAAAGTATTATACTATCAGTTTGTTGTGTATCTTTCCAAAGATGTTTTATGCATACACAAACAGCATGTCCATGGCGAAACATCTATGTATTCCCTTACCTCCTTTTTACACAAATGTGCGTATTATGTACCCTGTTCTGCATTTTTCTTTTTTCATTTGCTGATGTATTTGAGATATCATTCTGTATTAGTACATGAAGACCTTCTTCGGTTTTGGCCCGCCGCGGTGACTCACACCTATAATCCCAGCACTTTGGGAGGCCAAGGCGGGTAGATCACTTGAGGTCAGCAGTTCAAGACCAGCCTGGCCAACATGGTGAAACCCCATTTCTACTAAAAATACAAAAATTAGCTGGTGTCACGGTGCATACCTGTAGTCCCAGCTACTCAGGAGGCTGAGGCAGGAGAATCGCTTGAACGTGGGAGGCTGAGGTTGCAGTGAGCTGAGATTGTACCACTGCACTCCAGCCTGGGCAACAGAGCAAGACTCTGTCTCAAATAAAAATAATAGTAATAATAATAATAAGACCTTCTTCAGTTTTTTAATGGTGTATCAGATTTCATTGAATGACTGTACCATAAATCACTTCACCAATCCCCTATTGATCGAATCCCCTGATTATAAATATATAAATATTGAATGAAAGAATAATGCGAAAATGCTGATTTTAAGTTAGCCTGGAATTGTGTGAAAATAAAACTATGGACTTTGGGAAGTTTTAGATCTCTAAACAAAATGTCTGAGTAATTCTCCTCTTTCTGAGCTGGAGATGAGAGGTATTTGATCACCGATGGCCTCGAAGTTCCTCTCAGCTCTGGAATTCCCTGCTTTTCGGTGTCACTACTGGTTAACTGAGGTTAGTGGGGTTTCGAGACACTGATTTAGTCCAAAGAACCTGGTTTGTATTTGAGAGTTTGGAATTCATGCTTTCTGACTTGGCAACATAAGAAAACATAAAGTTCATCTACTTTGACCTGATTATGTAATTCCCCAGAAGTATCAAAAAGATAATTTTGGTTGAGTGAGGACATTCATTGTAGTTTTATTTTAATCCCAAATGATTGAAAACACTCCAAAACCCCATCAATTAAGTGAAAAACTACATAATCATTTAAAATGATGATATAGAAAGATTTTCATTAACTTGTAAAAGTGGTCACAGTATACTGTAAATGGAGGGGGAAAGCAGTTTAAAAATGGTGCATGTTGGCAGGGCGTGGTGGGTGGCTCACGCTTGTAATCCCAGCACTCTGGGAGGCCAAGGCGGGTGGATAACAAGGTCAGGAGTTTGAGACCAGCCTGGCCAATATGGTGAAACCCCGTCTCTGCAAAAAAAAAAATACTAAAAAAAAAATTAGCCAGGCGTGGTGGCGGGTGCCTGTAATCCCAGCTACTTGGGAGGCCAAGGAGGCAGGAGAATCACTTGAACCTGGGAGGCAGAGGTTGCAGTAAGCTGAGATCACGCCACTGCACTCCAGCCCAGGCAACAGAGAGAAACTCCAGCTCAAAAAAAAAAAAAAAAAAAAAAAAAAAAAAGGTGCATGTTGGCTGGGCACACGCCTGTAATCCCAGCACTTTGGGAGGCCGAGGTTGGAGGATTGCTTGAGCCCAGGAGTTCAAGACCAGCAACCCCGTTGCTACAAAAAATCAAAAAATAAAAAATTAGCTGGGTGTGGTGGTACATGCCTGTTGTCTCAGATACTCAGGAGGCTGAAGTGGGAGAGTCACTTGAACCCAGAAAGCCAAGGCTGCAGTGATCCCAGATCTCACGACTGCACTCTAGCCTGGGCAACAGAGCAAAGACCCTGTGAAAGAAAGAAAAGTAAAAAAGAAAGAAAAGAAAAGAAGAAAAGAGAGGGAGAAGGAAGGAAGGAAGGGAGGGAGGGAGGAAGAAAGGATGGAAGAGAGGGAGGGGAAGGAAAAGAAAAGGAAAGAGAGAGTATGTAGCATAAGCCAGTTTTTGTAAAGCATAATTTATGTATAAAGACTGCAAGGCCGTGAGGCAAAATGTCACAATATTTATCTCTGGGTGCTGGCCACTCATGTTTTCATGTTATCACTTTCTTCTTATATTTTCTAAGTTCTCAAATATGTATTACTTTTGTAGTAAGAAAGTTCACTTAGAGAGTAAGTTAAGGCCGGGCGCGGTGGCTCAAGCCTGTAATCCCAGCACTTTGGGAGGCCGAGACGGGCGGATCACGAGGTCAGGAGATCGAGACCATCCTGGCTAACACGGTGAAACCCCGTCTCTACTAAAAAATACAAAAACTAGCCGGGCTAGGTGGCGGGCGCCTGTAGTCCCAGCTACTCGGGAGGCTGAGGCAGGAGAATGGGGTAAACCTGGGAGGCGGAGCTTGCAGTGAGCTGAGATCTGGCCACTGCACTCCAGTCCGGGCGACAGAGAAAAAAAAAAAAAAAAAAAAGAGAGAGAGTAAGTTAAGTCTGAGTATTCTGCAACCAGGGTATCCAGAACTTAAAAAGATGAGCAGGTAGGGCAGGTAAGAAGTCAGTCATGACATTGTAAGCATTGAAATAAAAATAAAATAAGTCATGGCCAGGCGTGGCCTGTAATTCCAGCACTTTGGGAGGCTGAGGCAGGCAAATCACTTGAGGTCAGGAGTTCAAGACCAGCCTGACCAACATGGTGAAACCCCATCTCTACTAAAAATATAAAAATTAGCCAGGCGTGGTGGTGGGTGCCTGTAATCCCAGCTACTCAGTAGGCTGAGGCAGGAAAATCACTTGAACCCAGGAGGCGGAGGTTGCAGTGAGCCAAGATTGCGCCATTGCACTCCAGGCTGGGCGACAAGTTTTTTGAGACAAGAGCGAAACTCTGTCTCAAAAAAAGAAATAAAATTTAAAAAGTCATGGCCTTTTTCCAGGTCACTAATTGTCTAGTGAGTCCGTGTATTATCATCATGTGTGTGGGTGGTCAGGCTAAGGAGTGCTTTTCCAACACTGGAAAATTTTTCCAGGGAGATACCTGGGAGAGATAGTGAGGCATCTCAGGAACTTGAGAGTTGAACTAATTTATAAAGTTCATGCTTTTTGGGGGCAAGGTCAGCCATCCGGAAAAGCACCTCACCTAAGCAGTACCTTAGACCTGGGTGAGTGAACAGTCATGAGACTCGGTGGAGCCCAGCCAAGGTCTGGAGCAGAGGCGTGGGGTGGTTTTAACCCGTCTGGGAAGGAAGAGGTGGCAGGAGGCAGAAGGATGGAGAAAAGGTGATGACTGCAGCAGGTTTAGAATCCGGGATGGTCAGTGTTTAGCAGGTCCCAGTCAAGGGCGGAGGACAACTCTCCCTAGGGGGCCACCATGTCATCATCACTCAGAGCCTTGCCTGAGGCTTGTCTAGCATTTAGGACAGTTCCGGCAGCTTAGGCTTCAATTAGAGATTGTTAGATATGCAAAATCTGGCCGGACTTGGTGGCTCATGCCTGTAATCACGGCTCTGGGAGACTGAGGCAGGCGGATCCCTTGGGGTCAGGAGTTCGAGACCAGCCTGGACAACATGGCGAAACCCCGTCTCTACTGAAAATACAAAAATTAGCTGGGCATGGTAACAGGCGCCTGTAATACAAAAATTAGCTGGGCGTGGTAACGGGCGCCTGTCATCCCAGCTACTCGGGAGGCTGAGGCAGGAGAATAGCTTGAACCTGGGAGGTGGAGATTGCAGTGAGCCAAAATTGTACCATTGCACTCCAGCCTGGGCAACAGGGCGAGACTACGTCTCAAAAAAAAAAAAAAAAAAAAAAAAGAAAAGAAAAAAGAAAAAAAAAAAAAGAAATGCAAAATCTCAGACCTACTCCAGACCTACAGAGGCAGAATTTGCATTTTTACGAGATCCCTGGGAGATTTAGAGACATTACAAGTGAAGAGTACTGATTTAGGAGAAATACCTCCAACATATACTTCTTGACGCCTTCTGATTATATTCAGCTTCGGATTCATAAAGGCTCCCAAGAACCTGACCCCTAGGCAGGGCAATGTGAATCCCAACCTGGGGATGGGCACCCCCGGCCTCTACTGTGTGCAGCATCTGAATTTGCTTTGCAAGTCACAATCCCTTATTCAAAACCTTTGGTTCCAAGTGTATTTCAGAATTCAGAATTGTTCATATTTTAGGAAGGTAAGATGATGCATTTGCCAACTCTCCCAGTTCTCCCAGTGGGATCTGGGGCAGTACCCTATATTCAAACATTAATATCCTGCAGTTTATTATGAATATTGACACCAAAAAGAATAAACTTCACAAGATCAGGTAAATTTTGGCACCAAATTTAATGAAAAATCTTGGTTTTCAGGCTGGGCGTGGTAGGCTCACACCTGTAATCCCAGAACTTTGGGAGGCTGAGGCGGGTGGATAACAGGGTCGGGAGTGCGAGACCAGCCTGGCTAACATGGTGAAACTCTGCCTATACTAAAAATACAAAAATTAGCCAGGTGTGGTGGCACATGCCTGTAATCCCAGCTACTCGGGGGACTGAGGCAGGAGAATTGCTTGAATCTGGGAGGTGGAGGTTGCAGTGAGCCGAGATCGTGCTACTGCACTCCAGCCTGGGCAACAGAGTGAGGCTCTGTTGCAAGAAAAAAAAAAAAAAAAAAGAGACAGCAAATAAACTCACCTAAAACTTTAGACACAGAGATAATTGGCCAGACATTTGGATTATAACTTTTCTCTCTCTTTATATTTTAAATATATATTTTATATATTTTAAAATAATGTATATAATTATTTTATATAATTTCATATAAAATGTCACACTGTATGTAGTTTTCCAGCCTCTGTTTTTCACTTTTCATCTTTTTATATAATCAAAGCGTCTTCTACAGCCTTTTCTTCAAAATCAAGGTAGTTTTATTTTGGTTGTAAAAGTGATAATAGGAAAAAACAAACATGTATTTGCTTATATGTGCATAAAGTCTCTAACAGGATACACTAGTTGCTGGTCACACTGTTTACCTCTGGAGGGAGCCAGATGGAAGGCAGACAGGGACGAGAGAAGGAATTTTTATTGTATAATCTTTTGGACTCTTGATTATTACTTTGTGAATGTATTCTCTATTTCAAAAATAAAATTTGAAAAAACTGATACATCTTCACTGCAAAAGAAATCAAGAAATATAGAAAGGAACAAAGAAGAAAATAAATTCATTTTTAAACTCAATACCCAGGTACAACACTGTTAATATTTTTGCCATATTTCTTCCAAGCCTTTATCTATGAATGTACAGACATGTGTATGGAGGTATTTTTACCAAAACAGGATGATGCTGTACGATGGTTTTTGTTTCCTGTGTTTTTCATGTAGGGTGAATCACAGACAGCTTCCATGCAGCCTAATTTTAAACATCTGCATTGTTATTGCATGAAATTAGCCAGTTACCAAAAAATTAATCCAGGGGAACTGAGTCCAGCATCTGAACACGCAGTGCCAGGTAACACCAACCCCCTGATCCAAAGCTAGGATTTTATTTTCTTTTTCTTTTTTCTTTCTTTTTTTTTTTTTTTGAGACAGAGTCTCGCTCTGTGGCCCAAGCTGGAGTGCAGTGGCGCGATCTCAGCTCACTGCAACCTCTGCTTCCCAGGTTCAAGCAATTCTCCTGCCTTAGCCTCCTGAGTAGCTGGGATTACAGGTGTGCACCACCACACCCAGCTAATTTTTGTATTTTTAGCAGAGATGGGGTTTCACCATGTTGGTCTGGCTGGTCTCAAACTCCTGGCCTCAAGTGATCTGCCCGCTTCAGCCTCCCAAAGCACTGGAATTCCAGGCGTGGGTCATTGCACCAGCCACAGTCTACATTTCTAATGATAAAGCTGCTCTTTAATAATTATGTTTTCAGAAGGCCATTTGGAAATAGTTTTTTTCTCACTGTTGGATTATAAAAACACCAAGTGACCTGAGTTCTACACTTTTTTGTGCCAAAATGAAGAACATTAATAATAAGCATCCGGCCAGGCGCGGTGGCTCAAGCCTGTAATCCCAGCACTTTGGGAGGCCGAGACGGGCGGATCACGAGGTCAGAAGATCGAGACCATCCTAGCTAACACGGTGAAACCCCGCTTCTACTAAAAAAATACAAAAAACTAGCTGGGCGAGGTGGCGGGCGCCTGTAGTCCCAGCTACTCGGGAGGCTGAGGCAGGAGAATGGCGTAAACCTGGGAGGCGGAGCTTGCAGTGAGCTGAGATCCGGCCACTGCACTGCAGCCCGGGCAACAGAGCAAGACTCCGTCTCAAAAATAAATAAATAAATAAATAAATAAATAAATAATAATCAGCATCCATTTGCCCTTAAGTATATATATTTAAATCATAAATATGTAAGTAAATGTATACATTTATTTAAATTTTAAATATGCAATTGGCCGGGTTCCAAGGGCTTATCCACCTTCCTGGAAAAAAAGTCAACTGTCTTTGGAAAATTCCTTGACATTTTAGAGGGGCAGCCTCTAAAATGAAGTGTTCAATGAATGTTCGAGGAATGAATGAATTTTAGCAGCCTGTATCTTAGGTGCTGAGAGTATCTGATTAGGGCGTATCAGACTGAAAAAAAGTCCTCTACAAACACTAGCATTTACTAATCTATTTTCTACTTAAAATGCATAATTTGACATCAAGCACACATACAGTTTATGGAAACAATTTTATTGGTAACAGAACCCTACTAACTCATCAGAGCCCTACTATTTTCTCACGTGTACTTTCCTTCTCCTGGCAGCCTGTCCCCCTTCCATAGAACCCCCTCCCAACTCATTCCCGTGGACTTTCTGACTTGCTGCCTCTCTCCCTTCTGGGAAAAAGTGTCAGCTGATGCACTAATAATCCAGCACATGCTAGGACTGTCCCTGAGACAGCTGTCTACTGCCCCTAGGCACTTGGGCAGGGGATCTCCTTGGAGCCAGAAAGTTAATAACTGGTCTTTAAGATACAAACAATGTCATGGTCTATGACTTTGTGACATGATGCAAAGGAAAGTGCTTTGAGTCAGGCAGACCCAGATTCGTATCTCAGCTCTTCTTAATATGTATGTAACTTTGGGCAAAGTACTGCATGTCTCTAGCCCTCAGCTTCCTCATCTGTGAAACGGAAATAATACAGGGAATATTGGGAATAACAAATGAAAATAAATGTATTTAGCCCTCTAGCTTCCTCTCACACTACTTCTTTGTCTTTCCAGAGTTGAAAGACCCATAACAAGGAATCAAAGGAGAGCAAAACAAGACTAAAGGGTTAGAGGATAAGATGTAAGAATGGATGAAGGGATGGTAAACGTTTATTTTTATTTATTTATTTTATTTTGAGACAGAGTCTCTCTCTTTTGCCCAGGCTGGAGTACAATGGTGCGGTCTCAGCTCGCTGCAACCTCCACCTCCCGGGTTCACGCGATTCTCCTGCCGCAGCCTCCTGAGTAACTGGGACTAGAGGTGCACACCACCACACCAAGCTAATTTTTCTATTTTTAGTAGAGACAGGGTTTCACCATGTTGGCCAGGATGGTCTCGAACTCCTGACCTTGTGATCTGCTTGCCTCAGCCTCCCAAAGTGCTGGGACTACAGGCATGAGCCAACGCATCTGGCAGAATGGTAAATGTTTAATATGGAAAGGGAATATTTAGTCTGGACAGAGAGGACAATAAATAATTATGGTTACCATTTGTCAGCACCTTTCCTGGCATTTATTTATTCAGACGGAGTTTCACTCTTGTTGCCCAAGCTGGAGTGCAATGGTGCAATCTTGGCTCACCGCAACCTCCGCCTCCTGGGTTCAAGCAATTCTCCCGCCTCAGGCTTTCGGGTAGCTGGGATTACAGGCAGGCACCACCACGCCCGGCTAATTTTTGTATTTTTAGTAGAGACGGGGTTTTTCCATGTTGGTCAGGCTGGTCTCAAACTCCCGACCTCAGGTGATCCTCCTGCCTCGGCCTCCCAAAGTGCTAGGAGCCACTGCACCTGGCCTTTCCTAGCATTTAAAATAGCTATGTCCAGTCTTCAGAACAGCCCTGTGGTGAGGTATGATCATGAGCCCCATGTTATAAAGTGAAGAGGAAACAGATTTTATAACTTGCCCAAGATCATCCAGCTAAATGGAGAAGTGGAGATTCAAAGTCCAGTCTGACTCTTTGTACTAACTTAAGAACAGACTCTCAGCTGGATGCAGTGGCTCATACCTGTAATCTCAACACTTAAGGAGGCTGAGGCAGATGGATCACTTGAGCCCAGGAGACTACACAAACACACAAAAAATTAGCCAGGTGTGGTGGTGCATGCCCACATTCCAGCTACTCAGGAGGATAAGGAGGGAGAATTGGTTGAGCCCTGATGATTGAGGTTGCAGTTAGCCATGATCACACCAAGAGAGGGAACAAGGAAGGTGGCTGTCAGCCACTGGTATCAGAGACAAGCAGAGGCCAGAGAAGACAAATGCAAAATATTTCTTTGGCTGGGACTTGTCAGAAAGGGAATCTCCAGGCCTCATGTGCCTTACGTGTGGGCATCTCTGAAGGCAGAAAGGACTCCATTTTCCCTGGATGAAAATGGGCCTGTGATCACGAGGCTGAGGTCTGACTCCTGGGGGCCACACAGGCAGGCCTGAGCACCTTGCCCCTCCTCACTGAAGGGGGCTTAATGTCGGGGCACAGTTGACTCCATCCCTCTTTTTCCTGTATGTTTTTTTTTTTTCAAGACAAGGTCTCTCACTCTGTCACACAGGCTGGAGTGCAGTGGCACAATCTCAGCTCACTGCAAACTCTGCCTGCCAGCTTCAAGTGATTCTCCCACCTCCTGAGTAGCTGGGACTACAGGCACACGCATATAGGCTTGTCTCCAACTCCTGACCTCAAGTGATCCACCTGCCTCGTTTTTCCTGTATGTTCTAATGTTATTTCAGGGATCCCCTGTGCCTCACTCTGGCCATTCCAAAACATATATATATGTTTCATTTATATAAATCCAAATAAAAATATTAAAATTGCAAGTGAGATATTTTTGGCCTTAACCTTTGAATTTCAATGTTTTCTTATCTGTAGAGCAGATGTGCTAACTCCTATAATTCTGGGCAATGCCCATGTGATTCTTGGCCGCTTCAAGCCATCTCAGGTCTGATTTTCACACAAGTTCAGCAGCACTGGGCTAGAAGGGCACCGCCCTCCCACTCTGCTGCCACTTTGAATAGAAGTCCAAGCTTTCGCTTGCTTGCCCTGACTTTGATTCTTCACATTGCTGAGGAGCAGTGACTGAAGCTTAATCTCATTGTCTACAGTCTGTCTCCTCTATGGAGCTGCACTATTTTTTCCCATCTCAATTATTTCTGATGTAACCAAAACACTCTCTCTCCCCATTGCCTTTTTTCTTTTGTGAAGACTTGGAAAGGGTCAGTTTCAGAGGCTTGAGCCCTGTGTTCTGACTTTCACAGACAGAGGCCTGCCACTCTTACATTTACAGGTCATCATTCTGAGCAATAAACTTTTTTTGAAGAGTAGTCCTACAAGCTCACTAAAAAGTTGCATTTGTATTTAACTTAAATAGAGAACTTTATGTGTAGTCCATGTTTCTGGACTCTATGCCTGATTTTGAATCACTGGACTTAAATTATTTGACTTACAACACTGATACATCTTCTAAGTGAACCTAAGCAAAGAATACCAGCCCTACATCCCACTCCCCACAAGATAAATGGGAAAGACACAAAGCCACGCTGAGAAAGGGCCATGGTTTGATATTGTCCAGTGAGTGTCTCTTGGCCTCAGAATGCTGCCACTTCCTGCAGTTCCAGCCCTCGGCTGTGGTCCATTCTGAGTAAGTGAATTCCTCTGTTAAAACTTGCACACAATAAGGAGATGGCGTCACCAACAGCCAGAGAAGTCAAGGGTCCTGATCCATCCAGAGACAAGGTGAAAAGGCAGGCTGGGGGGAAAAGGGGAACCAGCAGATTAGGCCAAGAGTGTAGCATCATGAAACGTGATATCTTCATGAGAAATGCGAGGAAATAAAGCATTTGCTGTACATATCTAACCAGTATGAGAGAGGACCCACTTCTTCAGAGGAAAGCATACCAGGGAGGTCAGAACTTGGGCCAACCCCACGACATCAATGGTAGAGAATGGCACACGGGCCAAACAGGATGCATTCCATCACCAAGAAGTATCAGGTTCTCACTGGCTAAAGACATGTTACAAAGGTGCCCTCAGTCACCTGCCCAGAGAATAAAGCAGGGCCCAGGCAGGGAAAAACATACAAGAATACTGGTCTTTAGCTGCTGGCTTCCTGGGGTCTTGATGCCTTGGAGATGAAGGATAATGGGGGAGCCTGAAAGGCATTCTTTAGGGGTTTCAGCTGACCCATCTCCCTCCATCTGCACCTTAGAGGCCACTCTTCTAAAATCTACAGGCTCATACCTGTTGGGCAGGGAATCTGTGCCACTTGGTCAGGTCAATACTTTCAGACCTCGTTCTCCCTGGTAAGGTTTATGATCATTAAGTCTAAAACATCTGCTCTTTCTCCTCAAGCAACTGTTACACCTGGGTGGCTGGAGAAGCCACTCCAGGTGACAGTACAGCAGGCTGTCCTTACTATGGAAGTTTGGCTTGTGGCCACAGCTATTTGCAGAGTGCCCACAAGACACGGTCCGGCCTCTATTCTCTGAGGGAACTACCCTGTCTCCCCTGAGAGGAGCTGAGTTCTAGAAGACTGCTGTAGGAGAGATTTGGTTTAAAGTTCTTTAAGTCAATGCTATTTCTATCTATGGCAGAACCCTGTGTCCAGGACAGAACAGATGGAGGCAGTGGCGTGCTGGTAAACCAGCTTTCTGGAGGAAAAAACACCACCACCACTGATTCATAGCACTTGTCAATTGTCATGGTGTAAATACCTCCACCATGATCAGATTTCAGGCTACCAAAGGTTTAAAAACCAGTTCACAAAAATCCTGAATATTTAACAATCGGCCAGCAGGGGCTGACTCTAGCAGATCCAGGAATCTGGGGACCTGGGTTGCATAAGACATCCTTTTTCTCTGATGCTTTGAAATGTTATGAGCTTACTGTGTTCTTAAACTTCAGCTACAGAATCAAAACAGGGCAGAGACTTTCTGAAACTATCCTTACTCCCCCTTAACCTCACCAAAAGCTGAGGGTTTCATTTTAGTCCTCGAAAGAAGAATTCAAAAGTGGCAATTCTTGTTCTCTTTTCCAGGTATTTTAAGTGTCACAAATTAGAATCTGATGAAGAACTTCAGGTAGAAAGAATGTAAGAGCCAAATCAATGTGAGTTCTCAGGAATGAGTCTATACAACACAGTACCAGGGGATACATGGGGATAGCATCTTGACATCACCTCTTAACCACAGGACTAGACAGTGGCAGAAGATGGGTGGCTTTGTAATGCTGAGCAATGGGAAGAGGGAGTTTTAAAGAAGGTTTTAGGACTTCATGTGTCTTTTGAGGAGAACTGACAGCAGGCTCCTTACCTCCAGTATCTTGGTTCCAAATCTTCACCTTGCAATCATGTGATGAGGTAGCAATTAAAGGCATCAAGGCCAATGCTCTTGGTAGAAAGACGCAGGATGCAACAGTCTGGAAATGCCCCTTATACTCACATATTCTGTTTCGAGTCTGTCTTAGGTCCCACAACTGCAAAGTAATGACATGGACCAGCTCATACTTACTCATCTAGCTTCGTCCACGAATCTCCCCCCGCTCCCATGATGTACCTATTCCCTCCACTTACCTGCTCACATATCTTCATCCATCCACAGACCCAACAACCCCCATCTAGTGATTATTTTAAGCCTCAACTATGTCTCAAACAACCCTGGTTAAGAATGTGTCGTAAGTTTTTGCCTTTTTAATGGTTAGGGAAGTAAAAGCTCCTAGTCCTACAGCATGATGGTGTTCCATCATGGGGAACCCGAAACAACAGTATGGGGTTGTTTGCTTTCATGGCAACTCAAGAGCTGCTTTATTTCAACCTCTTGGCATCTGTGGGTCCTGTGGGGACCCCATGGTTAGAAGTACCTCATAGGTATAAGTACATATAAGTGTAGACATTCTGATTTAATGCCTAGATGCTGAACCTTGATGTGTGAAGACTAGTGTCTACAAGAGGGAAGTGCCAGTCAGTGCTGTCAGTCCTACTCTCATAGATACAGATCAGATCACAGCTGGAGAATAATGTTCAGGGAGGAGAGCAAATTTAATTATGTCCAAAAAGATAATGAAGTTATCCAGGGAATAGCTGTAGGAGCTGGAAATGTTTCACTTAGAAAAGAGATGCTACATTCAAAGGCTGCAACACCCCAATCTACCATTTACTAGGGATGTGGTCTTGTGCAAGAGATGTCCACTTGCCATGCCTCTATTTCCTTCTCTGTGAAATGGGAATTATAATAGTACCTAACTCATGGGGTTGTTTTTAAGGATTAAATGAGATATTACATGTAATGTGCTCAGCCCAGTGCCCAGCACACAAGAAATGTTCGATAAAATAGGAGGCATAATTGTTCTATTTGAATACTAGATAACACTTTTAATTGATATTCTACAATTATGAATCAAAGGTGCTTTGGAGGAGCCTAGGCAATCTATTCCAAAATTAACTGCAAGGAAGGTATATGAGTAAGGGATGGAGTAGGCCCTGGACCAACACTAGAACTCCAAATTTCCTAAAAAGCTTGAGCTTCTTTTACTGTGGCCATGCCTATAATGGGAATAAATCTCGTTCTTCAAACAGTCCCTCCCCTCTCCAAGCTCTGCTGCGAGTAGAGACATCAGCAGACTAGTTCTGTGTTTAGCTCTTCC
This sequence comes from Rhinopithecus roxellana, assembly GCF_007565055.1. NCBI lineage: Eukaryota > Metazoa > Chordata > Mammalia > Primates > Cercopithecidae > Rhinopithecus > Rhinopithecus roxellana. Next base: position 114,842,557 of record NC_044564.1, read on the forward strand.
CCATCTTGACTCTCATCCCATTCCTATTTCCTACTACCAATTCAGAGAGTCCTAAGCTGATGAATGTTTCTTTTCTTTTCTTTCTTTATTTTTTTGAGATGGGGTCTCCCTTGTTGCCCAGGCTGGCCTCAAACTCCTAGGCTCAGTTGATCCTCCCAGCCCAGCCTCTGAATAGCTTGGACTACAGGCACATGCCACCATGCCCAGCTAACTTTTTAGTTTTATATAGAGACAGGGTCTTGCTCTGTTGCCCAAGCTAGTCTCAAACTCCTGGGCTCAAGTAATCCTCCTGCCTCGGCCTCCCCATGAATGTTTCTTAAATGAAGCAACTGGAATGCAAAGATCACTCACAGTATGCTTTTGAAAGACGCCTGAGCCATTAGCAGAGCTCGCCTGTGTAGCGCAACTATAGGCATGAGGCCAGAGTAAGTGATCTGTTCATCAGCAACCAGATACCTGGACCTCACACAGTCTCCTACCGTGGCTTCACAGCCTTCTCCTCCAAAGCCATTGCTGCAGGAGATACACTTGTGTCCATCCACACTGACTTCACAGTAGGTCTGAATGTACTGCTTTGCAGGAAACATATGAGCTACCTGCAGCCCCCGACTGTCCCATAATCTGAAAGAGATTAGGGCAGGAAATTAGCTTGTAGTAAATGTGACTGAAATACATCCATATTGTCCCACTATCATAAAAGTCTTGGCTCTTTGCTGTGTAGGCCAGCCAGATTGGAATGGCATGATTTACCTAAAAACAGCAGCATGAACCAGATCAATCTCTGAGACTCTAAAGCTGGCAGGAAGTAACCAAATTGAATGACATCTGAGTTCTTTCTATTTTGAGATCAGTTAATAGAAATTGAGACCAAGCATCTTAATTGTACAAGTTAATTTGTTAATTTGGTCCTTTGAGGCACTGCTTTCCATGGACAAAAGGATATTTCTGTGCCTGTGACTTAAATTTTTAAAAAGATACTTATTCTGCTATGGAAGATCAGTCATCATTCAGAATCGGTTACAGAAGATTTACATACAGATCATGGCCATCCTTGGCTATGGGGTCCACTGGGGAGTATTTTGTTTTGCTCCTTATTTTATTTTTACCTCTTTACCCCATTCCTACCATTTTCTAAGGAGAATCTCTTCTGAGATCCAAAGTTTCTAGTTTTGCTCTCCGGTCTAAGAACTATTGACTTTACTGACTCCCCTGATGCTGATTTCGACCCTGCTTCCCCAGGGAGGGCTTCAGCTGAAGGCTGGGTGACTGAGAACACCAGGAGCCATGCAGGAGTAGCAAGGAGAGCCAGGCAGCCCGACAGGGTAGGACAAGCAAGTGACTGATTCTGGGGTTAATCTGAACACATTCACATAGCAGGAGCTGGCTGAATCAGATGCTTTGAAACCATCTAGAACAGGGGCTTTTACCAGGTCTGATCTCATGGCATACAGTCTCTACCTTAATGATCCATGGGGCCAGAGCAGAGAGGCCCCACCACCAGTGAAGGGCAGAGGAACAGAAGGCTCTGGGAAGGGCAGAGCAATGTGGAGAAGCAGAGTGGGAATGGAGCCATGTACACATGGGAGCCACAAACCTCACAAGAAACACTTTCACTGCTGCTCAGTAAGCCCACCTGAGGGTTTTATCTTCCGAGGTCTGTAGTATGTATGGTTCTCTGGGGACCCAGCACAGGTGAGTGACCTAGAAAAAGCAAACTGTTCAGAACTTCTCACACCAAGTCATTCCTCTGCTGTAATTCCTGTCAAATGTGCTAACTAGCATCACTGTGCCTCTTCTCAAGGATTCTAAACTAGCAAATTCATTTACAGGCATCTTACATTTTGCAGATACCTATCAGTCATGCTCTACCTGCATCTCCCAGGTTATCAGCAGCAAGGGAACAGCTGGGCCAGTTGTGAGCACCAAAATACATGCAGGCACCCTTAGAGTACCTGAAACCCCAGCCGTGTGACAAATAGAACAGCACCTGTTGTAAGGCGGGTTCACTGAAACTCTAGCCCAACACCTCATGGGGATCAGGAAGAGCATTCATGTTTCTCTTTATCCCTGCAGGCCCGTGCTTGGACAGGCATAAAACAGTTTCCAAAATAACCCAAACTAACAGGATTTTCTTTTCTTCCAGTAAACTCCACCAATATAGAGGGCATGGGGCAAGCACATCTAACCATTGGCAGTCATCTTCAAAATTAGAAAAGATGACTGGGACAGAAATTTGACGACCACTAAAAGAACATCTACTATGGGTCAGGTACAACGACAGGTATTTCACATCTAGTATTTCAATTCATCCTCTGAAGAACCTTAGCAGGTGATAGAATTCTTCCCATTTTATAAATGAAGACACAGACACTCTAAGAGCTTAAGTAACTTCCTTGAGATAACATAGCTGGTAAGTAATAGATCCATGACTTGAACCTGGGTATGACTGACTCCAAAGGCTCTGCAGTTTATACCAGTCTGCTACTAGAAAACAGGTCCTTCAAAAGCAATGCAAATTCTACATAAAGCAAAAGGTAATGTTTATTTCTCCACATGATGTTACACGTATGAACATACAATAAGCATAAGCTGTGAGCTCCTGGAAGACAGGAACTCTGTCCTTGGTCACTAACCCTGTTCCTAGCACAGTGTCTGGCCCACAGAAGAAAAGGAATAGTGAAATAAATAATGAAGACCATTTTTAATTCCCACATGAGTGAGTAAAATCATTGTCTGGAGCAGAAGACTCAAGGGACCATCTAATCTAATAACCCCGAGAGGCCAGGGTCTCACAGCAGGTTAGGGGACAGCAATTGGGACCCAGGCTCTAATTTCTGCTCGTGGGCCTCCTGATTTCTCTCCTGAGCCTTTCCTTCACCCCATGCTCCTTTCTGCTGCCCTGTTCTGTACCAAGTTCGAGTTCATACCACGTTCCTGGAGACAGATGCTCTTTCCACACTCTGTCCTGTCACCATATCCCACAGAAGCAGGGTGTTGTCCCGAGAGCCAGTGCACAGCTGTGATGAGTCTTTGGAAACAATGGTGAGAAGACAGCCTGTGAGAGGGGACCTGAATGGGCTTTTCAGAAAGTATCAAGGTGTTGGGAAGAGGTTCACTTTGTTTTACCTGGACTCACAGCCAATCCGGTGACCACCATGGCATGGCCACACAATTGCTGCCTTGGTTGTGAGGAACCGTGCAAGTCCCACATCATGACCATCCTGTCACGAGAGGCGCTGAAGAACTGGCTGGAATTGGGAATACAGGTTACCTGCTCAGGGAAAAAACAATAACACTGAAATAGCTCTGGTGTGCTAGTTGGACTGGACTTTAAATTGGGGGGAAAAGATGAGTCTGCATAACTCCCTCCCCACACACTTCTTTTTTTTTTTGAGATGGAGTCTCACTGTTACCCAGGTTGGAGTGCAGTGGCGCAATCTTGGCTCACTGAAGCCTCCACCTCCTGGGTTCAAGCGATTCTCCTGCCTCAGCCTCCCGGGTGGCTGGGATTACAGGCGACAGCCACCACACCCAGCTAATTTTTGTATTTTTAGTAGAGACAGGGTTTCACCACGTTGGCCAGGCTGATCTCCAATTCCTGACCTCAGGTGAGCCGCCCACCTCGGCCTCCCAAAGTGCTGGGATTACAGGCATGAGCCACCGCACCTGGCCCCCACACACACTTCTCAAGAGTAATACCTAAGCTTGAAATCTATGAATGCAAAGCATGGGCCAGTCTGAATTTCCACCTTTTTCAATGTTGTGCTACCTTTTCCTTTATGTAGCAGATTTCCTCCTGTCCTTCAGTGTAAGGTTAAAAATCTCACCTCCTCAGATCACGTCACCTTGGTGAGGATGTTTCCCCTCTTGGGCTTCCTATAGAACTTCCTCCTGTGGGATTCCTTTTACACCTGATCATTACCACACCCCAAAAATGGATACTGTACTGTTACGACAGGTGATTCTGTTGTACTTATGAAGAATTTGAAGTGAATCTCTGTTCCATTTTATGCGTTTTACCTTGAATACAACTTTGCTTGATATTATCATCCCAACTCCTGCTCTGTTTGTTTACATTTGCCTGATATATCTTTGCTGACCTGTTCTTCCTGTTCTGATCTCTTCCATCATGTTTTTTTTTTTTTTTTTTCTGGTAACTATGGTAAATATACATAAAACTTACAATTTTAACCATTTTTAAGTGTACAATTCAGTGGCAACAAGTACATTCATTGTTGTATAACCATCACCACTATCATCTCTAGAACTTTTCCATCATCCCAAACTGAAACTCTACAACCTTTAAACAATTACTGCCCATTTTCCTCTCCCAGCAGCCGCTGGCACGCGCAATTATTCTACTTCTGTCTCTATGGACTTGACTATTCTAGGTACCTCATATAAGCGGAATCATACCATATTTGTCCTTTTGTGTCCGGCTCTTACTTAGCATAATGTTTTCAGGGTTCAGCCATGTTGTAACATGTATCAGAATTTCATTCCTTTTTTTTGAGACAGGGTCTTGCTCTGTCAACCAGGCTGGAGTGCAGTGACCTGGTCTCAGTTCACTGCAACCTTCCCTTCCTGAGCTCAAGCAATCCACTTGCCTCAGCCTCCTGAATAGCTGGGACTGTAAGTGTGTGCCACCACACCCGACTAATTTTTGTATTTTCTGTAGAGATGGGGTTTTGCCATGTTGCTCAGGCTGGCCTCGAACTCCCAGGCTCAAGTGATCTATCTGCCTGGGTCTCCCACAATGCTGAGTTTACAAGCATAAGCCACTCATTCCTTTTTAAGGGTGAAAAATAGCCCACTGTATGTATATTACCACATTTTGTTTATCCATGAATCTGTCAAAGGACATTTGGGTTGTTTCCAGCTTTTGGCTATTCTAAACAATGTTGCTATATATATATATGTGTGTGTGTGTGTGTGTGTGTGTGCGTGTACAAATATCTGTTCTATGTTTACTGTTTTACTTTCAATCTTTTTTTTTTTTTTTTTGAGACGGAGTCTCGCTCTGTCGCCCAGGCTGGAGTGCAGTGGCCGGATCTCAGCTCACTGTAAGCTCCGCCTCCCGGGTTTACGCCATTCTCCTGCCTCAGCCTCCCGAGTAGCTGGGACTACAAGTGCCCGTCACCTCGCCCAGCTCATTTTTTGTATTTTTAGTAGAGACGGGGTTTCACCGTGTTAGCCAGGATGGTCTCGATCTCCTGACCTCGTGATCCGCCCGTCTCGGCCTCCCAAAGTGCTGGGATTACAGGCTTGAGCCACCGCGCCCAGCCCCTGCTTTCAATCTTAAAGCTGCTTTGCATTAGATATGTCTTATTTATTTATTTATTTATTTATTTATTGAGACACAGTCTCACTCTGTTGCCCAGGCTGGAGTGCAATGGTACGATCTCTGCTCACTGCAACCTCTGCCTCCCAGGTTCAAGTGATTCTCCTGTCTCAGCCTCCCACATAGCTGGGATTACAGGTGGGTGCCACCATGCCTGGCTAATTTTTTTTTTTTTTTTTAATTTTTGGTAGAGATGGGGTTTTGCCATGTTGGCCAGGCTGGTCTTGAACTCCTGACCTCAAGTGATCCACCCACCTCGGCCTCCTAAAGTGCTGGGATTACAAAAGTGAGCCAACGTGCCCAGCCTAGATATGTCTCTTTTAAACAATGTATAGGTGGCTTTAGTTTTTAACTCAGTAAGAGTACTGCCTTTCAATAAGTGAATTTATCCCAATTACATTTACTGCTATCATATATATGTTTGATCTTGTTTCTTCCATCTTTTCTGTTGGTTTTGAAAAACATTTTGTCATATTTTCATTGTCTTCTTTTTCTATAAAATTGTATATTTATTTTTAGATTTATTTTTCCCTTCCTTTATATTTTTAATTTAAATAATATGTAACCTGAGTTCTTCTCATGATACCTCTATATATGTATTAATATCTTTAAACTCATATTCTCAATGTATTAATTTCAGAAAGAAAAGAATCTCTTGTAAGGAAAAAATTTTTTCTTTAATTAGCACAATTATATTACTTCTGGCTCGTTCCCACTTTTGTAGGTTTTTTATCCAGTCCATTATCATATTATTAATATTTTGCATTTTATTCATATAAATTTTTTAAAGAATTAAAACAATTACATTTCTTCTCATAGCCCTAGTTTTGACGATTCTTTAGACATAATTCTGTGTTTAATTGGACTGAAGGCTCAAACAGTGAATTCAGTTTGGAACTTCTTTAATATTAGTTGGCTTTATTATTCATCATTCATTCGCATTTTTTTGTTTGTTTGTTTGTTTCCCTCTTGTTGCCCAGGCTGGAGTGCAATGGCGCGATCTCGGCTCACCACAACCTCTGCCTCCTGGGTTCAAGCGATTCTCCTGCCTCAGTCTCTTGAGTAGCTGGGATTACAGGCATGCGCCACCACACCCGGCTAATTTTGTATTTTTAGTAGAGATGAGGTTTCTCCATGTTGGTCAGGCTGGTCTTGAACTCCCGACCTCAGGTGATCCACCCGCCTTGGCCTCCCAAAGTGCTGGGATTACAGGCGTGAGCCACCACGCCTGGCCCATTCACATTCTTTAATAATATACCTTCAACTATATTATTCAGGAATGCTTTGCATATGGCAAGATTTTACGAATTTAAGAATGTCTTTCCATGCCTTTACATAGGAACAACACTCTCCGCACATAAATAATCTTTCTCTTTCTTCCTTTCCTTTCTCTTTCTTTCTCTCTCTCTCTCTCTTTTCTTTTTTTTCTTTCTCTCTTCTCTCTTTCTCTCTCTCTCTCTTTCTCTCTCTCTCTCTTCCCTCCCTCCCGCTTTCTTTCTTTCTGACTGGGTCTCGCTATGTCACCCAGGCTGGGCTGCAATGGTGCAACTATAGCTCACTGCAGCCTCCATCTCCCTGGCTTAAACGATCCTCTTGCCTTAGCCTCCCAAGTAGCTTGGACTATAGGCATGCACCACTATGACCACTGAATGTATTTGTATTTTTATTTGTAGTATAGACAGGTCTTGCTATGTTGCCCAAGCTGGTCTTGAACTCCTGAGCTCAAGCAATCCTCCCACCTCAGCTTCCCAAAGTGTTGGGATTATAGGAATGAGCCACCCTGCCTGGCCAATTTTTACTTTTTAATAACATTTTTCCTCAAATCTTTTCTCTCCCAGATAATTCTTCTATTGTCTCACTTTTTTTTTTTTTTTTTTTTTTTTTTTTTTTGAGACAAATCTTGCTCTGTCACCAAGGCTGGAGTGCAGTGAAATGATCACAGCTCACTATGGCTTCAACTTCATGGACTCAAATGATCCTCCCACATCAGCTTCCTGAGTAGCTGGGACTACAGGCGTGCACCACCACATCCAACTAATTTTTTAATTTTTTGTGGAGATGAGGTCTCGTTATGCTCTCTGGGCTGGTCTCAAATTCTTGGGCTCAAGCAATCCTCCTGCCTTGCCTTGCCAAAGTGCCAGAATTACAGGCATGAGCCACTGCCCCTGGCTTGTCTTATTTTTTCAACTTATTGTTTCATAGAGTACATGTTCTCTTAATTTATAGAGTAAAAAGCATTAATCAAATTTTATCTTTGCTTCTTGAGTAGTTCTTCCTTCAAAGTGTATTTTCATCTGACATTAGCTTGTTATATGTGTATTTTTAAAAAATCTAGGCATATAGACCTCACTTTGGATCCTTTCTGCTTATTAATCTTTTCATCTTTGAATGAGGGCAAGTCCAATCTTTGGCAGTAAATTCAACAAGGCTCAATACATGCTCAAGTATTACATGCACACACACACACACACGCATGCATGTGCACACACACACACAAGTGCACGCATATATACACACTCACACACAGTCAATTCTCTCTCACTTTCTTTCCTTTCAGTCCAAGGTCTACTATAACTTGATTTGTCATGCTGAATATTCATGGTTGATTATGTCTTGATTTGTCATCCTGAATATTGATGGCTGATTATGTCTTGTCTAAATAGCTGAGACTACAGGTGTGCACCAACGTGCCTGGCTAGTTTTTTTTATTTTTTGTCAAGATGGGGTCTTGCTATGTCCCAGGCTGGTTTTAAACTCCCGGCCTCGGGCAAATCACTTGAGGCCAGGGGTTGGAGACCAGCCTGGCCAACCGAGCAAAACCCCATCTCTACTAAAAATAAAAAAATTAGCCAGGTGTGGTGGCACACGTCTGTAATCCCAGTTACTTGGGCGGCCAAGGCAGAAGAAAAGCTTGAACCCGCGAGATGGAGGTTGCAGTGAGCTGTGATCACACAACAGAGAGAGTGAGATTCTATCTCAAAAAACAAAACAAAACATTCCTGGCCTCAAATGATCCTCCTGCCTCAGCCTCCCAAAGCACTGGGATTACAGGGATGAGCCACCATGCCTGGTCAGTCCTTCGGCATTTTAGGGTGACTAGAAGAAAGAGAAGCAAGCTGGCAGCAGCCTCAATTTTGTTACATTGTCTTGTTTTACTGGTCAACAATCTATGTCCTTAGTCCTCATCTTTCTAAATAAAGGGCTGTTGGGAGGACCATTCAGGAGCAGCTCTTTTAGTGAAATCTGTACTCTGTCAAATATCTGGGGATAAGTGAATTACAGCATGGTGTTCCCTATCAGTCTAGTTCAGAACACAACGTATCTGGCAAGCAACTATCATATTCTGTGCTATGGGATTGTGGCTGATGCCTAGTTTCATTATAAAGGAAGTGTGTATCTTAATTTTTGGTTCATTTAGGTGGACTTCAGAGCAGGGAATTATATATAAACTGGCATTCTCTATCATTTTTGCTGGAAGCTCACTCTGGTCTGTAATACTATCTAACAAATTAATTTTTATTTCATTGTTATTGAATGTTCATTAAATGTCCCCAACTAGACTAAAAGGTTGCTGAGCACAGGGATTTTGTCATTTTCCTAGCTATGGTAAGCACAGGGTAAGCCTTCAGTACTATACCTGTTGAGACAGGATAGGTCAGAGAGAGTTGTTATCAGCTGTGTTCTGTTTACTACCTGTGCTATTAAGGGCTTAATGACAAAAGAAAAACTGTGTTCGATATGCCTGTAACAACAACTAAGTGAATGGTTTGCTCTGTTTCTCCTGAAGTAGGACTTCACAGCATCAAACAAAGCCTTTGCATTTTTCCTTAAGATCAAAGATTCGGTCACCCTTAATATTTAGAACTATTAGCTATCCTTTATTCAGTTCCAGATCGCCTTCATAATAATCATTTGACAATTACCTTGGTGATCTCATGTTCATGTCCTTTGAACCTTTTCACCACATTTCCAGTTTTCCAATTATACGCCACAACTGTCTGAAGAGAGTAAAGATTTTAGTTTCATTACTCAATTCTTGTTAAAGTGACACTAGCATCTACTGCATTCCCACCTTACTTTCTCCCTCCTCACTCACTCCCTCTCTGTTCAGGGACTTGCTCAAAGCATTAGGGGTTCCCTGTTGTGGCCATCCCTCCTCATGTGCCCCTCCTTTGAGTTTCTTTTCTTTTCTCCTGGTGGTTCTCTGTCTCTCCCTCTGACACTAGACCACTGCTCTAAACTTACTGATGGGTTTGGGCTAACATTCCCCAAGGAGAAATGATTCCACTGGAGGTTCTGGCTGTAGATGATGAAGGAGAATTCCACATAGGGTTAGATTTGTTTTCCCTACTGTACTGTATATTTTTGTTGTGGTGCTTTTTAAAAAAATTTACCATTTCAAGCTGGGCACAGTGGCTCATGCCTATAATCCAGCACTTTGGGAGGCTGAGGCGGGGAGATCACCTGAGGTCGGGAGTTAGAGACCAGACTGACCAACATGGAGAAACCCCATCTCTACTAAAAATACAAAATAAGACAGGCATGGTGGCACATGCCCGTAATCCCAGCTACTCAGGAGGCTGAGGCAGCAGAATCCCTTGAACCCAGGAGGTGGAGACTGCAGTGAGCCACCCTGCCCGGCCTAGATTTTAAGACAAAATACTGCCAATTAAATTAGGATAGTTAGATGCATCCTGATTTAAGAAGTGTTACAATGTGAAAACAGGGCCAGGCACAGTGGCTCATGCCTGTAATCCCAGCACTTCGGGAGGCCAAGGCGGGCGGATCACCTGAGGTCGGGAGTTCAAGACCAGCCTGACCAATACGGAGAAACCCCATCTCTACTAAAAAAAAATACAAAATTAGCCGGGTGTGGTGGCACATGCCTGTAATCCCAGCTACTCAGGAAGCTGAGGCTCGAGAATTGCTTGAACCCAGGTGGTAGAGGTTGAGGTGAGCCGAGATCGAGCCATTGCACTCCAGCCTGGACAACAAGGGCAAAACTCCCTCTCAAATAATAATAAAATAAAATAAAATGTGAAAACATGCATCTTAGAACCAGTGGAATACAGTATGCAAATGGAAATTGAAGATTCTAAAAGGCTATTGAAAATGAGAGACATTATTATTTTTTTTTTTTTGAGACAGAGTCTCGCTCTGTCACCCAGGCCGGAGTATAGTGGCCCGATCTCGGCTTATTGCAACCTCCACCTCCCAGGTTCAAGCAATTCTTGAGCCTCAGCCTCCCAGGTAGCTAGGATTACAGGCATGTGCCACCATGCCCAGCTAATTTTTGTATTTTTAGTAGAGACGGGTTTCACCATGTTGTCCTGGCTGGTCTTCAGCTCCTGTCCTCAAGTGATCCACCTGCCATGGCCTCCCAAAGTGCTGGGATTATAGGTGTGAGCCACCGCACCCGGCCCATTATTAGTATTATTCACTACAAGAAGAATTAGCAGTTGTGCTACCAGTATCCCAGCTGTGAGTGCTATGATAGATCCAAATATGAAGGAGAGAAATGCGACAATGGGAGGAAGGAGGACAAAAACACAGGGAGGAATCATAATGCATACCAGTGTAAAGAGCATAAAAGAAGAGATTAGAAAGTTCCTTTTGCTGACAATTAACTCCTGTGTCTCCATGTAGGTGTAACATGGCATTGGTGGGAAGTATGATCTCTGCCATTTATAGAAAGCATGTGGGTGGTCAGGCATAGTGTTAAGGATCTCACCTACGTTCTTTGATTTAATCTTTATAACCACCTGTGAGGTAGCATTATTATTCCCACTTAACAGATAATACTGAAGCTCAAAAAAATGTAAAGACTTGTCCAAACGAATGGGAAGTGGCCAAGCAGGGATTTAAACCCAGTCTTCCTAACTCTAAAGCCCATATTTTTACACTCATCAACCCTGCTCCAGAAATGCAAACCCTAGATAGACTTCCTTTCAAAATATCTTCCTTTCCCTGCAATAAAGTTCGTTTCCCGGGAAACACTGCAAACCCCACCTTATCTTTCCCTCCAGAGACACAAACATCTGAGTTCAAAGCAGCAACAACAGAGACGGTATCCATGTGAGCTGGGCTATACTCTTGAAAAGCTTTAGTCTGAATTCTCTCTTCTATAATTTCATCAGGCCTGCTAAAAAGAGTATAGAAAATGAGAGACCCAATGGCATGGGAATGGATGGGGGTGTGGTGGGGTAGGAGAAGAATGTGGGTTAAGAAGGCAATTCAGGCTAGACTAAGGAGGAATATTTAAAAAGGAGAAGAGAAGGGAGACCCACTGACATGGTCAGCAATGGTATTATTTATTCTGAAAATGTGCAGAATGACTGAAGGATTGGAATCTGATAAAGGGAGATCCTGAAGCCAAGAAGCCAGGAGTCTTTCTTTGCTCACACTAGCAATTAATCCTAAAGATTTAGGCCCCTCCGTGTATGGGTGCAGCCACTAGCTAATAAACTGACTGTTTCTTTCTTTTGAGACAGGGTCTCACTCTGTTGCCCAGGCTGGAGTGCAGTGGCACACATGGCTGGGCTCAAGCAATCTTCCCACCTCAGCTTCCCAAGTAGCTGAGACTATAGGCTCATGCCATCATGCCCAGCTAATTTTTGTATTTTTTGCAGAGATAGGGTTTTGCCATGTTGGCAAGGCTGGTCTCGAACTACTGAGCTCAAGCAATCTGTCCACCTTGGGCTCCCAAAGTGCTGGGATTACAGGCATGAGACAGCACACTCAGCCCTGACTGTTTCTTATCCAAAAGAAAACACACTAAACTATTCAGGGAAGGCCATCAACATTCACCCTGGGTCTTCTCTTTCTTTAGTGGAAAGTTTTAATGGGGCATGATAAAACCTGGGCTCCCAGGGGAGGATTGCTGTACCTGTATTTGTAAGTGCTGTGTTTGAGTTTGCTTTGCAGTTTCCCCATCACGGCACAAAACCTACACCAAACCTTCTGTGGAGGAGCTTGTTTCAGTTGGCACCTGAGTAGCAGCATCCCTTGTGGCTGCTGGAAGTTGCGTTCCTTGTTTAATAAAAAGAATACATATTGTTAATTTTGTTAGGCACAATAATGGTAGTATGATGTTGAAAATAAATCCTTTTTTAGACTAATTAATTGTATGCTTTTGCTTTTCCTCCTCACCCTGCTTCACCCTTACGGCCCTGAGGTTGCAGATACACAAAACAAAACTGATTTTAAAAAAGACTAAGAAGTCCTGTAATAACTAAAAAACAGAAGTGTCATATGGTCCAGCAATTCTTCTCCTGGGTTTACAGCCAAAAACACAGAAACAGATGTTCAAACAAAAATTTGTGCACAAATGTTCACAGCAGCACTGTTCACAGTGGCCGAAAAGTAAAAACAACTCAAATATTCATCAACAAATGAATGGATAAACATCATGTGGTCAATCCATACAATGAAATATTACTGGCCATTAAAAGGAATGAAGTACTCATACGTACTACAACATGGGTGAATCTTGAGAACATCATGCTAAGCAAAAGAAGTCAGACACAAAAGGCTACATAGTTCATATTCTATATATATGAAATATCCATAGTTGGCAAACCTAGAGACAAAAAGCAGATTGGTGGTTGCCAAGAGCGGGGATGAGGAAGAGATTGGGGAGTGACTACTTAATAGATACAGATAGAATGTAATATAGAATATCTTAATAGACTAGATATAGTTTGGATATGTGCCCCCTCCAAATCTCATGTTGAAATTTGATCCCCAATGTTGGAGGTAGGGCTTAGTTAGAGGTGTTTTGGTCATGTGGCCAGATCCCTCATGAATACTTGGTGACATCTCCCTGGTAATTAGTGAGTTCTCACTCTATTAGTTCCCACAAGAACTAACTGTTTTTAAAAAAGCCTGGCACCTTCCTCCTCACCTGGTTCCTTCCTCTCTTGCCATGGAATGCCGGCTCTCCTTTGCCTTCTGCCACAGTGGAAGCTTCCTGAGCCCTCACCAGAAACAGAAGCCCACATCATGCTTTTTATACAGCCTGCAGAACTGTGAGCCAAATAAATTGCTTTTCTTTATAAACCACTTAGGCTCAGTTATTTTTTTAAAGGAACACAAATAAACTAAGAGGCAGAGTTTCCTTTTGGAGTGATGAAAATGTTCTAAAACTAGATAGTGATGGTGGTTGCACAACATTGTCTCTATATACTAAATGTTACTAATCATAAATTTTATGTTACATGCACTCTGCCACAATAAAATAAATACTAAGAAGATGTAATCAAAAATAAAAAATAATTCACATTACTGAAGCTTCTTGAAAAAGAAAAGCCTCAGTTATTCTAAAAGGTTATAACCTTCCTTGGTTGCTGGATTTTTTTTTTCTTAATAATTTCACTACGGCACCTCTGTGTGCCAGAATCATGAAATAGATGTCCTGAGATGCTAGAAATAATGACACTAAATGAGACAATATAGGTAATGACCTAGACTAGTAGTTCTTAAAGTGTGATCCATGGATCATGGGGGATTCCTGAGAGCCTTTCAGGGAGTTTGGGAGGACCTCCCTTTTCCAGCTACATCTCTCGGTGAGGCCCTTCTCTCCCTCCCTCTCTCCCTTCCTCTCCTTTTTTCTCCTCCTTCTTCCTTCTCCTCCTTTTCCTTCTTCCTTCTTCCTTTTTTCTTCTTCCTTCTCCTTCTCCTTTCTTTTTTATTTTGAGACAGGGTCTCACTCTATCACCCAGGCTGGAGTGCAGTGGTGTGATCTCACTGTACCCTCCACCTCCCAGGCTTAGGTGATCCTCCCACCTCAGCCTCCCGGGGATCTGGGACTACAGGCTTGCACCATCAGGCTCAGCTAACTTTTTTGTGTTTTTTGTAGAGATGGGGTTTCGCCAGCTCCTGGGCTCAAGCAATCCACGTGCCTTGGCCTCCCAAAGTGCAGGCCTTCTTTTCTTTTTATACCTCAACATAAACAATAGATTACAATAGACTGAATACAGAAGCAGATATCCGAGTCAAATTGTCTCCTGTTTAAGGGAAACATTAGAAATTTGCAAAACCATAAAGCAATACCATTTTTTCTAACTAAATATTTTGGTTTTGGAAAGTATATTTATTTTTCATAAAATGATATTTTATGTTAATATGCAATAGGTTTATTACTAATTCAAAATTAATAAGTACATATCTTTAAAATTTCTGTTTTTTTAAATTAGTTCATTTACTTATTTATTTTATTTCTTTTTTGAGATGGAGTTTCACTCTTGTCACCCAGGCTGGAGTGCAATGGAGTGATCTCTGCCCACTGCAACCTCTGCCTCCTGGGTTCAAGCAATTCTCCTGTCTCAGCCTCCCAAGTAGCTGGGACTACAGGCATGCGCCACTACATCAGGCTTTTTTTTTTTTCTGCATTTTTAGTAGAGATGGGGTTTCACCATTTTATGGCAAGGCTAGTCTCAAACTCCTGACCTCAGGTGATCCACCCACCTTGGCTTCCCAAAGTGCTAGGATTACAGGTGTGAGCCACCGTGCCTGGTCTCATTTATTTATTTTTAAATTTAACAAACCCTGCATGTGGCATTCAATCTCAGTTTTAATGTCAAACAATAGTAGCAGAGCAGGATTCAAATCCAATCTATAACCTACATAAGCAAAACTTCTTCAGGGGTTCTTAATTTTTAAGAATGAAAAGAAGTTCTGAGACCAAAAAGTTTGAGAGCCAGTGACCCAGAATTTAAATAATGTTAATATTGGATTACATATTAGAATAAAAAGAATAATGAAACATTTTCCAGATTTACTTGTATCATCCCCCTCAACTAACAAGGCTAGAATTGAAAAGAAAGAGAATGAATTATGCATTCAAACGTGCTCCTCCACTCATTCAGGAAACACCTCCTAAGCACCTTATTTATGTAGGTCCTAGACCAGTTGCTGGTGAAACTGAAAAAAAGAGAAACCTGAAGATGTGACCAGCATGAATATTTGCTGGGACCGAAGGAACCTAAGGACCCGTCTCAACTACTCCAGGTCACGTGTCCCCTGCAACTAGCTGTGATATCAAAGAGCTGAGGGAAGTATGGGGGGCAGTGGGAGCACCCAGTCCCCATTTCTTCTGAGGTTCTGCTTAAAAGTTCTAGGAAATGAGTTTCTTATGGGCATGACCAACCTAATTCTAGGAAGAACTGTCTACAGGAGAGAACAGCAGCTAAAACGCATCAACTTAATATTCTCATTCATACCATTAGCGTTAAAAAAATAGAGCTTTCCAGAAGACTTTCAGCCTACGTTTTGAGAAGTAGATAGAATTACCTCCTGACAAGACTAGGTAACCAATACAGAAAAGCATAACGCAATGGAAACAATGTGAGTGGCATCAAGAGACCCAGGATCTACCCCAGCCCTGCCTCATCCCATTATGTGTCCTTGAGCAGCTCCATTTCCCACTCTGGCCTCAGTCTCCCCAGCTAAAAAATTAGGACACTAGATGAAATTATTTTTAGTAAATTATGTGTATAATGAGAGAAGGTCTTTCATTATTCATCTTTGTACCCCGAGTGGCTTGCACAGTACTGTACAACAAAAATACTTGTGAAGTGGCGAATCTAAAGTCCCTTCCACTTCACATAGTCCAGGATTTTCTGTAAGAGACCACAAGATATGCTGAGAGGCAAAATTCAGGATAGTTTTCAAAAAGCTTGGGATGTGGTATTGTTTATAGATAGAGGGTGCAGGGCTTCTTATCTGCCAGCCTAACCTATTTTTCAACATTGTCATCAAACTAACGACAGATGTCATCCACAGATCTAGGTCACTGGAAATTGCAGGTGCTATAAATGGATTGGCTCTGCTCAAAAGTGATTGGTATAGTCAGAGAGCCATACGTCCCAAGAAAAGCATATATATTCATGGGACATTCTACGGGAAAGATAACTTTTAGAATTACTTACCCCCAAACCAATAGGATCTTCTTGGTGAGCTGCCCCATGCAATAATTTGTAATGTGTATCCTTTGGAAAATAGTTCAGGCAGCCACTTCTTAATCTCTGTAATTAGTGGGAAGCCACTGAAGTTAATCTCTTCTCTGTCTAAGCATGTTTGCACTGAAAAGAGATTTACAAGATAAATAAAGACCTTGTTTATTAAAGAGATGGTTAAGTGTAGATTTCCCTCACAAAGGAAGAAATATTTTACAAAATTCCAAGATTATCTCCCTCACATTTCCACAATTCAGGAAAGTATACTATAATGCTAATTGTATATTTTTTAAATATGCAAAATATATTTAAATACATCATTAAACATTTTGATTTTGCTCCTAACATAGTACTTCTGTTCATCAAAAATCTTGAGTTGACTGCTTCAGAGTTTACTGCTTTTGTGAAAAAGGCAATTTCTCCTGTCTTAAATAATTATCCTAGAATTTGAGATGGAAGAGCTTTTCAAAATCACCATATATAAACCATTTATTCATTTCAAGATCTGCAGAATAAGGGTAGAAATATTATTTGCTCAAAATTATAACTACGATCATTTATTTAAAGATCTGTAGAATAAGGATAGAAATATTATTTGCTCAAAATTGTAACTAAGTAAATCTCTTGACTTCTAGTCCAGAATTTCCATTATAAATGTCTACAAAGAATAAACAGTTTTATTGCATTTTAATAACTTAATTTTAATAATTCAAATAAATTCTGAATATTGATTGACAGTACAGCTTATTCTGAGAATTAAGGGCAGCACAGAATAGTCAGAACAACATTTGATTAAATGCATTAGTACCTGCATTAGACAGGACTAGTTGTGAATTATAGCTCAATGTGGCCTTGGGCAAGTTGTTGAACCTCTCTAAGTCTTACTTTCCTATGTGTAAAATAGGATAATAACTCCATCATTGACTTCTGCAAAGATTAAAAATAGCACTTAAAATGTACCAGGAACTGCTCTAGGTTTTATATTTATTAACTCATTTTATCTATTCCACAAGCCTCTGAGATACTGTTACTACAGGCTGAGCATCTAATCCAAAAATCCAAAATTTAAAATGCTCCACAATCTAAAACTCTTTGAGCACTGACATGACATAAGAAGGAAATAGTCATTGAAACATTTTGGATTTCTTTTCTTTTCTTTTTTTTTTTTTTAAGACAGAATCTTACTCTATTGCCCAGGCTGGAGTGCAGTGGCGCAACCTCAGCTCACGGCAACCTCCACCTCCCAGGTTCAAGCAATTCTCCTGTCTCAGCCTCCTGAGTAGCTGCGATTACAGGTGTGTGCCACCATGCCCGGCTAAGTTTTGGGTTTTTCGTAGAGACGGGGTTTCACCATGTTGGCCAGGCTGGTCTCGAACTCCTACCTCAAGTGATCCGCCCGCCTAGGCTTCCCAAAGTGCTGGGATTACAGGCGTGAGCCACTGTGCCTGGCCACATTGGAGCATTTTGGATTTCAGGTTTTCCATTAGGGAGGCTCAACCCTTAAGTACATAATGCAAATATTCTAAAATCTGAAATTTGAAACACTTCTGGTCCCAAACATTTCAGATAAGTGATACTCAACCTGTATGGCCATTTTGCAGATGAGAAAAGTGAGGCACAGAGATATCAAATAGCTTGGTCAAGTTTATACTGCAAATAAGTGGCAGAGCTGAACCTTGAATCCAGGCAGTGCAACTCCAGAGGCCCTGTTCTTGACCAGCATATTATACTGCATCTCTACAAAAGCTAGTGCATATAAAGCTTTCGGTTCATTCTGGCAAGCTGTTAACAATAAATTATGGTTACTAGCATGACTGCAAGATTAACAGTGACCATACTGGAAGCATTTTCACACTTATTAATATTGTTCATAATGCACAAATATTAATGCACAAATATACACAGAGAACATATTCAAATGGATATATGAATCTAGAGGATATTAAAGCTGAAGTAAATTATGGCCTCTGATCAGAGTGACTGGACCCAACAAAGCTAAGAATTCATTATGTTACATAGCAAGGCAATTAAAAAGTCTCAAGAACAAAGTATATGAATTTGGGTTATGTCTACGTTGTTGTAACTTATTATGAGTAGACTAAGAAATAAAAATACTGCTAAGTTATCTTCCACTATTTTTATTATGAACATGTAATATATTTGAGAGGAGGTATAATTTCTGGTTCATTTTTGTATCTATGATTTGACCTTAGCCTAGGAGAATGAACGCAAGGCAAATAAATACTTGTTGAATTAATTAATGGAATACTAAGATGAACAGTCAGCTTGGAGTTTGGCTCTTGTTGCCCAGGCTGGAGTGCAATGGTGCGATCTCGGCTCACCGCAACCTCTACCTCCCAGGTTCAAGCGATTCTCCAGTCTCAGCTTCCCGAGTAGCTGGGATTACAGGCACCTGTCACCACGCCCAGCTAATTTTGTATTTTTAGTAGAGACAGGGTTTCTTCATGTTGGTCAGACTGGTCTCGAACTCCTGACCTCAGGTAATCTGCCTGCCTTGGCCTCCCAAAATGCTGGGATTACAGGCGTGAGCCACTGCTCCCAGCCCAGTGGTACGCTTTTTAAGGACCCAACAACATAAGGGCCCTTTTAACCTGCCCAACAACATATCCTTTAGAGAGCAGTCACCCTGTTTCATCCCAGACTCCAGACCCAGAAAGGCTGGAGAGGACATGGGAAAATCTATAGACTCAATTTTGGCTCTGGATGTCCCCATTGGTTCCAGCTGGAACCAGGCCTCAGTCTGAATCCCAGCACTTATTTCGATTCTAATCTGCTTTCCAAAGGCCTTGAGATATCCAGTAGTCACTCTAAACCACCCTAAACATAAAGCAGAGAATTCTCTTTTAACTCTCCAGTGCAATATTCCTTGATATACACCAGTACCTATCCAACTGCTCTATTCCATGTAGAAAATGGGACTCAGAAGGCTATGACTTGCTGAAGGTCACAGGGGCAGAGCTGGGTGGACTGCACCTTATTTCCCTGCTCCCCTGTTCATGCAAACGCTGATATCTTATTTCCCTCCGTCTCCGCAAATCTCCCTCTGCACACTTCTGTCTTACACTCTGGGAGACCAAGGCATCTTTAGCCGCCAAAACAATGCTCAAAGAAACAAAAGTATGAGTAGAAACACCTGGAAGCTGGTCTGGTTCGAACTTCTAATGGTACAGATAGCGGAAACCGAGGCCCAGGGAATAAGAGGTTCTTGCCTAGAGTCACATAGGGAGCCAGTTCTAGGCCACCACTCTCAAGGCTGCCTCAAATTTTGGGGATGACTTGTGGACTTGTGTGCAGTTTTTCCTTTCTGTTGCTTCAGATCGCAAGTGCTCCTCTCTCTGCCCATTATACGAACAACTAAAGTTTATTATTTTTTATTTATTTATTTTCTTAGAGAGGAGTCTCGAGTCTCGCTCTGTCGCCCAGGCTGGAGTGCAGTGGCGCGATCTCGGCTCACTGCAACCTCCGCCTCCCGGGTTCTGGCAGTTCTCCGGCTTCAGCTTCCCAAGTAGCTGGGACTACAGGCGCACGCCACCACGCCTGGCTAATTTTTTGTATTTTAGTAGAGACAGGGTTTCACCGTGTTGCCCAGGCTGGTCTCGAACTCCTGAGCTCAGGCAATCCACCCACCTCCCGCAGTGCTAGGATTCCAGGCGTGAGCCACCGCGCCCGGCCTAAAGCTTATTTTTGATGTGGAAAGTGGGGAGAGGAATCCTCCAAGATGGGAACCTAGCGCCACCCAGCACAAGGTCGGCCCTCATAACTGCTCTCGGCTTCGGCCAAAGGACGAGGGTTGCCCGCTCCCAGTCTGCCGCTACGCCCCCTTCTCCCACCTCAGGCTCAGTACCCACCGGTGGGCTCGGGGGCTGGAGCTGGGGCCGGCGGGAACGCGGAGCTGGCTGGTGTGAGCAGCCTCCGAGCCCTCCCCCGCCTCCGCCCCTAGCAGCAGGCGCACGTTGCTAGGGTGGGAGTGCTGACGAAAAGCCTCCGGGCACCCTCTCCGGCAGCCGAACCGCAGTTCCGCTAGCATAAAGCTGGGACAGAACTGAGCGCCCGGTGCTACTCTCTTCGTGTAACAATGCACTGATGAGGTCCAGAGAAGAGGACGCTTGTGCCCAGGACCACGTTGCCAGAAGAATCTAGACAATCCAAGGAAAGCGGGTACCTTTGTACTAGCTATGGAGAAAGCACTTAATAAAGGTCATCTTTTAAATTATTAGTCGCTCAGATATACACGTTGCCGTGTTTCTTTGGAGTTTCTCTGATTTCGACTAGAATAGACTCCAGTCTGGAAGCAAAGAGACTGCAGCTGTAAAAACTGCTCTATTCCTTTCATTATTTTTTTCATCGAACCGTTACAGCCTAGTACCATAGCAAGAAGAGACCCCTCAGTACCTTCTTGAGATCCGAATGGGAAGACAGTTGTAGAAACTAACAGTTTTTACAGCTGCAGTCTCTTTGCTTCCAGACTGGAGTCTATTCATCTCCGTATCTCTGGTGCACAGTATAGGGCTTGGTATATAGTAGGGGCTTGTTGAATGTTTGTTGAATTAATGAATGAATGGCAGGGATCCTAGCCAACATTTATTTATTTACTTACTTATTTATTTATTAGATGGAGTCTTGCTCTGTCCTCCAGGCTGAAGTGCAGTCATGTGATCTGGGCTCACTGCAACCTCTGCCTCCTAGGTTCAAGCGAGTCTCCTGCCTCAGCCTCCCAAGTAGCCAGGACTACAGGTGCAGGCCTCCATGCCCGGCTAATTCTTCTATTTTCAGTAGAGATGGGGTTTCATCATGTTGGCCAGGCTGGTCTCGAACTCCTGACCTCAGATGGTCCACCCACCACAGCCTCCCAAAGTGCTGGGATTACAGGCATGAGCCTCTGCGCCTGGCCCCAACATTTATTTTGAACCCTAGTAGGTGCCTTTGCAGTGTTGATCTGGCAAAACAGCCTTCGATGAAGATTTGTGGAGTTTCTGAAAATTGGGTGCCTTTGAGGATGTGGGAGTGATGAGAGAAGTTTGCCTCCACATACTGGCTATTGGGTCTGTTTTCCAATCCAGGGAAGGGATCCCCTCCATGGCATCCCTGATGGGGTATCTGTAGCCCTAGTTGATGCTTGCTCTGTGATGATGCACTCATAACTTTCTAAGCTAGTGACCTATTGTTGGGAGATTTCCTTCTGGCAGGAGAACGTATCTACCCCGTGCCACTTGAAACTCTGATCTTTGTTCAGAGCCGATGGCTCTCCTTACAGACTTAATCCCTTTTCCCCACAACAGCTGGGCAAGCCACAACCAGGATAGACTTACTGCTTTGTCCTGGGACTCTGGGCTAGGCTCAGTGCAGCTACAGAGTTGAGTTACTAGATCTCTGCCCCCAAGATGTTCCTGTTCTGGGAATGTTCTTCCCTCTGAGAGACAGGCTTTAGGTTTAAGGCATGAAAGACTCCCAAACTGGTACCTGTAGTCAAGCCTCTCCCTGAGCCGCACCTGTATATCCACCTGCCACCCACCCATCTGCAACTGGCTGTTTAAAAGACACCTCATTCTTGACATGACTCATACTGGAAACATCATCTTCCCCCCAAACCTGTTCCCCCTCTTTTCCCTCTAAGTGCTGGGCACTACCATTCACCAGTCACCCAAGTCAAGGATCTAGGAGTCATTTGTAACTTTACCCTCGCTTCCTCGTTCAAGAACTACCCTCGAGACTTCTCAATTCTGCCTCCCAAACATTATAAAAATAAAAATCTGTTCACTTCTCTCTACCTACCACCTGGATTCAGGCCAACATCAGAGTGTGATAGATTAAAAACGACCACAGCTTCTTTGTAGCTCTTCCTGTTAAGGCTGGCTTTGTAACTTGTTTTGACCAATAGAATGCAGCATGAGTGACATTGCGGGACTTCTTGAGTTTAAGCTACAAAAGGCCTTGCAGTTTCTGCTCCTATCCTCTTGGAACACTGCCAGCATGGGAAGAGGACCAGGCTAGTCTGTTTGAGAGACATGGCCCATCCAGTAGCTAGCACCAAATGCCAGCCATGTAAGTGACTTGCCCAGGCTGGAGTGCAGTAGTGCAATCTCGGCTCACTGCAACTTCCGCCTCCTTAGTTCAAGCGATTCTCCTACCTCAGCCTCCTAAGTAGCTGGGATTACAGGCGTGCATCACCACACCCAGCTAATTCTTGTATTTTTAGTAGGGATGGGGTTTCACCATGTTGGTCAGGCTGGTCTCGAACTCCTGATCTCGTGATCTGCCCGCCTCAGCCTCCCAAAGTGCTGGGATTATAGGTGTGGGCCACTGCGCCCGACTCAGTATTATAATCTTATGGGACTACCAGGTACATGCAGTCCATCATTGATCAAAATGTTATTATGCAGTATATGACTTTATCCTCAGCTTAGAGGCCATCTCCCTCTCTACGCCCCAAGTCTTCCCTAACCCTTTCTCCCCTTCTCCAGACTGGGTTAACTATTCTTCTGTGCTTCCAAAGCTCCCACACTTTCCACCACATAGTATAACTTTTCATTTACTTCTCTCTATCACTCAACTGCAAGCAACAGAGGCAGTGACTGAGTCTCATTTACACTTGTATGGTTGGTGTCTAACCCAGGGTCTGGCACGGCACTACAATAGAACTTTCTGCAATTATGGAAATGTTCTATACTTGCATTGTCTTTTTTTTTTTGAGACGGAGTCTCGCTCTGTCACTCAGGCTGGAGTGCAGTGGCCGGATCTCAGCTCACTGCAAGCTCCGCCTCCCAGGTTCACGCCATTCTCCTGCCTCAGCCTCCCGAGTAGTTGGGACCACAGGCGCCCGCCACCTCGCCCGACTAGTTTTTTTGTATTTTTTTAGTACAGACGGGCTTTCACCGTGTTAGCCAGGATGGTCTCGATCTCCTGACCTCGTGATCTGCCCGTCTCGCCCTCCCAAAGTGCTGGGATTACAGGCTTGAGCCACCGCGCCCGGCCACTTGCATTGTCTAATACACTAATCACTAGCCCTACTAGCTATTGAGCACTTGAAATGTAGCTAGTTCAACTGAAGAACTGAATTTTAAATGTTATTTATTTTAATTAAATTTAAATAGCCACATGGGGCTAGTGGCTATGGTATTGAACAGTGTAGGGCTGGCACATGGTAGATGGCCATTGAATATTTTTGAACAAAGATTAAAAGGGAAAGACAGTCATGACAGACAGTTAGGACATGATAGAATGCTATGGGTATAAGCAACATAATTTCATGTCGACCTCTCCTGGCTCCTCGCTTCACATCCCCTCAACTTTACACTACCAGTGCCTTTGTCTTAGTCCATTTTGTGCTGCTATAACAGAATACTACAGACTGGGTAATTTATTATGAACAGAAATGGATTTGGCTCATGGTTCTGGAGACTGGGAAGTCCAAGATCGAGACGCTGTATCTGGTGAGAGCCTTCTTACTGCATTATGACATGGTAGAAGACATCACACGGTAATGTGCAGGAGCTAGAGAGGGAAGGGGACAGACTTATCCTTCTATCAGGAACCCACTCCCACAATAACTTCATTAATCCACACATGAGGTCAGAGCCCTCATGATCTAATCACCTCTTAAAGGTCCTACCTCTCAACACTATTACAATGGGAATTCAGTTTCCAACACATGAACTTTGGGGGACACATTCAAACCACAGCAGACTGTGGCTCTGCCTTGTTTAAATATAATCCTAGTTTTTGGCTCTTTATGGCCTGAGTTGGTTGTTCTCTCCTGGACTTGCCCAGATTGATAACATCCCTCCTGTGAAGTGGACTGGTCTGAAGAGCCCTCTAGAGAAGAGAGCTGTTCTCATCTAGTTCAGTCTGGCCTGAGCAGAGAGGACTCTGTCATTGGAAGACTTGGACTTCATCATAGAGGACCCATGTGATCTGAATTTGTCTGCATGGCAGGCTGCCAAATCCCTCTTAAAAGTGATGGTTAAAGCTGGCTGTACTGTGAAAATATCCCAGGAGGAAAAGAAGCCACAGTGTTGGTAGTCTTATTGCTATTCCTGGAAACCATGCAACCTCCAGTCAGATGACTTCCAGTCCTGGCACCAGAGATATTGGATCAGTCTCTGAGAAGGAAGGAGGAATGGACACAGGCCCAGGCAGAAGGGGGCTGGGCTGGGCCAGGCCAGGGCCCCACCAGGCAGGCAGAAAAGGCTGGGCCTGACACCGAGGAGAAGGCGTGAGGGAAAGTAAAGGCTAGGGAAGAATAGTCCTTTCCAAAAGACTTTCCAAAATGTTCATTACAATAAAAAATTTAGGCCAGGCCTGGTGCCTCACACCTGTAATCTCAACAGTTTGGGAGGCTGAGGTGGGAGGATCACTTGAGGCCAGGAATTTGAGACCGGTCTAGCAACATAGCAAGACTCAGGACTCTACAGAAGTTTTTTTTATGGTTTTGTTTTTTTGTTTTTTTGGTTTTTTTTGAGATGGAGTCTCGCTCTATCCCCCAGGCTGGAGAGCAGTGCCGCTATCTCGGCTCACTGCAAGTTCCACCTCCCAGGTTCATGTTATTCTCCTGCCTCAGCCTCCCAAGTAGCTAGGACTTCAGGTGCCCACCACCACTCCCAGCTAATTTCTTTCTTTCTTTCCTTCCTTTCTTTCTTTCTTTTTTTTTTTTTTTTTTTTTTTTTTGTATTTTTAGTAGAGACAGAGTTTCACTGTGTTAGCCAGGATGGTCTCGATCTTCTGACCTCCTGATCCGCCTGCCTCGTCTTCCCAAAGTGCTGGGATTACAGGTGTGAGCCACTGTGCCTGGCCCAGAAGTTATTTTTTTGTTAAGTTTTTTAAAAAAGATCCAAACCAAATGCTATAAATGAGCAAGTGAAAGGGCAGGTTAGAGAGCAGGTTGTACACATAATCCCAATTTTATAAAATAAATATGTTCCAGCTTGTATCATATAGTGGGAGCTAAGGAATGCTTTAACCTATGTGTGAGGACCTGTAAGTATATTTGTAGCAGGTTTCCACACATTGTAAATCGTGTGAGGTTCTTTGAAGATTGGGGAGCAGAGTTGATGGTACAGAAAGACGTCTTGCACTTGCTAGTCCTCTGCCTGGAAAGTTCCTCCCCAGATGTTTTCATGCCTTGCTTTCTCCGGTGTCACTTACCTGAGAGGCCTTCTACACCATCCTTTCTACACCAGCACCTCCATCATGCACTTTTTCCTGCAAAACTTGGATCTTTTTCATAGCCCTTATCATTACTGACATTATATTACATATCCATTTGTTGCATTTTATTTGTTCATGAAAGTAGACTTTGTTCTTCTTGACTATTGTATCCCCAGTGTCGAAGGCCAGGGGCTCAATAAATCTGTTGAATGACTAAAATGTAACAAAGGTGTCCATTCTTCTCTCCCTAGCTCAGAGTGCCTGAAGTTCAAGTACAGCCCTGCCCATGCCCATGAAGCCTCCAGAGGTCCCCTAAGAGTTCTAAGCAGCTTTCAAACTTTTTTAACCTCATAAAGAAATACTTTCATTCAGGCCGGGCGCGGTGGCTCAAGCCTGTAATCCCAGCACTTTGGGAGGCCGAGACGGGCGGATCACGAGGTCAGGAGATCGACACCATCCTGGCTAACATGGTGAAACCCCGTCTCTACTAAAAAAATACAAAAAATTAGCCGGGCGAGGTGGCGGGCGCCTGTAGTCCCAGC
The DNA here is from genome assembly GCF_007565055.1 of Rhinopithecus roxellana. Classification (NCBI taxonomy): domain Eukaryota; kingdom Metazoa; phylum Chordata; class Mammalia; order Primates; family Cercopithecidae; genus Rhinopithecus; species Rhinopithecus roxellana. The sequence continues at coordinate 114,868,560 of NC_044564.1, forward strand.
TACTCAGGAGGCTGAGGCGGGAGAATGGCGAGAACCCGGGAGGCGGAGCTTGCAGTGAGCTGAGATCCGGCCACTGCACTCCAGCCTGGGCGACAGAGCAAGACTCCATCTCAAAAAAAAAAAAAAAAAAAAAAAAAGAAATACTTTCATTCTCCACAGTGCATATATATGTATATATAGGCCAAAGACAAAACTACAACAAATGTAGTTAAGTGACCTTATTGGCTTTTATTAGCACTTCTAGAATCAGGCAATACCTCGTTCTATAAAACAGAATATTCCAATGAGCTGAACAGAGGAGATGGGTTTTATAGGTAGAAAAGAGCTGGAAAAAAAAAAAAAAAGAAATAAGGGGGAAAAAAAGGGGATTGCTCGTTTCAAAGTTAATTTCCTTTCAGGGTTAAAACAGAGAGGACTTCCTTATCATTCCAGCTAATTCTGTACTGTTTGGGGATTTTAATACGCTCTCTCTTTCTCTTTTCTCTCCCAATTTCTTGGAAGTTCAGATAAACAACTTAGTTTTGGTTTGGTGAAGTGGAAATTTAGCATGAGTAACTCCATTTTGTTTTAGTCTGGTCTGGTGGGGCCTAGTGCGGAAGCCCAGTACAAAACAATGGCCTTCCATTCATTTTGTTTAACTATATACAGGTAATTGAAAGAACAACAAAAATCCTACTAAGAGCATGTTTTCTGTTTTGTTCTTCATTCTTTTCTTTCTTCTTTTTTCCTTTTTTGGAGACAGAGTCTCACTCTGCCTCCCGAGTAGCTAGGACTACAGGCATGTGCCATCACACTTGGCTAGTTTTTATATTTTTGGTAGAGACAGAGTTTCGTCATGTTGCCCAGGCTGGTCTCCAACTCCTGACCTCAGGTGATCCTCCCTCCTCGGCCTCCCAAAATGCTGAGATTACAGGCATGAGCCATTGTGCCCAGTCTTTTCTTTCTTTTTATAAAAGATGCTGATATCCACCCCTTGAATTTATTGATATGCCACCTAATAAAGCGTTGCCACTGCCTTAGGGCAGTGTTTCTAGAAACAGTCAAGGGGCTCCTTTGCATCCTAGTCAAGGAGTGACTGCCACAAATGCCCCCACACTTAATGGATGAAAATCTTACTGGAAAGTCTGCGTGTTTTACAACTCCTCCTCTTTCCCCTCCTGACCATCCGCTGTCCTCCAACAATTCTGAAGCCTGAAAAAGCTTAAGAGCCACAACCGGGGAGTTGATGAGTATCCCAGATGTGTCCTGCAGGGCTTGATGAACAGATAGGGAAAGGGCGAATCTCCAGTTCCAGTCCAACTTGGCTCACAAGTGGTGAAACAGAGGAACCTGACTTGATAAAAGTAAATCCACTCCTACCTTAGCCCTTTGCATTTGCTGAGACCTCTGCCTGAAAGCAACTCTGGTGATTTAGGGGCTGTTTTCCAGATCCTGGACCTGGTAGGGCCAATGACTGCTCTAGGACCACACCCAGTGAAAGCCCTCCGCCCCAACTTTCCCTAAGGATTTTAACCCTTGTCCCTCCCCGCTGCCCTCCACAATCTCTTTTCTTTTCTTTCTTTCTTTCTTTTTTTTTTTGAAACAGTCTTGCTCTGTTGCCCTGGCTGGAGTGCAGTGGTGCGATCTCAGTTCACTGCAACCTCCGCCTCCCAGGTTCAAGCGATTCTCATGCCTCAGCCTCCCCAGTAGCTAGGATTACAGGTGTGCGCCACCATGCCTAGCGAACTTTTGTGTTTTTAGTAGATACGGGGTTTCACCATGTTGACCAGACTGGTCTCAAACTCCTCAAGTGATCTGCCTGCCTTGGCCTTCCAAAGTGCATGAGCCACTGCTCCCGGCCACATAACCTCTTTTCTTTTTAGCCTTCACACAGTTGGACGCGATGGCTCACGCCTGTAATCCCAGCACTTTGGGAGACCGAGGCGGGTGGATCATGAGGTCAGAAGATCGAGACCATCCTGGCTAACATGGTGAAATCCTGTCTCTACTAAAAATACAAAAAAATTAGCCAGGTGTGGTGGCGGGCACCTGTAGTCCCAGATACTTGGGAGGCTGAGGCAGGAGAATGGTGTGAACCCAGGAGGCAGAGCTTGCAGTGAGCCATACAAAAAGCACCTCCTGTTTTCTTTGTTTCACCATAGGGTTTAATAATTCCCCATCCCCAGTCCTTAGAAGGAACAAATGGTAACCACAATCTCTAATTACCGTGGCCTATTTCCCTCCCCACCCCCAGAGGAGGGTAGATGCTATTATGAGGCCATCACCCTCCCACTGGGATGCACTGGAAACTTCTTTTGATGCCAGGAACGCAGCACCCCTGTCGCCAAAGAACCTCACACAATTTACATTCCGAAACCCGCTACAACTATATTTACAGATCCTCATGCATATAATAAAAACTTTTATTATCCCCCTAGTGTATATCAGACGCCCAAACTGAACACTTTGCAGACAAGATCTCATTTCATTCTTGAAGGAGCCCTGTAAGGTAGAGAGTATTATTATCACCTCTATTGTAGATATAAGAAAGCAGACACAGAAGATGTAAGTAACCTGACCAAGATCTCATAGCTGTAAGCTGTGTAGCCGGGATGAAACCAATGACTGTATTTCACTCTGTGTCCTCTCTAGTCATATGGTGTAATATTGTCTATCTGGGGTGACAATGTGTCCCCAGTGGATGATGACACCACTGTGTGCTGCTCTGGGTAGCTCTGGAGCTGTTAGCTGCCCTTACCCCTCAGGGGCTAAAGCAGTAGTGGCTGAGAAGGAAAGGGTTCTATCTCCTTTGTGTAGCCATTGCTTAGAGAAGCTTCAGAGTAGAGGTGCTAGAGCCCCTGTGAGCTATGCAATGTAATGTTTCTCTTTCAGTTTAGCTCCTGTCTGTGTTCAGTTCTGATGCACTCAGAGTACTCTCTGACACCTGAAGGCCTGGGCCTTTCCCCTTTTGAGAGAGTGCCCAGCTTTCTGCCAAGACCCCTAAGAAATAATTTGGGGTTGGTGGCCAGGTGCGGTGGCTCACACCTGTAATCCCAGCACTTTGGGAGGCTGAATGGGGAGGACGGCTTGAGCCCAGGAGTTTGAAATCAGCCTGGGCAACATGGCAAAACCCTGTCTCTACGAAAAATACAAAACTTAGCTGGGCATGGTGGCATGTGCCTGTAGTCCCAGCTACTCAGGAGACTGAGGTGGGAGGATCACTTGAGCTGGGGAGGTCGAGGTTGCAGTGAGCTGTGATTGCCCCACTGCACTCCAGCCGGGGTGACACAGTGAGACCCTATCTCAAAAAAAGAGGAAGAAAAAAGAATTTAGAGTTGGAGAGCAGCGTTCTCCTTGTATGCGCAGACAGAAGAGACTGGATCCCCAGCAGAGGGCTCAATGTGGGCTCAGACTAATATATAAGATCCTAGGGGGGAAAACCCTAAACAGCTGAGGTACATGTTAGCAGTTTTTCTTTCTGGGGTGGGGGTGGGTGGATTTTTCTTTCACATGCTTATTTTCATATTTTGTTTTCTTCAAAATAAAAACGCATTACTTTTTTTCAATGCTAGTTTAAAAAAAAACTCAAATATTCAAATTCAAAAAATTTGGATGTAAATACTTTGAGAAAATCAGCTTAATACAGATGTTTCTCACTCGGCCTCAATGTTCCATTTAAAAAATTATTAATTATAGTAACCTTAAGTCACACTGCCTAGGTTCCAATCTCATGGCTACCAGTTAGTAACTGTGACCTTTGGCAAGCCACTTCCATAAAAATGGGATCCTAATAGTGCTTTATTCGCACTATTAGTAGACACTTAGCGATGGCAGCTGCTGTGTTCCAGATATTGTTTTACGTATTTAGCGCATTTACTCCTCAGTCGTCTGGGAGACAGGTACTCTCACCCCATTTTACAGCTGGGGTTCCCACCCAGTGAACAGCCAAACAGGAACTGAGCTCAGGCAGTTTGTCAGCACAGCCCTGCTTGAAGCTAGGCAGCTAAACCTGCCTCTCAAAAAGCGCAGTGGTCGGGATTACATAACAGAACGCTTGCAAAGTTCTCAGCGAAAGCCTGGCACTTAATAAGTGCTCAATAAAGTTTCCTACGGTCACACTAATATTTGGAGTTTTATGTTTGTTGTAGAACAAATACGCATACAATCGCGATTTCATTCAACAAAGAATTTAAAGAGACCTGCTGTGCCGCCCTGGGCGGGATGGGAACGCGGGTGGGGTGGGAGGAGGCGCAGCGGCGGGGCGCGCTGGCGCACCGGGAGGGCCGGGGGCGGGGTCAACCAGGCCCCGCCCACAGCCACCTGCGACAGGTGGAGCGCACGGCGCGGGAGCACGGCCATGTCCGCCGAGGGCGCGGAGCCGGGGCCGGGGTCCGGTCCCGGGCCGGGACCTGAGCCGGGGCCACTCTGCCCCGAACACGGCCAGGCTCTGAGCTGGTTCTGCCGCTCCGAGCGACGGCCCGTGTGCGCCGCCTGCGCGGGGCTGGGCGGTCGCTGCCGGGGGCACCGCATCCGCCGGGCGGAGGAGCGCGCCGAGGAGCTGCGGGTGAGCGGGCGTGGGCGCCGGAAGGCGAGGGCTCTGGAGGGACTGGGCGCGCCTGGCGGGACCCGGCAGGGACTGGGGAGCCTGGGGCTTGGCGGACATGACAGCTGGCCCCGGAGCCCAGGCTCCTCGGTGGCTTTGGCTGTAGGACTAGGCGGTTAAGGGTGTCGCCTCTGAAGTCAGGCTGGTGTGAGTTCGAATCCACTCTCTGTGAGTCACGTAACTGAGCCTCAGTGTCTTCATCTGTAGTTTGGGGACAACAACAATAATACTAGCGCGTATTTATTAGAATTGTGAGGTATAAATAAGATAGTGAGTAAAATGCTTAGTGATAAGGGGATCCAGGCTCCCCAGGCCCCTTCCATTGCTCTGTTGTAGGAGCTGGCGCTGGCATAGGACAATGAAAGTCTTAGCTGCTCCAGTTCTCAGCGCAAGGTGTGCCCCAGCTCCTGCCCCTGTGGAAACTGACACTGATAAAATCCAGCGAGTCCTTATCCCTTAACCCCTGGACTCAAAGCCCTCCTCCTCCTTTCGCCTCTTTACCCTGCTCCTGCCGCCTTCTGGCGTCTCGTGCCGTGATCTTTTTCCCTTTCAGGATTGGCCTTGACTGTACTTCAAGCTGGTTTAAGGGTTTCAGCTGGATAAACGGAGGGAGTAGGGAGAATATGAGGAGACTCCCCTTCACCCAGCCTTTCTCTCCACCTCCACTTCCCCCTCGGCTCCAGGATGGCCACCTCCTTGTCATCGCCATTCTCCTGAGCTGCTGAGACTGGAAGAGTCGGAGTCACCTTGGGGCTTCTCTGTGGCCCCTGGGGATTTCCTTGCAATTTGATTAAACAGCTTGTTTCTCCCAACCCCACTCTGGAGTTCAGCCCTGCTGTGAAGCCTGAGGGCTGTCGCTGGGGACTTCACCTACTCAGAGTGACCTGTAATAAGCACATCTTATATAGGGTGCTGGGCTTGGGAGGGGTTCAGTTTTTCAGCAACACCCAAAAGTTCCTGGTTGGTCCTACCTGTTACCTCTATTAACAATAATGATGACGAAGATAAACCTGGATAATGCGGTGTAATCAACTTGCATAACAGACAAAAACTGCAAACTCCAAAGTACTTAAATGTCTGTCATCTCATTCTGTCTTGACCACACCTTTGAAGGGGTCCTACCTACATTTTACAGATGAGGCACCTGAGGCCCAGAACAAGGCAGTAACTCCTCCAAGCTTCCTAATGTTCAGGGGTGGGACCCAGGGAGTCACTGACTAGGCAAGAGGAAACTGCTGCTTTGCTTTGGCGGTTGGAGGGAGGAAGTGATGCTAATGGGGGTGAGAATGTCATGGAAACCTTAAAAGTAGCTATCAGGACTGGATTTGAGTGGTGGAAAGAGTGTAGCCTGGGGCAGGTGGCAGGCCTAGTGCTAGTTTCGGTTGTACTCTACCCCAGGGAGCCTTCTTTGAACCCCTCTGAGGCCCTATGCATATTTATCTCCTTTGCCTGTAGGGAGGTGGGTCTTACCCTCTCTTCCTCTGTATTAGAGTAGATTTCTGTATTTTGCACATTCCTTCCTCTATCCATCCAGTCAGCAAATAAATCTCACCCTAGGGCAAGATTGTTAACCAAACCAGCACCAGTTCTACTGCTCTCCTACCTCTGGACGCCTGCCCTGTGGTTTTTCAGAAGCCTTTTTAGTGCTCTCAATCCATGGTGCATGGTGATCACAGCTTCCTCCTAGTCAACTCAGTTCTGTAACTTTGTAATTGGACCTGTGAAATGTAAGACTAATTTCTACTACTGACTGGAAAGATTTACAAGGGCTTCCTGGAAGAGGTAGCTAAGTTGACTTTTGGCAGATGGAACTGAGGCAGAACTATTAGGGGAAACAGTGGAGGAACTGTTGCTTGGACAGGCTGTAGGTATCACCTGGAGAAAAGGAGAGCAAAAGCAGGGCCCTGGCCCATACCTTCTCAGGGAAGTCACAAGTCACTTCTCTTTGGGCCTCAGCTTTCCCATTTCTTTTTCTTTCCTTTTTTTTTTTTTTTTTTTTTGAGACAGTCTCACTCTGTTGCCCAGGCTGGAGTGTGGAGTGCAGTGGCGCTCTTTCAGCTCACTGCTACCTCTGCTTCCTAGATTCAAGAGATTCTTCCCACCTCAGCCTCCCGAGTAGCTGGGACTACAGGCGCATGCCACTACGCCCAGCTAATTTTTGTATTTTTTGGTAGAGATGGGGTTTTACCATGTTGCCCAGGCTGGTCTCGAACTCCTGATCTCAGGTGATCTGCCCACCTCAGCCTCCCGCAGTGTTGGGATTACAGGTGTGAGCCACCGTTCCTGGCGAGCTTTCCCATTTCTAAAACTCCCCTGAGCTCATGGATGATGCTGATAGCTTTGAGAGCCTTGAACTGCTGAACCTCTTGTGGTCAAGGCAGTGGGTGTTCATTCATTCATTCAACAAACATTTATTCAGGGCCTTCTATGTTCAGAAACTCTTTTTGTGGTACTAGGACATAGAGAAGTCAGACTTATGGTGCTTCTGTTTCAGTGGTGGGGGAGACAGATACCCCAAAAGGTAAACAAACATATAATATATATTCAGAGAGTTATAAGTGCAAGGGAGAAAAATAAAGCAAAGTAAGAGATTGGGTGAGGAAGGAGATGGTCAGTAAAGACCTATCTGAAAAGGTGACATATGAATGGAGTTGGGGAGTGAGACACACACACACGCGCACACACACACACACACAGACTGGTGAAAATGGTACAACATGTGCAAAGGCACTGAGGTCAGGACAAGTTTGGTGCATTTAAGGAACAGAAAGAAGGCCAGTGGGCAGGCGCAGTGGCTCACGCCTGTAATCCCAGCACTTTAGGAGGCCGAGGCAGGTGGATCACGAGGTCAGGAGATCAAGACCATCCTGGCCAATATGGTGAAACCCCGTCTCTACTAAAAATACAAAAAATTAGCCCGGCATGGTGGCAGGTGCCTGTAGTACCAGCTACTCGGGAGGCTAGGCAAGAGAATGGCGTGAACCTGGGAGGCGGAGCTTGCAGTGAGCCGAGATCGTGCCACTGCACTCTAGACTGGGCGACAGAGCAAGACTCCGTCTAAGAAAAAAAAAAAAAAAAAAAGAAGAAAGGCCAGCGTGGAGAGAGGTAGAAGGTGATGTTGGAGAAATAAGCTGAGTCACATCAGGTAGGGCTAGGTTGGCTAAGCTAAGAAGCCTGATGTCATTGTGAGTGTACTGAAAGCCATTGGAGGGTTTTGCATAGGGGCATGACCTGGTCTGATTTCCTTACAAAAGGTGGCTCTGGCTAGCTGGGGGTTTGGGGGTGCAGGGTACCCAGTTAGGAGGTTCTAACAGTGGTTCCTGTGAGAGATCATGGCAGTCTGGATAGAATAACTGGAGTAGAGGTGACCAGAGGAGAGAGAGAGACCTTGGAGATGGGGTTGATAGGACTCACTAATGGAACTGATGTGGGGTTGGAGACAAACTCTGGGTTTTAGGTCTGGATAACAGGTGAATGATTGATGGTGCTGCTTAATGAATGGGGATAACTTGGGGGAGAGCAGTTCTGTACAGAACAGAAGATATGGACAGTCAGGGACCTGTCTGTATGACAGAGAACCAAGAGTGTGTGTACCAGAAAGTGATTATAATGGGCTGAGCGTGGTGACTTATGCCTGTAACATCCCAGCACTTTGGGGGGCTGAGGTGGGAAGATTGCTTGAGCCCAGGAGTTGGAGACCAACCTAGGCAACATGGCAAAAGTCCATCTCTACAAAAAATGCAAAAATTAGCCAGGTGTGGTGGCACATGCCTGTAGTTCTAGCTACTCAGAAAGGACATGGGAGGATCACTTGAGCCTGGAAGGTCAAGGCTGCAGTGAGCCTTGATCATGCCACTGGATTCAGCCTGGGCGACAAGCAAGACTCTATCTCAAAATAAATACGTAAATAAATTTAACAAGAAACAAACGGCCGGGTGCGGTGGCTCACGCTTGTAATCCCAGCACTTTGGGAGGCCAAGGCGGGCAGATCACCTGAGGTCTGGAGTTCGAGACCAGCCTGGCCAACATGGTGAAACCCTGTCTCTACTAAAAATACAAAAAGTAGCTGGGCGTGGTGACACACACCTGTAATCCCAGCTACTTGGGAGGCTGAGGCAGGAGAATCGCTTGAACCTGGGAGGTGGAAGTTGCAGCGAGCCGAGATCGCGCCACTGCACTCCAGCTTGGGCAACCAAGTGAGACTCTGTCTCAAAAAATAAATACATACATACATACATACACACGTACATAAAATTAAATAAAAATAAAAATAAACACAAGACAAAATGGACTTTAAGGCAAACGTACTACTAAAGATAAAGTCACTTAGAGAGTGTGCAGTTCACCAGCAACATATAATGATTCTAATCTTAAATGTTTCTAAATAATATAGCCTGAGAATGTTCATAAAGGAAAAATTTGTTTTAAAGTTATTATAATGATAGGCTGGGGTTCTGGGATAAAGACGGAAGTCAGGTCACAGAAGGGGATGATGGACAGTGAAAGGTGGTCCCACTAATGTGTTGGTGGCCTCAACTGAGCTGTTGCTGGAATAGGGATCCTAGAATTAGGCAGTGAGAAGGATAGGGCATGGTGGGGAGAGTGTGGATCCTTGAAGTGGAGATTTAGGAGGTGGTACAGTTTTTGATAATCATGAGATCTGGGCTATGACCATGGGAGTGGGTGGCTGAGGTGTGGTAACAGGAGAAAATCACTGGGATGGAGTGAATGGCTCAGGTACATGGACCAAGATGCCATGAGCGTTGTTTGTGTTGCAGAACAAGATTGTGGACCAGTGTGAGAGGCTGCAGTTACAAAGTGCTGCCATCACCAAGTATGTGGCGGACGTCCTGCCAGGGAAGAACCAAAGAGCAGTGGTAATTCCTCTTCTTTCCTCTCTACTCGGCCCCCTTAGACTTACGGACTTGGGCAAGTCTAGAGTCCCTTACCAACCTCACAGGCTCATTGTGTTACTAGCAAAGCTTCCAATCCCTCAGAGACTCAATTTTACCATCTGGGCAGGGTGGACTTGTTCCTGTACCATACTTGGTGCAAAGACTCTGCTAGCAAATGACTTTCTTGGGTATCTTGGCAGAGGGGATCAAGAAAGGTCCTATTCACCTATCATCTAGTCATTTTCTGCCCAGCTCCAGAATTATAAAATAACCTAGGACTTTTACATTGCATATTCTCCGTGACAATCTTATGAAGTAGGTAGCAATAACATCCCCATTTATAAATAGGAAAATGGGTCCTTATAGAGGTTAAAGAGGTTAACTGACCTGCCCAAGGCCGCCTCCAGGCAGTGGGTTCCGTGACCTGGATCTTCTGTCTCCCAGGCTAGTGCTCCTTCTGCTACATCCCACTGATGATTCTTTTTTTTTTTTTTTTTTTTTTCGTTTTAAGACAGAGCTTCACTCTGTCACCCAGGCTGGAGTGCAGTGGCACAATCTTGGCCCACTGTAACCTTTGCCTCCCTGGTTTCAAGCAATTCTCCTGCCTCAGCCTCCCAAAGCTCTAGGATTACAGGTGCCTGCCACCATGCCTGGCTAATATTTTTAATTTTTATTAGAGACGGGGTTTACCATATTGACCAGGCTGGTCTCAAACTCCTGGACTCAAACCATCCTCCCTCTTTGGCCTTCCAAGTGCAAGGATTACAGGTGTGAGCTGCTGTGCCTGGCCTCCACTGCAGATTTTTTGTTCAGTGGACTCATGACCACTGCTGTGTCATCACTCTTAAGTATGCATATCAGGGGAAGAGCCTATGAATTTCTTTCTGCACATCCCCTCCCTCCTTTCCCTATAGTACATGGAGCAGACTTGGTACCATATTAGTCAGGGTTCTTTTAATTGCATGGAATAGAACCCAGTTGAACAAGCATAAGAAAATGGGGCATTTCCTGACAGGACACTAGGGGTCCTCTTAGGACCTAAAAGGGGTTAGACTAGGAACCAGAAAGCTGCTAGGAGTCCAGGCAGCTATTTGGTGCCCATCTATGCTTCGCTTTGCATGATGGTCTCCATCTCCCTCCTCTGCCCTCTTCCCCTCTTCTTCCTTATCCTTTTTATTTTATTGTCTTAATGCACTGGTTATGACCTTAGTACTGTGTTAAATAGATAAATAGAAGCTAGTGTGGCAAATCCTGGCTTTTTTTTTTTTTTGAGACGGAGTATTGCTCTTGTCGCTCAGGCTGGAGTGCAATGGCGTGATCTCCGCTCACTGAAACCTCTGTCTCCTAGGTTCAAGCGATTCTCCTGCTTCAGCCTCCCATGTAGCTGGGATTACAAGCGCCCGCCACCACACCCAGCTAATTTTTTGTATTTTTAGTAGAGATGGAGTTTCACCATGTTGGCCAGGCTGGTCTTGAACTCCTGATCTCAGGTGATCTGCCCGCCTCGGCCTCCCAAAGTGCTAGGATTACAGGCGTGAGCCACTGTGCCTGGCCTGACAAATCCTGACTTTAAGAGGAAAGCTACCAACATGTCACCAGTTATTTATTTAACAAATCTTTATTGAGCACCTACCATGTGCCAGATACTGTTGTTCAATGGGTTAGGCATTCCCCAGTGAACAAAACAGAAATTCCTGTTTTCATGAAGCCTACATTCTTGTCACAGAAGAGGGACAGTAACAAATAAAATATATGTTATGTCCAAAGGTGATATGTGCTTTGGGGAAATATAAAACAGAAAGGGGAATAAGACGGATTGCAATTACATGTGCTGTGACCAGGAATGACTTCATTAAGAGGGTCGAGGCTGGGCGCAGTGGCTCACGCCTGTAATCCCAGCACTTTGGGAGGCTGAGGTGGGTGGATCACGAGGTCAGGAGTTTGAGACCATCCTGGCTAACAGGTGAAACCCTGTCTCTACTAAAAATAGAAAAACTTAGCAGAGCATGGTGGCGGGCGCCTGTAGTCCCAGCTACTCGGGAGGCTGAGGCAGGAGAATGGTGTGAACTCTGGAGACGGAGCTTGCAGTGAGCCGAAATTGCACCACTATACTCCAGCCTGGGTGACAGAGCGAGACTCTGTCTCAAAATAATAATAATAATAATAATACAAAAAGTTAGCCAGCTGTAGTGGCAGGCACCTGTAGTCCCAGTTACTCGGTAGGCTGAGGTGGTAGAATTGCTTGAACCTGGGAGGCGAAGGTTGCAGTGAGCAGAGATCGCACCACTGTACTCCAGCCTGGGGGACAGAGTGAGACACCATCTCAAAAAAAAAAAAAAAAGAAGAAGAAGAAGGATGACATTTGCACAGAAACCTAGGAGATAAGGGAATGGACCACACATCTGGGGAATGAGTGTTCTGAAAAGAAGGGATGGCAAATGCACAGGCCCTGAGGCAGGAGTGTACCTGATATGCTGTAGGAGCAGCAAGGAGGCCTGGTGAGGTTGGAGCAGAGGAACGCAGTGAGAAGACAGTAGAAGATGAGGCCAGAGAAGCAATGAGCTAGATTGTATCCTCAGTGGCCACATAGGGATTTTTCCTTTTATTTGGATATGATGGGAAGCTGTTGGAAATTTTTGAGCAGAGCATGATAGTATAATTTAAGATTTAAAATAAACACTTTGGCTGGGCTTGGTGGCTCACTTCTGTAATCCCAGCACTTCGGGAGGCCGAGGTGCGCAGATCACAAGGTCAGGAGTTCAAGACCAGCCTGACCAACATAGCGAAGCCCCACCTCTACTAAAAATACAAAAAATTAGCTGGGCGTGGTGGTGGGTGCCTGTATTCTCAGCTACTCGGGAGGCTGAGGCAGGAGAATCACTTGAACCCAGGAGGCGGAGGTTGCAGTGAGCTGAGATTGCGCACTGCACTCCAGCCTGGGCAACAGTGCGAGACTCTGTCTCAAAAAAAAGAAACACTTCGGCTGCTATGTTAGAAGTGATTATAGGCAGCAAGGGTTAAAGCAGGGAGACCAATTAGGAAGCCATTGTAATAATCCAGGTGGGAAACAAGTGTGATCTGGACCCAAGCAATGGTGGCAAAGCTACTGAGAAGTGGCTGGATTCTGCATATATTTTGAAGAGGCAACAGGATTTGCTGATGGACTAGATGTAGGCTATGAAAGAAAGAGAAGATGTGTCAGGATAATGCTTAAGTTCTTTTGTTTGAGCAACTGGCAGGATGGAGCAGCCATGAACTGGGGTGGGGAAGGACTGCATGTGGAGTGATGGTTGGCGGAGGCGGGGAGGGGAGTGGGGGAGATCAGGCGTGTTAAGTTGTTGTGGGCATGAGATACCTATTTGACATCCAAGTGAAGATGCTGCGTGGGTAGCTGCATATATGAGTTGGGAGAGGGCTGGGATGGAGATAAAAATTTGGGATTTATCAGTGTATAAATAGTATTGAAAGCCGTGGAAAAGGATGACATCACTAAGTGAATGAGTGTAGACACGAAAGAGCAGGGATCCAAAGACTGAGTTCTAGGGCACTTCACCTCCTATTGAGAAGACAGGAGGAACCAGCAAAGGGGACCAAGAAATCAGCTAATGAAATAGAAGTAAATTAAGAGAACAGAGTGTCCCAGCATGGGTTCCAAGGACGTGGGAGAGATCACTGCTCTCAAATGGTGTTTATTTTACTATCTTCTCACAGGTATAGATTCACGTGATTACTGCCACAATTAAAATACAGAACAGTTCCATCACAAGGACTCCTTGTGCTACCCTTTTATAGCCAATGTACCCTTTCCTCTCCCCTTGTATTATTGTTAATACAAAATTTCTGAATTTGGATTGCTAATCTCAGTAAAACATTTTTAATTTTTGTTTTAGGATTTTTGCATATATGCTCAGGAGTGAGATTAGTCTATGAATTTCATTTCTTGTACAGTCCTTATCAAATTTGGTATAAAGGTTATGTAAGCCTTATTCAATGGATTGGGAAACAGATCTCTTTTTTCTTAAGGGTTTACTTAAGATAAAGTTGTTCTTAGTTTTGATCAAAGTTGCCACAGGTTTGACTATTAAATGTCTTTAGAACCAGCTTCTAGTATTTTTGATCTGCTCTTTTGTATCTCTGTCTTAATTTCATTATTTCTTTCTTTCTTTTTTTAGACAAAGTCTTACTCCGTTGCCCAGGCTGAAATGCAGTGGCGCAGCCATAGCTCACTGCAGCCTTGAACTCCTGGGCTCAGGTGATCCTGCTGCCTTGGCCTCCCAAAGTGCTTGGATTACCAGCATGACCCGGTACTGTGCCTGGCCTGTAGAGTTCTATATGTATGTCTATTAAGCGTATTCATTGGGCTGAGCGTGGTGGCTCATGCCTATTATGCCAGCACTTTGGGAGGCCAAGGCAGGAGGATCACTTGAACTCAGGAGTTTGAGACTATTTTGGGCAACATAGGAAGACCCTGTCTCTACAAAAAATTAAAAAATTAGCCAGACATGATGGCATGAGCCTATAGTCCCAACTACTTGGGTGGGTGAGGTGAGAGGATCACTTGAGCCTAGGAGTTTGAGGCTGCAGTGAGCTATGATTGCGCCACTGCATTCTAGCCTGGGTGACAGAGCGAGACCCTGTCTCAAAAAATAAAACACTTATTCGTTGGTTTAAATCTGCTCTCTACTTAATAATTTTTTTTTTTTTTTTTTTGAGACAGTCTCACCCTGTCACCCAGGCTGGAGTGCAGTGGTGTGATCTCAGCTCGCTGCAGCCTCCACCTGCCAGGTTCAAGCAATTCTCCTGCCTCAGCCTCCTGAGTAACTGGGATTACAGACTCCCACCACTGGCCCAGGTAATTTTTTGTATTTTAGTAGAGGCAGGGTTTCACCATGTTGGCCAGGCTGGTCTCAAACTCCTGACCTCTGGTGATCCACCTGCCTCGGCCTCCCAAAGTGCTGAGATTGCAGGTATGAGCCACTGTGTCCAGCCCCAATACACTTTTAAAAGGATGCTTAGGCTATTTTTCCAGCATTTCTTTACCTTATTCTGAGAGGGTTTTTGGTTTGTCTACTCTCTGTCATGTGTTTGGAAAGGGAAGTTTTTTCTTTGCTTTGCTCTCCTTTTCTGGGAATGGCTCAACAAACTTGTTGAGATTGACTAGAGTCTTTTAGGCAGGAATCAGAATCTTATTCATCTTGGGTGAGGATCTGTTTTGATCCAGGATCAAACAGTACAACCATGGTTTCAGGGGCTCACCCTGTGGGTAAGGCATTAAGGTGGGATAAACAGGAGAATAATAGTGGGCTGGATATAGTTGCTCATGACTGTAATCCCAGCACTTTGGAAGACTGAGGCAGGAGGATCGCTTGAGCCCAGGAGATCAAAGCTGCAATGAGCTATGATGGTGCCACTGCATTTCAGCCTGGGCATCAGAGCAAGAGTCTGTCTGTTAAAGGAAAAAAAAAAAGATGAAGAAGAACAATAGTGAATGAATGTTATTGAACACATAATGTGGCAGGCTTTGTTCTACTTTATATATATTAACACATTTAACCCTCACCATAGCCTTATGAGGTAGGTACTATTATTATTCTCATTTTACAGATTAGAAAATAGAGGCATAGGGAAGATAAGGAAGATGTTCCAAGTTCCACAGCTAATGAGCGGAGCAGTTAAGATTTAAATCTAGACACTATCTCTAAAGCTTAATTTCCTGACCACTATGTTATGTTGCCTCAAGAGCACACTATAAACTTGGAGGCTTACCTTCTGAGTTCACTTGCCATTCACTTAGCTACTGTCTCCTCCCTGTAAGGCAAACTGTGGGTCTCAGAGTTTTCTGTGAAATAGGAATGACTGCCCCGTGCACTGTACAGAGCAGGTCTTCAGGGACAGGGCATAGGGAAGCTGCTGGCTATCCCTGACTTTCTCACATGAAGGAGGCAGTTCTATTCCCACTTGTCTGGCAAGAGTACAAGTGCACCTGCTTATGCGACAGGTGCCTTTGGGGAGGATTGGTTGCCAGGTGGCATCTGGTGTAAGGGAATGGGATTGGACCGAGAGTCAAGAGAACTGGGTTCCAGTCTCAGCTTTGCTACTGAATTGCCATGTGAGCACTACCAAGAGATCTTTTCCTAAGTGAGAAAAAATTTCCTGGGTGGGCACAGTGGCTCATGCCTATAATCCCAGCACTTTGTGGGGCTGAGTTGGGCGTACTGATCGAGCCTAGGACTTTGAGACCAGCTTGGGCAACATGGTGAAACTCCATCTCTATTTTTAAAAAAAATTTAAAAAAAGAAAACATTTCCCATTCAGTCAATATTTGAGTACCTACTGCATGCCAGGCACTGTGCTAAGAATTACAAGAAGACACCTGTTAACTTAATTGTCTGAGAATTGATTTCAGGCCTCTTCTGTGGCAGATAAAAATTCTACCACATAACCAGTTGAAATGGACAGCTTTAGGAAGCCATCAGTTTTTTCCCTCAAAATGGTGAAATCTCAACTGTACCACTGCTGGTATGGATCCTGCTGATGCGGATGACTTTTTAGGCCCTCTGCTCTGCAATTCTCTGATTATCTGACCTTGATCCTTTGACCTTGTATTCCCAACTGTGATTAAGTATTCTAGTTGGGCTCTAAGTCCTGCCCAGGTCTTCCATTATGTGATCATGGCTCCCTGAGATATGTGTCTGTATCTCAAATTTCTTTACCCTAAACCATATTTGGGAAGTCTTAGGGCAGAGATGTCAAAGTAAAAGGCTTACATGCTATTATTTCCATTACTAAGCCCGTGGCAGACATTGCTAATCAATCTCAACACTCCTTTCCACTGAGCCTAAACCCTTTTATTCCTGACCGGGGCTTTGCACAGACCACCCAGCTCCTCATTTTATCCCTCATCAGAGCATGGCCAGTGCAGCGAGGGAACTGGTTATCCAGCGGTTGAGTCTGGTGAGGAGTCTTTGCGAGAGCGAGGAGCAGCGGTTACTGGAACAGGTGCATGGCGAAGAGGAGCGGGCCCACCAGAGCATCCTGACACAGCGGGTGCACTGGGCCGAGGCACTGCAGAAGCTTGACACCATCCGCACCAGCCTGGTGGGCATGCTTACCCACCTGGATGACCTGCAGCTGATTGTAAGTCAGGCAAGGGTGAGGGCATGACCAGTTGGCCAGGCTCCCCGAAAGTCTGAAAATATGGAGAATGTTTGTCAGTATGAGGAGGGTGGAGATGAGAATTTGGAGCAGGGATGAGTGACAAAGATTCTTTGCTTGGCCAAACTTCAGTCAGGCTTCTGAGCCTTCTCCCAGGCCCATCTGTGCACTTCATTATAAAATCCAGTTTTTACAAGAGAACCCTGCTAAGTCGATGTAGCCAGAAACCCCCATCTTTGATATCTGATCATCGTTGATATCTGATGAGGTTCCTCATCCACCACCATCCCCCATGTGATGTCCGATCACTGTGTTCTGTCTGCAGCAAGAATCCTGTTAGGTAGGCTTAGCCATAATCCCCCTTACCCCTAATGTTTCCTCTTAGTAACTTTCCATCCACTAATCCCCGACCCTGCTCCTTAGCTATAAATTCCTACCTGCCCACTCTGTTCAGAGTTGAACCCAGTCTCTCTCCCATTGCAAGACCCCATTGCAATGAAGTCTTGAATAAGTCTGCCTTACTGTGCTCTAACAGGTATCATTAAATAATTTCTTCTCTAACATGAGGCAAGGGAATAAAACTAGGTTTCTTTGGCACTGATAATAGTTTTCTTTTGATAGTGAGTCAATGTGTACTGAGTGCCTATTATATGTGAAGCGCTGTGCTATGGGGCAGAGTAACCAGATGCAGCTGTCAGCTGCTCCCAGCCTTACAAAGGAGACAAATACACTAACTGACGATTAGGATATGGAAGGATATGTGCTGCAGTAGAGGAACTCACCCATGCTAGGGACTGACAATCCAGGCTAGGGGAAAGAGGGGTCAGGGAAGGTTTCCGGATGAAGCGACTTAGAAGCTGATGCCTGAAAGATAAGACGACTAGCTGTGTCAAAGGAAGTGAGGAGGTGGAAAGAGTTCAGGAGCATGTAGAGAGAACACTGTGCTCCAGGGAGCTGACGAGGTCTTCGATATGAAAACACAGAGCTCATCCTTAATCCTACCACCCAGAAATCACCATGATTCATATTTGGTACATAGCCTTTCAAAGCATTTTATATAGATAGGCAGCTGCCTGCAGTTTTGAGGGGAGAAGGTGGCATCTGAGTCACAAGCAGAGGAAGGAGAATGTGGAACACCTGAGCTGTCCCACTGCCTCTGCAAGTAGGGCAGTTTCCATGACTGCCCGCAACTGTGCATTCATTTAGTCACAGCGTCCATGGACACAGCATGCTCCTTCACAGACACTGGGACAGTCACAATAGAAGACTCAGAAAGAGTCGCAGCCATCCAGAAGCTGGCAGTCTTCATGGGGGATGCTGTCGGGTAAACAGGCGATGGTCCTGAGTGGAGTTGAGGGGAATCCAGGATGCCCTGGGACATGGGGTAGAGTGATTCATTGTGAGCATGTGTTATGGGTGCGTGTGTGTGTGTGTGTGTGTGTGTGTGTGTGTGTGTGTGTAGAACAGCCTAGAAAACTTTATGCTGGTCTTAAAGAGTAGAAGTTTTTATTCTAGAGTCCACATGGAGCCCTTTCTGGTGGTTAAATCTGTCCTAGCATTGACTCCCTGCTGGGTATCTGGTGCCAAGCTTGACTTTGTTTTCTTTTCTCACAGCAGAAGGAGCAAGAGATTTTTGAGAGGTGAGTATAGACCCCGTGATTTGACTGGGTAGTCTTGGAGACCCTTAGGCCTCTTCACACCCCACTGCCTTCAGGCCGTGCTGCTCTTGGGAGAATGCACAGGGTATGCAGCTGAGTGGCTTTCCTGGAGCCCAGCTCTGTGGACAGGGAATCTATCTGCCCTTGGCTTACAGAACTGCTTTAATACACATGGAAAGGCAGTGGAATACTTAGTAATCCAAGGCTTGCCACTGCTTTCTTAAACTTCGTCTGTAAAAAGAGGGTTTTTACCTGTTGGAGGGTTTTACCACCTCCATCTGCAGATGAAAATGCTGAGACTCTAAAAGGGGAAGGGACCTCCCTAAGCCTGGAACCAGGGGGTTGGACCCGTCTAACACCTGCCCAGTACTGTCACCTCTGCCTCATTCCTCCTTTCCCTGATGGAGGAATCTTTGAAACTTAAGTCTGCATTACCGCTCAAACTTTGCATTTTAGCTCTTCAATAATAAAAGAATTTCACCAGGTCCTGCCTGAGTTCTAAAAGAGCTGAGGGCCTAAGGAAGTGGTCAAGAGGACATAATTTGCCAGGCAGAGTAATTCACAAACCTTCTGTGTGAAATTTCAGAGCTATACTTAGGGAACACAGTCCATTCTTCTTATTTATTTACTTATTTTTCTATATTTCAACGGGTATAAATTATTTATTTTCATATTTAAGTTTCAACAGCAATACATGTGCATGAGAGAAAAAAATTCTACCAATATAAAGCCATTTAAAATGAAAAATGAATCTTTCTGGGCATGGTGTCTTACACCTATAATTCTAGCACTTTGGGAGGCTGAGGCAGGACGATAGCTTGAAGCTAGGAGTTTGAGACCAGCCTGGGCAATACAGTAAGACCTGATCTCTACAAAAAAATAAAAAATTAGCCATGCATCATGCTGAGAACCTATAGTCCCAGCTTCTCAGAAGGCTGAGACAGGATGATCACTTGAACCTGGGTGGTTGAGGCTACAGTGAGCTGTGCTCACACCACTGCACTCAGTCTGGGCAACAGTGTAAGACCCTGTCTCAAAGAAAAAGGAAAAATGAGTCTCCATCACCCTTTCCCAGTCCCATTCTCTGACAGCGATGGGTTTGAATAGATGTGCATTTGTGGACTTATATATAGTCATAGGAGGGTACGTGGGGGTTTTTTGGTTGTTGTCTGAAAAAATTTTTTAGGCCTGGTGGCTCATGCCTATAATCCGTTCACTTTGGGAGGCCAAGGAAGGTGGATCACTTGAGGTCGGGAATTCAAAACCAGCCGGGCCAAGATGGTGAAATCCCGTCTCTACTAAAAACACAAAAATTAGGTGTGGTGGTGTGCGCCTGTAGTCTCAGCTACTCAGGAGGCTGAGGAAGGAGAATCACTTGAACCCACGTGGAGGTTGCAGTGAGCTGAGATGCGCTACTGCACTCCAGCCTGGGCGACAGAGTGAGACTCCACCTCAAAAAAAAAAAAAAAAAAAAAAAGAAAGAAAGCTGGGTGTGATGACTCACGCCTGTAATCCCATCACTTACGGAGGCCTAGACAGGTAGATCACTACTTGAGGTCAGGAGTTCACAACCAGCCTGGCCAATATGGTGAGACCCCTTCTCTATTAAAAATACAAAAATTAGCTGGGTGCAGTGGCACACGCATGTCATCCCAGTTATTGGGAAAGCTGAGGCAGGAGGATCGCTTGAGTCCAGGAGGCAGAGGTTATAGTGAGCTGAGAGCCTGTCACTGCACTCCAGCCTGGGTGATGGGACTGAAACCCTATCTCAAAAACCAAAAAAATTAAAACACAGATAGGATCATGTTATACCTGTTGTTGTGAAACTTGTTAGGCTATCTGGGACATCTTTCCACGTCAGTACATTTAGATTCACGTCCCTTTTTTGAAAGTTTGTGAAGTATTGCACAGTGTAGATGGATCATATTTATTTTACTGTCTCCTAATGCATGCTTGGCTTGTTCTCGCTTCTCCCCTTGTACAATCTTTTCACACTTCTGCCCATCTTCTCTATCTCCTTTATCTTCATCATCTTCCTTTAATACAATGTATCCTTAATATCAAGCTGATCTGAGTTTTTAAAATTGATCTTTAATTTTTTATTCAAATGATTTCAAACTTAGAAAAAAGTTGCAAAGGTAGTATAATGAGCTTCACCTAGAAAATATCAGTTGTTGATATTTTGCCACATTCATTGTCGCTCGTTCTCTCTGTCTTCCTATTTATCTATCTAGTATATATGTTAGAAACTTATTTTTTTATGGTCTGTTTGAGGGTGAATTCCAGAACACATGAACTTTTCTCTCAAAATACTTAAGCATGTTTCTCCTAGAAACAAAGACATTCCCTTACATAACCCCGGTGTAAATTGAGGAAATTTAACATTGATATAATACTATAATCTAATACACAGTCCATAGTCGACTGTTTCCAATTGTGCAAATGTTCTTTACAGTGTTTTATTTTGTTTTCCTAATTCAGCTGGTCTTTTTAAGTCTAGAATAATTCCTTAGCTTTTTTTTTTTTACATTTTTAAAGAGTCAAGGTCAAGGCCAGTTTATAGGATCTCCCTCAGTTGGGTTTATCTGATGTTACCTTATGATTAGATTCAAGTTATACATTTTTAGCAGGAATACCTCATAAGTGATGTGTCTTCAGTTCATCATATCTGGGGGCACATGATGTCCCTTTGTCTGTTATCAAGGATGTCCATTTTGAGCACTTGGATAAGGTGATGTCTACTAGGTTTCCTCATTATAAAGTTACACTTTTCCTTTTATAATTACTAAGCAGTCTGTGAGGAGACACTTTGTGCATATATAACCTGTGTCCCTTCAGACTTTCTCCCAATAGTTTAGCAACCATTGGTCACTCCTGCCTGAATTATTCCTTTATTTGCTTGTTTGTTCTCTTATTCAATATTAATACAGACTCATGGATTCTTATTTTATTCAATTATAATCTGTCACTGTAATTACTAATTTTGACATTCAGACTGTCCCAGATTTGGCCAGTAGAAGCCCCTTCAGACTGGACCCTGTGTCCTTTTGAAAAGTTCCCATCATTCTTTGAGCACTTTCTTGCTCTCTGGCACAAGAAGCACAAGAAGAAAACCCCAGCTCAACTTGTACTTTTCCTGCCCCTGAATCAGCTACTTCTCCAGGGGACCTGGTTGTTTTTAGTGGAGAATGATATTTAGAAACCAAGATCTGAGCATTAAGGGTACTCAGTGACCTCGCTTCCAGGCCTCACTCAGTGTATAGCAGATGGAACTAGGAAGAGAGAGAGAGAGAGAGAGAGAGAGTGAGTGTGCGTGTGTGTGTGTAGCTGTTTGATGCATGAGTTTGTATCACAGCTTCATTTTTTTTTTTTTTTTTTTTTTTGAAACTGAGTCTCGCTCTATTGCTCAGTGGCATAATCTTGCCTCACTGCAACCTCTACCTCCTGGGTCCAAGCGATTCTCCTGCCTCAGCCTGCCAAGTAGCTGGGATTATAAGCATGTGTCACCACACCCAGCTAATTTTTGTAATTTTAGCGAAGACAAGGTTTCACCATATTAGCCAGGCTGGTCTCAAACTCCTGACCTCAAGTGATCCTCCCGCCTCAGTCTCCCAAAGTGCTGGGATTACAGGCATAAGCCACCATGCCCAGCCCATATCACAACTTCTAATTCCAATGTAACACCTCAAGGTTTTTCCTTTGCCCTCTCCCTTTCTACATTTGTACCTTTTATTATTTTACAGTGAGGACTGCAGCCCCCAACAACAATATTTGCTCAATCCTACAATACATACAAAGTTGTCTGGGCATTGCAAAGCCCATACTACTATTGACAGGCCTATCCATAGAGTTCCAGATTTGTCTGTATGTTCTTTATGCCCCCAGGCTAAGGGAATATACTCTCAATGTACTGTGTTCAAAAGTTGTCAAGCCCCATCTAGCTGGAAACTCACTTATCTGAGAAGTGCCTTGTTGGCTCTGGTGTTTCCACGCTCGTGGCTGGGCTCAACTCTGACCGGACACTGCAGCAGATCCTGCTGCACCGTCTGGGTGTTCTGATCCTGGCCGGGGCATGCTGTGTTCAGGCCCTGTTTCCTTTCCACCCCTTTGAGGCCATGAGTTTTGTCTTCGGTACCATAGGGCATCTAGCCCAGGTGGTTTGCTGTAGACTTTACTCTCTATGTTCAGCTTCAGATTTGCCCTGGGCTGACAGCTTAGTACCGCTGACATCAGCTTCTCTTTCTTACCCACCTGTTGGCTGGAGCTCCTGCGTTCTGAGAAGATGGCAATAGACCCTCTGTTGTCCTGACCACAAAGAGCCTTTGTTACTAAGCTTGCTCCCAGCATTTCTAAGGCTCTATTCACCTCATGCCTTCCAAGACAGAACAGTCAGTGACAGTCTTGCAAAGAGCCATCAGGGTATATGCCCCACCCCTGTTTCCTCACTCCATTTATAGGCAAAGCCATGAGATATGGGGAGAGAGTGTGTGTATTCAGAACCACTGCCTGATCTCAAAGCCATCTTCAGGATTAGAGGCAGTAGGAAAGGTCTTTCTCAGCACCTGGGTCAAAAGGCTGCAGAGCTCCATGGTAAACTCCTACTTTGCCCTATATTCCTTTGAGATTTCACTCCAGGTCAAGGAAAAAAATATGTTGAATGCTGTCTGGGCTTCATCCCAGCTTTGTTCTATTTTTGCATGCAGGAAGGACTTGAATACAGCTCCCCTTTTTAGCTCTGAATCCGTTCTGTCCTGTCAAATCAGATAACCACTGTCTCCCAGGTTATAGCAAAGGAAGTGTGAGAAAACAGCAAGCCCAGGGCCTCGCTGCTGATACGTGGCAGTTTTCAACCCCTAGGCATCATATTGTCCCAAATTGCCTCTCCAGCAAAACCCAGGCCCCATTGTGAGCTGAGGAGAGAGTTATTAAGAGCACAGTGCCATGATTCATTTGTGGCTGGGGTGATAACTGATGGCGCTTTCCTTTGTGGACCCCTCAGGTGTTTGCATTTTTAAAGTAGAGGAGTGGCTGTACCTTCTGACAAAACCCAGGGAAACATGACTGCCCCAACAGGTCTGAGAGGGAGGTGAGATATTTTCTAGGCAAGGGCAAGATGTTGGAGTAGAAAGACTATCGTGCAGGGGTTCCAGAGGCCCAGGTCTTAGCCCCAGCTCTGCCATTAACTTACTGAGGGACTCTGGCAAATTGCCTCCTCTCCAGAGCACACCACCTTCAATTTCTAATACTAGCACCAAGAATACATCTCCCTGTAAACTGTCCACCAGCTTTGCTAAAATTAAGGTTTCTGGGGGGGAACAGGGGAAATGGCCACCTTCCCTTTGGGCCCAAGCCCCTGTTTGGGGCCTGGATGCCATTCTTTTTTTTTTTTTTTTTTTGAGACAGGGTATCACTCTGTCACCAAGGCTGGAGTGCAGTGGCATGATCTCGGCTCACTGCAGCCTTGAACTCCTGGGCTCAAGCAATTCTCCCACCTCAGCCTCCCAAGTAGCTGGGACTACAGGTGCATGCCTCACCATGCCCAGCTAATTTTTAAATTTTTTGTAGAGATGGAGTCTTATTATGTTGCCCATGCTGGTCTCAAACTCCTGGGCTCAAGCAATCCTCTCCCACCTCCGGCCTCCCAAAGTGCTAGGGTCACAGGGGAGAGCCACTGCACCTGGCCCTAGCTGCCAATCTTGGTGTCACCTGGATAGGAGGATTTTACTTCTGTTCTTCTCTTCATCCCATATTGATCCAGATATATTTCCAGAACCATCCTGAATCTCTGTCTCTGTTTTTCCCCATATAAGGACTGAAGAAGCAGAGGGCATTTTGGATCCCCAGGAGTCGGAAATGTTGAACTTTAATGAGAAGTGCACTCGGAGCCCACTACTGACCCAACTCTGGGCAACGGCGGTTCTTGGGTCCCTCTCAGGTTAGCAGCAGTAGAGCCCAGGACCATTAGGACAACTGGGCTTCTGTCTGTCTGTCTGGGGTTCACTCCTGGTTCACAATGGGGACCCGTGCTTCTGAAATGGTAGCTTAAACAAGTCATCCTGGATGCAGGCTGGTCAGTAGGGTCAAGGTTCCAGACAGGCCTGGGGCAGCTGGGCCAAGTCCTGCCCATTTCCAGACTAACATGTTCTGTGGTTGGGTCAAAGATAAATCTCATTCCTACAAGTCATGTCTTCCTTATATCCTGACCTACTAGGGCAGCTCAGTATTATTTATTGGAAACCTGGGGTTTATCTTTAAGAAGATATAATTGATGGCCAACTGAAGAACATCTGGACCAAGAATCAAGCTGCCTGATTTGCCTCACTTACTCACTTTACACACACTGACTCAGACCAACTGTGGGCCTCACCCTGTGCCGCATGCTGGGGCCACAGAGGTAAACTGACATGGTCTTCTGCCTCCAGGAATTCCAACTTAGCACAGGGTTTCTCCAGAGCAGGCCTCCTCCAAGTTAGATGGAAGCTTCCATTCTCCCAATGATAGTCTTTGCACAATTCTTAGAATAGTTAGGTTAATAGACTGATCTTTTTTTTTCAGTTTTAATCCTCCCTCCTCATACTATCCTTACAATTTTGGTACAAGCTGTAGCTTGTCTACTCTAGATTCTGGTATCAAATGATGCCTGATTTACCAGCAGTTTAGATATTTGCTAGAAATCGCTTATCTCATGCTTCCTAGCTCCCAGAGGCTGTGTTTCTAGGACAAGTCCAATCTGGAGGTCACAGATATGACCAAGTAGAAAGCAGCATAATCAGTGCTAGGTATAGGAACAAAATGCTTTGTCTTCATTTTGCCCCTGCCACCAACTCAGTGTGTAAACTTGGGCAACTCCCTTTTTCCTCTCTGGGCCTTATTTCTATCAGAGTTTACAGATGAGGGTCTTGACTGATAGTAACTATCATTATAAAGGCTACAGTTTACAGAGCACTTACATGCTGGGCACTTTACATGTATGATTCTGTTTAATTCTTGTGATCACCCAGTGAGAAGTCCTATTTTGACCCCCATTTTACAGATGAGGCTCAGAGAAAGTAAATGGCTTATATGAGGTCACCATGCTAATGAGTGGCGAGGAACTTTTGCTACCTGGCAGGACCAGGTTAGGGCAGGGTGGGCTCTCGGCAACTCTGAGCATTCTTTCTGGCAGGCACAGAGGACATATGGATCGATGAGAGGACAGTCAGCCCCTTCCTGCAATTGTCAGATGATCGAAAGACCCTGACCTTCAGCACCAAGAAGTCAAAGGCCTGTGCAGATGGCCCGGAGCGCTTCGACCACTGGCCCAATGCCCTGGCTGCCACCGCCTTCCAGAATGGGCTCCATGCCTGGATGGTGAATGTCCAGAACAGTTGTGCCTATAAGGTGGGCGTGGCGTCAGGTCACCTGCCCCGCAAGGGTTCTGGCAGTGACTGCCGTCTGGGCCACAATGCCTTCTCCTGGGTCTTCTCTCGCTATGATCAGGAGTTTCGTTTCTCACACAATGGGCAGCATGAGCCCCTGGGGCTGCTGCGGGGCCCAGCCCAGCTGGGTGTACTGCTGGACTTGCAGGCTCAGGAGCTGCTCTTCTATGAGCCAGCCTCCGGCACAGTGCTCTATACCCATCATGGGTCCTTCCCGGGGCCCCTCTTCCCAGTCTTTGCTGTGGCCGATCAGACCATTTCCATTGTCCGCTGACCTCTGGCCACAGGAAGCCAGGTCCACCTCCCACCACCCTTTCAGGCCATGTTTCTACTCAGTGTCCTTTTCCCAAATGATGTGTGTGGTGTTTCTAAGGGAAACAAGGCCCACAATTAGTGGGCAGCTTTAGGAGGGATGAGAATCTCTTTCAGATCTAGGCACAACCTGTAAATCACAGGTGTCCAAACTTTTGGCTTCCCTGGGCCACATTCGAAGAATTTTCTTGGGCCACATAAAATACACTAACGATAGATGATGAGCTAAAAAAAAAAAAAGTCTGTTTATACATTTTTGTGATATCTGCCACCACAGATAAGCAAAAAAGTCCTTGCATTCAAAGGGTTGGAGATTGCTGCTCTGAATGCTGGCTATCTGTGGGAAACCCACTATTCCCTGGGCCTTAGTCTCCCAAATCCACCATGCATCTGCCCCTCTGAGGGTGTCTTCACTTTGTCTCTGGCATCCAGCATGGTGCCTGGTGCATAGTGAGTATGCAATAAATATTTGGCAGGTGAGTGGTTGGATAGATGGATAGGTGAATGTAGGTGGACAGGTGACTTGGGTGGATGTGGTGGTCTCTGGAGAAGCACTGCCATTCAGCCTCCTGCTCCAGCTTTGCACATGCAGAAGTGCTTCTCTTCACAGGCAGAGGAGCCTGTGGCTAAAGTTTCCGCATCCCATTAATTCAGTGCTTCTTTTTCATGACATGGCACATAGAGAAAATACTTTTTCTAGCACACAAGAGCAACCTGAAAGGCTGCTCCTGGCCAGCGGACTCTGTCCTAGGGGACCGTGTCCTCCCCCATGTCCTGCCTAGGCCCTCAGAGGACCAGGGGATCGTGTCTCCAGGTAACCTGACTGCAGCCCCATCATCAGCATCTGTCTCACACCTGCCGACTGTGCTCCAGCCTGTGCTCACCGGTAATAGCAGGGACGGCCTTTTCCCTTAGAGAAGCTGATAAGTTTCCCTACTTGATGGCCCCCTCTAACATAAACTGCACACTTGGGGTGATGGCTTAAAGCCATAAAGAGCTGAGGGAGCAAGAGGGCCAACCTCAGGGCATGTGGGCATTAGTAAAGGTCTTGAAAGCATTAAAGATTTATTCCATGTTCTTTGTTGCTAATCGGGTGTATACTGTACGCTGGCCTGTCTTCATACCCTTATTGCATTCTTGGAAATAAGTGGGTGGCAGCTCACTGTAGCAGAGAGAGCCTGGAGACGTTACCAAGACCCAAGGCAAGTCCCTGTATGCTTGTCTCCATGAGAAGTTCACCCTAGAACAGTGGTCTTCAAACTTTTATCCAGGAACTCTCTTCTAAAGTAATCTTACCTACAACTTCAGGCTCATGGCTCCAAAGAAGATGAAAGGCAGAGCCCTCCCCACTTTCTTTGGGAGCCACAGAGCAGTTTGAAAACCAGTGTTTATTAATTAATTTTTGTTTTGAGACAGTCTCAAAGGGAGGCCGAGGCAGGTGGATCACCTGAGGTCAGGAGTTTGAGACCAGCCTGGCCAACATGGTGAAACCCCATCTCTACTAAAAATACAAAAAATTAGCTGGGCATAATGGTGTACACCTGTGATCTCAGCTATTCAGGAGGCTGAGGCAGGAGAATCGCTTGAACCTGGCAGGCGGAGATTGCAGTGAGCCGAGATTGCAATACTGCCCTCCAGCCTGGGCAACAGAGTGAGACTCCATCTCAAAAAAAAAAAAAAAAAAAAAAGAAAAGGAAATTACTGCTGCCTGGCCTTGGTGCCAGTCCCAAGGAAGACAGACCAAAAGGGGTTTGGTCAAGTCCCAAAGAGATCTTCCCTGCCTTTGCCTGGGCACAGCCCCTGCTCAAAAATCTGGGTCAAAGCCAAGGCTTTTCTTGACACCTGAAGGCCCCCATGCCATGCTTCTCCCAACCCACCAACCCAGCTCCTCACAGCAGCCTTCATTCCACAGTTCATGGACCTGCTGCAGGAACGTCCTCCTCATCCCCCTGCTCATCTAAAGCCACCCCCAGTGCCACTCAATTCAGCATCCACTCTAGAGCCCTCCCGGGCTGTTGGCACCAGAACACACTGCCAGGAGTGTGCCTATGTTTTTAATGTGTGGCATCCCCTGGCACTGGGCAAGGCACAGAGATGTCCAGGAAATACCAAGTAGAAAGGTGTGGGAAGGTGGGGAGGCAGGAAGAAAAATTTTTGTTGTTTTTGTTTTTAGAGAGGGTTTCACTCTGTTGCCCAGGCTGGAGTGCAGTGGCACGTAGCTCACTGTAACAGAACTCCTGGGTTCAAGTGATCCTCTCGCCTCAGCCTTCTGAGTGGCTGGGATTAAAGGTGTGTGCCAGCACACTGGGCTAGTTCTTAAATTTTTTGTAGAGATGGGGTTTCACCGTGTTGCCCAGGCTAGTCTCGAACTCTTGAGCTCAACTGATCCTCCTGCCTCAGCCTCCTTTTTTTTTTTTTTGAGACAGAGTCTCGCTCTGTCGCCCAGGCTGGAGTGCAGTGGCAGGATCTCAGCTCACTGCAAGCTCCGCCTCCCGGGTTTACACCATTCTCCTGCCTCAGCCTCCTGAGTACCTGGGATTACAGGCGCCCGCCACCTCGCCCGGCTAGTTTTTTGTATTTTTTAAGTAGAGACGGGGTTTCACCGTGTTCGCCAGGATGGTCTCGATCTCCTGACCTCGTGATCCGCCCGTCTCGGCCTCCCAAAGTGCTGGGATTACAGGCTTGAGCCACCGCGCCCGGCCCTGCCTCAGCCTCCTAAAGTGAGAAAAGGAATTGAAAACCCCAACCTACTTCAACCTCCAATTGTTCCCCCCTCCCCCCAAACCTACTCCCTACACTCCAGTCCTTGCTTCCCATACTTTCCTACCTCCCCACTGGTCTCTGCGACAGAGGTGCCCTTCGAGATTGACATTCTTTAGGACACCTCCCCTATTCTCCCAGAATCTCCACTGTACCATGTTTCACATGACAAGCATCCCCATCTACTTACAACCTAGTGGTCAAGCCAATGGGCTTTGGATTCAGATGTGCCTAAACTGGAATCCTGGCTTCTTTGCATGCTGGCTGTGACCTCAGGCAGGCTGCTTAACCTCTGAATTTCAGTTTCCTCATTCGTAAAGTTGTGGTGGGGGTCAAACCACCTAGGCCCAACGAGGTAGCTTTGAGGGTTATATGTGCATATAAGTAACTTAGCACATTACCTAACACGGGGCAGGCATGTGTCAACAGGATTTCTTCTCATGACTGTTATGGGGTTCCTTGCTTAAATTCTCTTCATACTATGTGGTACTAATGGACTGTCCCTACAGGACGGC
The DNA here is from genome assembly GCF_007565055.1 of Rhinopithecus roxellana. Classification (NCBI taxonomy): domain Eukaryota; kingdom Metazoa; phylum Chordata; class Mammalia; order Primates; family Cercopithecidae; genus Rhinopithecus; species Rhinopithecus roxellana. Next base: position 114,897,855 of record NC_044564.1, read on the forward strand.
TTAGCATACTGCTTTTCAAACTAAGTGCTGACCCCAGGCTTCCAGAGGGAGGGTGTTTCAGAAGCTGAAAGAGAGACCTTCGGACCTCTGCTTCAACTCCAGCAGTTCTTCAGTTTGTTTTTAGTTTTGCATAATGGGGTTTGAGACCTCCCATGACAAAAGGCCCCTGCTGCTAAAACCAAGTTTGAAAGTGCCTGGTTTTGAAGCTAGTTGGGCTTTCTGTGAATCCTGTTGGATGTGAAGAGGCCTCCTAGTGGAAAAGGGTGCGAATGAGAACGAGGGAAGGCAGAGGCTAGGAGCTGGTTAGTGGGGCAAGGCTGAGAGCTCAGCACTCACTGCTTTATTATCAGAATAGGTGACAAAGGCCACAGGCAGAGGGGGAAAGTCCAGAGCTGTGGAGAAAGAGAGGCTCCTCCAGGGTTTGTTTAGGGTTTTCTCCATGGCCTAGGGCCCAGCCACTTCCCTCACCGGCCTCAAAGCCCTGGGCTTGAGCCCTCTAGGCAGTCAAGGGCAGGCAGGAGATGGGCCAGAGAGGGGAGGATGTGTTCTTTAGGTACAGAATCCCTGACTACGGGGTCCAGTGCCTGTGGGTCAACCACCAGGAAGCTGTGCATGCCCACAGCCCGAGGCCCCTGGTAATCGCAGAGGTAATTATCCCCAACATGGGCTGTCACTACCGGTTCCATATGAGCAAGCCGCAAAGCCTCCTGGAAAATGCGGGGGTCTGGCTTGGGCCAGCCAGCAGCCTCAGAGGTCAGCACAAAGTCGAAGTGTTCACGCAGGCCAAGGCCCCCCAGGATGCCCTCTAGCCGTTGGTCAAAGTTGGAGATCACTGACAACCTCAGACCCCGTGAGCGGCACTCCTTCAGGGTGTCCTCAGCCCCATCTAACACCTGCCAGGTGCAGGGGCGGCTGAAGTCGTCATACAGCTGTTCAGCGATGGGGGCTACAGCCTGAGCATCCTGGACACCTGCCAGGTGGAAGGTCTGCAGGACCACGTCCAGCCACCACTGGCGGGAGGTGAGGCCTTGGCTCAGACCGTAGTTGGGGAAGCTGTGGCTCTGGGCCCTGTACGCCTGTCTGAAGCCTTGTTCCAGGGCTGAGGGCTCCACCTCCAGCCCATGGGCCCGGGCCTTGGTGGCATATTCCTCCCCTAAGGGGTGGCGGAGCCTGATCAGCGTGTCCTTCACATCCCATGTCAGCAGTCGTATCTGCAGCCGGTGTGCCATGGAGGAGGCCAAGTCCACCCCAGTTCTGCCTCAGGTCCCACAGTGGGTCCCAGGGGGACGCTGAGCTAGATAAGACCACCTCTGCACAACTAACAATCACCTCTTTCCAGGCCTTGTGGGTCAGATTTGCTGGCTAACATGAAGCAATTGGGAAATGTCTTCACAGCACAAGATCCTAGAATGAAAAATAGCAGGTAAGGTGGAAGCTCAGGCCCTGACATCAGACAGACTGGGTTCAAATTCTGGTGCTGCCAATGGTGTGACCCTAAGAAAGTCACTCTGAATCCACAACACATTTCTGAGCATTCTGAGCACCTTTTTGAGCTAGCTGCTAGCATATGGGACAGATTTCCAGCCCTTATGGCATTTACAGGCACTGAAGAACAGGGATACGGATATTAGGCAAAGAACTACACAAATACTTAAATACAATGAAGTCAATAGATACCATAAGGATATAAATCCAGGGAACGCATCTAGTCTGTGTAGTTAGGGAATGTCATAAGCAAGTGAAGTTTCTTTTTATTTATTTTTAATTTTTTTTTTTTGAGACACAGTCTCTCTCTGTCTCCCAGGCTGGAGTGTACGGCTCATTGCAGCCTTGATCTCCCAGGCTCAGTCAGTCCTCCTGCTTCAGCTTCCCTTGTAGCTGGGAGCCACCATTCCCAGCTAACTTTTGAATTTTTTGTAGAGACAGGGCGGTGGGGTGGGGTGGGGCGGTGGGGGTCTCACTATGTTGCCCAGGCTGCTCTCCAACCCCTGGACTGAAGTGATCCCCCAGCCTTGGCCACCCGAAGTACTGGGATTACAGGCGTGAGCCACCACTCCCGGCCCTGCAAGGCAAGTTTCAATGGAGATCAGAAGAATGAATGTGCAAGAAGCAGAGGTAGGTGAGTGCTCCCGTCAGTGGAAATAGCAAGTGCAAAGGCCCTGAGGCAGGGCAAGGAGTCTGATGCTTTGGGTTGACAGAGGCCAGCTCAGGCAGGACCTTGTAGGTCAGGACACAATTATTATGATTGCTATTATCATTATTAGGGATGTCAAAGACAGAAGGGGCCTTGCAGAGCATCTGAACAATACCCTGGCTGCTGGGCAGAGTAGACTGAGCCTGAAAGGGGCAGGTACTTACCTAAGGTCACAGTGGGTCAGTGGCACAGCCAGGACCAGAACCCAAACTTCCAGACTCTCTGGCCGGTTCTTCCACTGTACCATGAAATATATTTGGATTTTATTTTTTATTTTTTATTTTTTTGAGACGGAGTCTCGCTGTGTCACCCAGGCTGGAGTGCAGTGGCCGGATCTCAGCTCACTGCAAGCTCCGCCTCCCGGGTTTACGCCATTCTCCTGCCTCAGCCTCCCGAGTAGCTGGGACTACAGGCGCCCGCCACCACGCCCGGCTAGTTTTTTGTATTTTTTAGTAGAGACGGGGTTTCACTGTGTTAGCCAGGATGGTCTCGATCTCCTGACCTCATGATCTGCCCGTCTCGGCCTCCCAAAGTGCTGGGATTACAGGCTTGAGCCACCGCGCCCGGCCTATATTTGGATTTTAAAAATTGGTGAACCTGTACAGCACAGGAGAAAGGACAGAGCAGGCTGTCTGTCTCTAGCCCTCTCTGAACCCCAACTTTTCCATCTTTACTGGAGGTAATAACACTGGCCTAGGAGAGCTGATGAGAGAATTGACTCAAGGCACAAGAAACAAATGACTCAGCCTGCTATCCAGAGGCTGGTGCAGCTTCTTTCCCCAGACAGAGCTGATCCCAGACAAGGCCGTCCCCTTGAAACCTGAGGGGCCAGAGTTCAAAGTACAGCCAAGTTGATACTTAGGGAGGGGCATTGCTGGTGAATCTGGGGAAGCCTTGGAGGAAGTCTGTCCAGGAAATGAATTAACGAGACTCATCCAAAGACCCTCTCATTTTGCAGGTGTGTAGACAGAGACCCAGTGAGGGGCAGTAATTTACCCCCCAAATCACACAGGGAGTCACACTGGCACAGCTAAGACTAGAGCAGAGGGTTCTGGCTCCTGACCCATGGCTTTTTCTTTCTTTTTTGAGATGGAGTTTCGCTCTTGTTGCCCAGGCTGGGATGCAATGGCGCAATCTCGGCTCACTGCAACCTCCACCTCCCAGGTTCAAGCGATTCTCCTGCCTCAGCCTCCCAAATAGCTGGTATTACAGGCATGCGCCACCACACCCGGCTAATTTTTTTTTTTTTTTTTTTTTTTAATTCTTAGTAGAGATGGGGTTTCTCCATGTTGGTCAGGCTGGTCTCGAACTCCCGACCCCAGATGATCCGCCCATCTCAGCCTCCCAAAGTGCTGGGATTACAGGCGTGAGCCACCACACCCGGCCGGCTTTTTCTTTCTTTTTTTTTTTTTGGAGACAGAGTCTCACTCTGTCACCCAAGTTGGAGTGCAATGGCATGGTCTCTGCTCACCGCAACCTCCGCCTCCCAGATTCAAGCGATTCTCCTTTCTCAGTCTCCCCAGTAGCTGGGACTACAGGCGCCCACCACCACACCTGGCTAATTTTTGTGTTTTCAGTAGAGACGGGGGTTTCACTATGTTGGCCAGGCAGGTCTCGAACTCCTGATCTCGTTATCCTCCCGCCTCGGCCTCCCAAAGTGCTGGAATTACAGGCCTGAGCCACCGCGCCCGGCCTGGCTTTTTCGATTTCTAAAAGCGCGGGTTTGGGGCTATGCGCTGCAGTCATGAACTGCTCGCCCTTCCCACTTCCACGGCTCCGGAAAGGCGAAGTCCAGGAGCCCGAACCTCACGCAGAATCTCTACAGCTGCCGTATAGCAGCGTGAGCTGGCGCGGGGGTCCTAGGGACCTTTGCGGCGGCCTACCCCTTGGGTCCCCTTCTCGCTGTAGCGCGTCCACGGCTCGGCGCCGGTTCCCGGGCCCAGGACCTACCAGAGTTGCAAGGAAGCCGGTAGAGAACGCAGCCGCAAGTGCCGCGGGCTGGGGCGGAGGTGCGCAGGCACCGGGAGGCGGGGCGGGGATCGTGCGGGCCGCCCCTTCCTCCCATTCCCACACGCCACTGTCTGTCCTCGCCCTTTTCCCCGCCCTTGTCCCCTCACCTTCGCCCTCTTCCACCCGCCTCCCTCGTCGCCCTCGCCGTCCCCTCTCCCTCCTTCGTCTCACTGTGCGCCTCTGTGCGCCCCTGTCAGCCGCCTTCACTGCGCGCTTCCGTTACTCTGCGCCCGCTCCGCCCCTTATTCCCTCCCCGCACCCTCTCGGTTCCCCAGCCCGCACACCCTTCCGCTCTCCAGCCCCCGTTACCAGCACCTTCTCTACCCTGTCTGCTCACCTCCTGCCCACCACACCGCCCCTCCCCACCGCGCTCTTCCCGCTCCCCATCCCTCACCCCGCTCCTTGCCTCCTTTGGATCGGGATACCCCCGAGAAGTACCAGGTTGACTGGGAAGAGGGGAGCTGGGACCCAGCCTGGCTTGCTTAGTGTTGTGTGAACCTGGACAAGGCCCTGCCCCTCTCTGGTCTCAGGGTCCCCAGTTTGTATTGGAGGAAATTGCTTTCAGTTGGAAACTTGTTAAATCCAATTTGGTGAGGTTAAATCCAACTGCAGTAACCTGCTTTTTTATTCTTTCGTTTTCTATTTTTTTTTTTGAGACAGTCTCGCTCTGTCGCCCAGGCTGGAGTGCAGTGGTGCGATCTCAACCCACTGCAACCTCGCTTCCCAGGTTCGTGCGATTCTCCTGCCTCAGCCTCCCGAGTAACTGGGATTACAGGCGCGTGCCGCCACACCCAACTAATTTTTGTATTTTTTTTGTAGAGACGGGGCTTCACCATGTTGGCCAGAGTGGTCTCAACTGATTTGCCCGCCTCAGCCTCCCAAAGTGCTGGGATTACAGGCCTGAGCCACTGCACCAGGCCTATTCTTTCTTCTTCTTTTTTTGAGACAGAGTTTCACTCTTGTTGCCCCAGGCTGGAGTGCAACGGCGCGATCTCGGCTCACTGCAACCTCCGCCTCCTGGGTTCAAGCAGTTCTCCTGCCTCAGCCTCCGGAGTAGCCGGGATTACAGGCCTGTGCCACCACACCTGACTAATTTTTGTATTTTTAGGGACAGGGTTTCGCTGTGTTGGCCAGGCTGGTCTTGAACTCCTGACCTAAGGTGATCTGTCCACCTCGGCCTCCCAAAGTGCTGGGATTACAGGCGTGAGCCATTGCGCCCGGCCTCTTTTTGTTTTTAAGAACCCTGTGGTAAGAGCCTGGAATCCTAACCACTAGACCACCAGGGAGCTTTTTTATTCTTTTGAAGAATAAAAAAAGACTTTTATTTTTGTTTGCAAAAGTAATGCATGTTGGCCGGGTGCTTTTTCTCCTATTAAAAAAAAAACAAGCATGTTCAGGGCTGGGCATAGTGACTGATGCCTGAAATCCTAGCACTTTGGAAGGCTAAGGTAGAAGGATCGCTTGAGCTCAGGGATATGAGACCAGCCTAGGAAACAAAGTGAGACCCCATCTCATAAAAAAATAGTAACAGGCCGGTGCAGTGGCTCATGTCTGTAATTCTGGCACTTTGGGAGGCTGAGGCGCGTGGATCACCTGAGGTCAGGAGTTTGAGACCAGCTGACCAACATGGTGAAATCCCATCTCTACTAAAAATATAAAAATTAGCCAGGCATGGTGGCAGGCACCTGTAATCCCAGCTACTTGGGAAGCTGAGGCGGGAGAATCACTTGAATCTGGGAGGCGGAGGTTACAGTGAGCCAACATCACAGCACTGCACTCCAGCCTGGGTGACAGAGCAAGACTCTGTCTCAAAAAATAATAATAATAATGCAAAATACAAATGTGTACAAAGTAAAAAGCCAGCCCCCCACCACCCAACCTCATTCATTGAACACCTAGCATCTGTGGGCTCTGTGTCCCCTGTCCTTCTCTGAGGATTCAGTGGGAAACAAGGTGGTTCTTGCCTGCATGGGACATGGGAGGGGCAGACAACCATCGAGTAGATAAATAAAGTGATTTCAGAAAGTGAGAAGTGGAAGCAGTAACACAGAATCATTTTATGAACAGTGACAGGGTATCTCTTTGGATGAGGTGGTCAAGGGAGGAACAAAGATCTGAACGGTGAGAAGGAGGTTGTCAGGTTAAGATCAAGGAACAAATACTCCAGGTGAGGAACTGGCAAGGAGAAGGGTGCGGGGCTTCAGCCTGCTTACTGAACAAGGGCAGCAGCCTTGGGGCAGGGAGAGAAGGGCTTTGCCACCCCATCTTACTTACTCCCCAGGGATTGCTGAGGTGACAGTTTTGGTTATGCTACAACACAGATTTCTAGGAGCACATAAACATACATCTAATTTTCTTTCTTTCCTCTTTCTCTTCCTCCCTCCCTCCTTTCTTCCTCCCTCCCTCCTTCCCTCCCTCCCTCCCTCCCTCCCTCCCTTCCTTCCTTTCCTTCCTTCCTTCCTTTCTCCCTTTCTCTCTTTCTCTCTTGCTTTTCTTGCTTTCCTCTCCCTCCCTCTCTTGTCTTTTTCTCACTTTCTTCCATTTTTGAGATGGAGTGTCACTCTTGTTGCCCAGGCTGAAGTGCAATGGCTCCATCTCAGCTCGCTGCAACCTCCACCTCCCGGGTTCCAGTGATTCTCCTGCCTCAGCCTCCCGAGTAGCTGGGATTACAGGTGCCTGCCACCATGCCCAGATAATTTATGTATTTTAGTAGAGACGGGATTTCATCATGTTGGCCAGGCTGATCTTGAACTCCTGACCTCAGGTGATCCGCCTGCCTCAGCCTCCCAAAGTGCGGGGATTACAGACACGAGTCACCGCGCCCAGCCCATTTCTTTTTTTTCTTTTTTCTTTTTTTTTTTTTTTTTTGAGACAGAGTCTTACTCTGTCACCCAGGCTGGAGTGCAGTGGTACAATCTAGGATCACTGCAACCTCTGCCTTCCGGGTTCAAGCGATTCTCCTGCCTCAGCCTCCTGAGTAGCTGGGATTACAGGTGTGCGCCACTGTGCCCGGGTAATTGTTTGTATTTTTAGTAGAGACGAGGTTGCGCCATGTAGCCGGGCTGGTCTAGAACTCCTGACCTCAAGTGATCCACCCGCCTTGGCCTCCCAAAGTGCCAGGATTATAGGCATGAGCTACTGCGCCTGGTCTAATTGTCTTCCTTTCAACTCTTAAAAAAAACAAAACTTTCTCCTGTGTTCCAAATTGGTCTGTTACTGGGTTCAGGCCTGGGAAGAAACACGAAGTGCAGAGTCACAGACTTTGGCCCTGCAAGAGAGAGCCCGACTCACTTGGGAACTCACTTGCAAAACTGGTTTTGTGTTATAAGCATGAAGCACAAGTGGGGGTGGGAAGGGCGACTGGGAGACCAGAGGTTTAGCTGCGTTTCACAGAATCCAAGAATGTCTGATACTGTCCACTTTTCAAGGTCACTGGAAACCTAACCCCTTAGGTTCTGGTCCCAGCTCTGCCATCTGTCTGTGAGCTCTCCATTCAATTAGTTTTCTCTCTGGGCCTCAGTCTCCCAATATTCAAAATGTGAATTTTCACAAAGTGAACATACCCATGCAACCAGCACCCAGACCAAGAAAAAGAACAATTTCCAAAACCCCCCCACAGCCTGTCCACTCCCAGTCACTTACCACCCAAAAGGTAACTATTTTGACTTCAAATTGCATAGTTTTACTTGTTTTTGAACTGTATATAAACAGAATAATATAGCATGCACTCTTTTATGCCTTGCTTCTTTTGCTCAAAATTGTATTTGATACATTCATGTTGCTACGTGTAGTTGTGGTTAACTCATTCTCACACCTTTAATATTCCATTATATAAACAGACCACATTTTACTGTTGATGAACATTTGGGTTATCTCCAATTTTGTTTATTACACTTCTTTTTTCTTTTTTTTTTGGAGATGGATTCTCACTCTGTCACCCAGGTTGGAGTGCAGCAGCACCATCTAAGCTCACTGTAACCTCCCACCTCCCGGTTTCAAGCAATTCTCCTGCCTCAGCCTCTCAAGTAGCTGGGATTACAGGTGCCTGCCACCACGCCTGGATAATCTGTGTATTTTAGTAGAGATGGTATTTCATCATGTTGGCCAGGCTGGTCTTGAACTCCGGAGCTCAAGTGATCCGCCCACCTCAGCTTCCCAAAGTGCTGGGATTACAGGCATGAGCCATCATGCCCAGCCTTATTACATATATTATAAAATGCTGCTACGAACACTATTGAACATGTCTCTTGATGAACATAGGTGCTGTTGGGTAAATACCTAGGTGTGGAATCACAGAGTCATAAGGTATGCAAATGTTCAGCTTTAGCAGAACCAGACATTTTTTTTGTTTGTTTGTTTGGAGATAGGATCTTCCTTTGTAGCCCAGGCCGGAGTGCAGGCCAAACATGGCTCACTGCAGCCTCCACCTCCTGGACTCAGGCAGTCCTCCTGCCTCAGCCTCCCAAGTAGCTGGGACCACAGACGTGTGTCACCATACCCCGCTGATGTTATTTTTATTTTTATTTTTTAGTAGAGACGTGGTCTCACTATGTTGCCCAGGCTGGAGCTAGACATTTTGTTTTGTTTTCCTTCCTTCCCTCCCTCCCTCCCTCCCTCCCTCCCTCCCTCCCTCCTTCCTTCTTTCCCTCCTTCCCTCCTTTCTTTCTTTCTCTCTCTCTCTCTTTCTTTCTTTCTAAGCCAGGCATTTTGAAAAGGTGTACCAGTAATATCTGAGAGTTCCAGTGGTTCTACATTCTCAACACTTGACGTTGTCCCATTGTCCTTTAGGTATTAGGTATTTTTTTTTTTTTTCGAGATGGAGTCTTGCTCTGTTGCCCAGGCTGGAGTGCAGTGGCATGATCTCAGCTAACTGCAACCTCCACCAAGCAATTCTCCTGTCTCAACTTCCGGAGTAGCTGGGATTACAAGTGCGCACCACCACACCTGGCTATTTTTTGTGTGTGTGTGTGTTTAGTAGAGACGGGGTTTCACCATGTTGGCTAGGCTGGTCTCGAACTCCTGACCTCGTGATCCACCCACCTCGGCCTCCCAAAGTGTTGGGATTACAGGCATGAGCCACCGCGCCCAGACAGTATTAGGCATTTTTGTGGATATATTGTGGTATCTCATTGTGGTTTTAACTTGAATTTCTCCACTAATGAAGATAACACCTTTTCATATAGTTTTCAATTTTTATTTACATAGCCACACATGAATATATCCTTGTTACATATAATACATGAATAGAAATAATACATATAAAGCTCAAGTCCCTCTAAAACGAATCCCTTCACTAGTTTTATTTTTAATTGAAAAAAAATGTTTTTGTAGCAATGGGGTCTTGCTTTGTTGCCCAGGCTGGTCTTGAACTCCTGGCCTCAAGCAATCCTGCCACTTCGGCTTCCTGAAGTGCTGGGATTACAAGTGTGAGCCACCATGCCCAGTCCCTTCCTGAGTTTTGAGCACTGGGCTTGGAGTTCAGAGACCTGAATTCTAGCCTTGGTCTGCCACTGATGAGCTTGCTGTCTGATTTTGGACAGTCACCTCTCTGGGTCTGTCTCCCCATCTATAAAATCAGAGTGTTTAACCAGATAGTCTCTAAGGATCTTTTTTCTTTAATATTCTGACCACTGTTTCTGTGATCCCAAGAACCTCCATTAGGTAGAAACGGCCATTTGCCCCACTATCCATTCTCTCCATCTTCCTTAGTAACTGAACTCCGGAGTTTTAGTTGAGCATATGCCTGGCCCACTAGATTATTTCCAGCCTCCCTGACAACCGGGCATGACTGTGTGACTAATTTGAGACAAGGGTGTGTAGACAGAAATGATGTGTGCAACTTCTGGGTCATGACTTTATAAAGAAGGGCCATGCCCTCCACTTGTTCTTCTCTTCCCACTGGCTGAAAAGAGGACCTGATGATGGGAACTGGCCCAGCCATTTTTTTTGTTTTGTTTTTGTGATAGGGTCTCACTCTGTTTCCCATGCTAGAGTGCAGGGGTGCAATCACAACTACACTGCGTCTTTGACCCCCTGAGTAACGAGTAACTGGGACTATAGGCATCTGTAGGACTATAGGCTACCACACCCAGATAGTTTTGTATTTTTTGTAGAGACGTGGTTTCCTTATGTTGCCCAAACTAGTCTCAAACTCCTGGACTCGAGTGATCCACCCATGTCAGCCTCCCAGTGTTGGGATTACAGGTGCGAGCCACTGTGCCCAGCACCAGCCATCTTTATTCATGAGATGGAGGGCAAGACGTGTTGACGATGACAGAACGAGGCAAGAGCTGAGACCCCCTCACAACATATCGCTGGCATATCAGCCCTGGATTGCTTAGAAGTAAATTTTCATCTCAAGCTATCAGTATTTTGGCTTTTGTTATATTCACTGAACCTGAATCCTGATTAATACAGAGTGATGGAGAATGACCTTTTTTTTTTTTTTTTTTTGAGACAGAGTCTGATTCTGTTGCCCAGGCTGGAGTGCAGTGGCCCAATCTCAGCTCACTGCGACCTCTGAGTCCTGGGTTCAAGCCATTCTCCTGCCTCAGCCTCCTAAGTAGCTGGGATTACAGGCACCTGCCACCATGCCCGGCTAATTTTTTATAGTTTTAGTAGAGATGGGGTTTCACCATGTTGGCCAGGCTGGTCTTGAACTCCTGACCTCAAGTGATCTGCCTGCCTTGGCCTCCCAAAGTGCTGGGATTACAGGTGTGAGCCACCACACCCAGCCACAAGAATGACTTTAGATTGGGTGTTGGGTCAGGTTTCTCAGAGGAAGGGATGCTTTGAGCTGAGATCTTAACAAGAGAGACAGCCATATAGATTTAGGGGAAAAGCATTCCAGGCCAAGGAGGCCACTGGTGCAAAAGCTCACTCCAAGACGGCATTCTGTATAATGAGGCCTACCTGGTCAATCGTGGTGCTCCCATCTCCCATCCCACTGTTTAGTGACTGAGCCGAGTGGACCATGTGACCTGAACAGGCCCAGTCAGAGCCCTCCAGAGATTTCCTATGTGAGTGATGGGACAGAAAGGATCTTTCTCTGGGATTACAAATCTTAATGACTATTTAAGCCTAGAGTTATTGAGGATCATGTTGCTGGCAAGTGGCAAAAATCCACCTGAGTATAAAGCTGGGGAAAACACAGATGAGAGCTAGAAAGGGACAGAGTCCTCCATGGCGTTTGACCCTGGGTCCAACCACACCTATTCTTATCTCAATCTAGTTATGAAAACCAATCATGTCCTTCTTCACTATTGAACTGGATTTCCATCACTTGCAACCAAGTAGGTGCCTGGTCTCCTTGGTCTCCCCTTATAACTGGAACTAACTGCAGATGGTCGCCGAATTATGATCATTCAACTCACGATTTTTGACTTTACAACGGTATGAAACAAGACATTCAGTAGAAACTGTACTTCAAATATTGAATTTTGATTCAAAAATCTTTGTAACTTTATTACAATATAGATTCTGTGTGGGATAGTTTTGGCCACTGTAGGCTAATGTAAGTGTTCTGAGCATATTTAAGGCAGGCTAGGCTTGGTAGGTTAAGTGCATTTTTGACTTACGATCATATTTTCAACTTATGATGGGTTTATCAGGATGCAAACCCATCACTTAAGTGGAGAGATATCTGTATAACATTGTAAGACCCATAATTTTGCTGCTGATTATTGGGAGGTGGTATGGCACAGTGGTTAGGGGCAGAGGCCTTGGAGTTGGACTACATGGGTTCAGATCCCAGCTTGGCTGTTTTCTGGGTGGTTCTAACCCAGTTCTGCCACAAACTTGTTGAGTGGCCTTAGGTGAGTCCCATAAGCTCTCTAGATATAGCTTCCTCGTTGCAAAATGTCTCAAGCTAAGTTTAGTATTCTTCCTCCACCCTGACCCTGCTTCTGTTCCTCTTCCAGGCTGCCCCAGCTCAGTAAATGGCCCATCAGCCACCCAGAAGATCAAGCCAGATTCTTCTCTCGCATCTAATCTATCTTCTTCTTTTTTTTTTTTTTTTTTTTTGAGACGGAGTCTTGCTCTGCCTCCCAGGCTGGAGTGCAGTGGCCGGCTCTCAGCTCACTGCAAGCTCCGCCTCCCGGGTTCACACCATTCTCCTGTCTCAGCCTCCCGAGTAGCTGGGACTACAGGCGCCCGCCTCGTCGCCCGGCTAGTTTTTTGTATTTTTTAGTAGAGACGGGGTTTCACCGTATTAGCCAGGATGGTCTCGATCTCCTGACCTCGTGATCTGCCCGTCTCGGCCTCCCAAAGTGCTGGGATTACAGGCTTGAGCCACCGCGCCCGGCCTAATCTATCTTCTAAACACATCCACAATCCATTCCCCTTTTTCCATCCCCACTGTCCCCGCTCCAGTCCATGGCATCAAGACTTTTCATTTACACTTTGCCACCGGGCTGTTAAAATACTTTTACAAACTGCAAAATTTGATTGAGTCACTCTGAAAAGGTGAATGTGGCCCTTGATCTCTGCATGGTTTGGTCCTGGTCTGTCTCCACTCAGTTCAGGCCATCCTCTCAGTGCTCCAGACAGGCTAGCCTTGCATTCCTCCGGCTAGGAGCCCCAGGGCCTTTGCACAACTCCTCCCTCTCCCTGTAACATTCTTCTCCAATTATGTCTTAGCTTGATGGCTCACCCTTCAGGTCTAGGCTCAAATGTCAGTCCTTCAGGGAAGTATTTTCTGATCCTTCAAAGCAGGTCAAGTCCTGGTGACTTCCTTCACAGCACCTGTCACCACATCACCAGTGCATGTCTGCCTCCTTCCCAACTACCGTTTCAAGAGAGGCCCCTGCCCTGTTGTTCTTTGTCTCAGACCCCTTATTTCCTTCAGAGCACTTATCACAATTTGTAACTGCTTTATTTCTTTGTTTTCTTCTTAGCTGTCTCCCCTATTCTCTTTGTATAATTTCTATGGAGAGACAAGCTGAGGTCTGTCCTGCTGTATTCCCAGGACCCAGCACTGAACCTAGGAACAGAGCAGAGATTCTCAAAAAGTATCTCTTGAATAAAAAGTGTTTGTGCTGGTGGCATCTCCAGCAGTCAGGAACTCCCTCTTTGCCTCTGAGTTTTGATCCTCAGGCAGTATTTCTGCTGCTTAATGAGTAATTCTTCTCTAGGTTTATGGTTCAGAGTAGAACAGGAGACCTCAGGCAGCCTGGCAACCTCTGGCCTGTGTGGGAAATGCCTTCCAGTGGAATCGCAGCAAATTTCACCTCTAACCCAGGGATATAGATCTAGGCCTCATTCCCACACCCAGCTCTGCTGCCAGAAGCGTTCCAAGGCTTCTCAGGCCCCAAGATCTCTCTGCTCTCCTCTTCCCCTAATGCTTCAAGACTCTCTCCCAGCCATGCCCCAAAGCCTGTGCCCCCGATTCCAGGTTGCTTTCAAGCTGAAGCCACACCAGAGGAAAGAGCTGAGGGTGGCAAAGGTGAGCCTCATGGCTGCCCAGGCGAGGGGCGGGGAAGCTTGGGCGAGCTCACAGGATGCAGCTGCGAGTTACAAGAGTCAGCATGCTGGCAAAACCACCCAGGGCTGCTGGGACCCGCCAGCATGTGAGCAGGAAGAGGGCACGAGGGCACAGTTCTAAAAGCAGGATTTACTTTGGTTTTCACTTCTCTGAGGCCCCGGGAACGTTTTAAAGTTCTAGTTCTCAGGCCTGCACTGTCTCCTTCATTCCTCCTTCAGCCACTGCAGCAGCTGGGGTGTGTAGTAGGTGATGATGATGTCAGCACCTGTGTTGGGAGAGATGCGGAAAGTTGCGGGGGACGGTGATCAGCTCTGAGCATACCTTCTGGGATGGGAAGGCCAGGCAGGGACAAAGGCTACCATGAAGAGGCACAGCCTGTGGGCACACCACGTGAGACGGAGTCCCGCTTTGGGCAGCTCTATTTCTTGGGCAAGTCATTTTCTCTCTTGGGACCTCAGTTTACCAAAGAATAAAATGCACACTGAAGGATATAGGTAAGATGCAAGTTCCCTTCCTGTGCTGGTGTACAATTCTAACAAAATGAGCTCCCTTTATGGAGTGATATTACCTCATTTAATCCTCAGGACAACCACGCACCAGGTATCTTGTCCCCAGTTATCCAGTTATGGGTGAGGATACTGAGGTTCTGAGAAGTGGCTTGCCCACGTTCTCACAACCAAAAATGAATGAAGGGCTCTGCTTGCTTCACCATGCCGTGTTCTATGCTGCAGTTCCATATCTCTTCCTCAATGTGTGTCTGTTTAGATCACTAGTAATTCCCGAAATAAGACTCCAAGCTCTCAGGACTTTGTTCCTTGATCTAGGCAGAGTGCTTATCAGTCCCTGTGGCGCACGTCAAAACACCCAACCCCTGCCTGCCTACCTGCTCTGCGGAAGGCAGTCATGGCCTCCAGTACGGCAGCCTTGAGATCAAATGCCCCAGCCTGGGCTCCGTGCCACAGCATGGCAAACTCTCCAGAGACGTGGTACACGGCGAGAGGGAGGTCGGGGTGCTGCAGCGAAGCAGACAGGGAGACAGGCTGAAATGGAGGGTGGATGTGGCTCTGGGAGCGTCCCTTCCCCCCTGCTCAATCTGTGACCATCTTGAGCCCCGTGTCCTGGGTTACTGCGGCCAGCAGCCTGGCCCACTCTTGAACTGTTAAAGCAGGGCTGTTTGAGGCTCCTGCAAGCCCTGACACAGAAGGCCATGGTGGTTCCTGGGCAGGGAAGGGGAGGAGAGGATTTCTGCTCAAGGGCAGACTGCTTCCAACACTGAGATTCCAGAGTCTGTGGAAAACTCTGTCCCAGCCCCCTGAGCCCTCTTTGCCTCGGACCTGCGCTCACCTTGTTCTTTACCTCCCGCATGATGTCCAGGTAGGGCATTCCCGGCTTCACCATGAGTATGTCAGCTCCTTCCCGTACATCCCGGTCCTAAGGGATGAGGGTAGAGTGTGGGCGGTGTCTGGGAGGGGGCTGAGGGTGGGGCTCAAGTCCTAGTGACTCACCACAGCTCGGAGGGCCAGGCCTCGTGCTCCAGGGGGCAGCTGGTAGCAGCGGCGGTCCCCAAAAGCTGGGCTTGACTGAGCTGCGTCCCTGCAAAACAGAGTCATCCGGGTGGACTCCAGCTTTGGGCCAAATGGGCAGGGATTTAACAGCAGACCCCTGCCCGCCCCTGCCCACCTCGCTCACCGGAAAGGGCCATAGAAACAGGAAGCAAACTTGGCACTGTAGCTCATCACTGATACCTATGGGGAGACAACAGGGATCCTGGCTTAGTCGGCCCTTGCCAGGTGTCCCAGGGTGATGTGGCAGGGAGAGAAAGAACCTAGGCTGGGAGGGAGAGTGCCTGTGTTCTGGTCCTGTTGGAGTGCTGGGCTTGATTTCCCCATCAGAGGCCCAGAGGTTGACATCGTTCCCCAAAACCTCATCCAGCACTGTCTTCAGTTCTGTGATTCCTTTTTTTTTGAGATAGAGTCTAGCTCTGTTGCCCAGGCTGGAGTGCAGTGGCATGATCTCAGTTCACGGCAACCTCCGCCTCCTGGGTTCAAGCGATTCTCCTGCCTCAGCCTCCCAAGTAGCTGGGATTACAGGCACCTGCCACCACGCTCAGCTAATTTTCGTGTTTTTAGTAGAGACGGGGTTTCACCATGTTGGCCAGGCTGGTCTTGAACTCCTGACCTCAAGTGATCCACCCGTCACAGCCTCCCAGAGTGCTGGGATTATAGGCGTGAGCCACTGCTCCCGGCAGTTCTGTGATTCTTAGCAGACACAGGGGCAGGGCTGGTGCAGACTCTCTCCTCCCGACCCCGTGCCGCACTCCCTGCCCTTACCCTGTTGCCAAGTCCATGTGCCATCAGGGCCTCCTTGATGGCTTCCACGCGTCCATCCATCATGTCTGACGGGGCTACCACCTGACATCCTGTGGGGCAGAGGGTGGTCTTCAGAACTCTGGGACCCTCCTAGCTACTCTGTGACCTCCCTAACCCAGAGGTACCCATCCCTGCTGGTGGTTCACTCACCTGCCTTGGCATATGCGAGTGCTACCTCAGCTAGCCGCTGGCGGCTCTCCTCAGCCCGGAATGCTCCATTTTCACTCAGGAGCCCTGCAGGACAGATGACTGGGTTTTAGGGAGCACGTTGGGCCCTGGCCTGTCCCCACCCTGGTGAGAAGTGGGCAGTGGGAGTGTGGGTGCCAGCAGGGCTGGAGGAAGGGAGCTCACCGCAGTGACCATGGGAGGTGTAGGGACATAGGCAGACGTCACAGGCCACCAGGAGGTTGGGGAAGGTCTTCCTCAACAGATGGATCGCCTCAATAGCTGGGGACTCCTCGGAGTCAGCTGCAGAACCCCGCTCATCCTAGGGGCAGGGGAAGGACAAAACAGTGTATCTGTTACATGTTGCTTCGGAAGGCAGGATGGCAGCCATCACAAAGCACAGTCCTGGCCCTCTCCTTCCTTCATCTTCACAGCCCCTGGATAAGGAAGCACAGAGGACTGACCCTACCCGGGTGCTGACTTAAGGGCAGGGACCATGTCCATTTACCTGTGGCCCCAGGGCCAGCATAATGTGGGAGTGAGGAAGCGGTCAGTGTGGACCCTCAGCTCACCCTCGCCCAACATCCCTTCCTTTTTCTGTTTTTTTTTTTTTTTTTGGAGACGGTCTTGCTCTGTCGCCCAGGCTAGAGTGCACTGGCGTGATCTTGGCTCACTGCAGCTTCGACTTTCTGGGCTCAAGCGATCCTCCCACCTCTCCACCTCCTGAGTGGCTGGGACTACAGGCATGCACCACCACACCCAGCTAACTTTTATATTTTTTGTAGACATGGGATTTTGCCATGTTGCCCAGGCTGGTCTCAAAATCCTGGGCTCAAGTGATCCAACCGCTTTGGCCTCCCAAAGTGCTGGGATTATGGGCGTGAGCGCAACCTCCCTTCTTAGCCCTTCCTTTGATTCTTCACCTTGGGAACTCTGCTGGGGACGCCAAAGATCAAGACACAGCGTAGGCCCTCTTCCACCAGGGGCCTCAGCATCTCTTCCAGCCGGTTCACACCATACCTGTGTGGGGGTGGGTAGAGGAGTTGAAGGAATGCAGGTCCCAGGCAAAGGTCCTCTGGACTCCACCACACTGTGCCTCTGTTAGAAACCAAGCTGCATATGGCACCAGGAGAGTTCAAGACCCCAGGACAGGAAGGGGCAGGGACACATCCACTAAATAGGAGGGAAGACCGAGGCCCTGAGTAGCAGAGCTCTTCTGGAATTCGGCTGTGGAAGGCTCCTCCGAGGCCCTCTTATTGAACTCCCATCTGCAGTTCAGCTCCCTTCTGCAACAGCCTCTGCCGCGATGCCTCTGGTGATGGGTAGCTCATTACTTTATAGGGCTGCCCCTCCCACTGTGGAACAGCTCTGGCCCCGGGGAAACCCTTCCCTCTACTGAGCTGATGTCTGCCTGTCCGCATCTTCTACTTCCTAGGTCTGCTTTTACCTCCCGGCACTTCCACCTGTGGAGTCTTTCCCTCCACCACACCCTGGCCCCCCAACTCCATGTCTCCTACCTGGCCACTCCTGGGAGGCTGGCGATAGGCTGTATGTCATCAGGAACATCCCTGTAAGAGCGGGGGTGGGATATGGATTGGTGGCTGTGGGAAGGGCCAGTGGTGAGGGGGCAACTGAGAGGGATGGTTGGGAAGCAGGGAAGAAATATGGGAGTGGAGATGGTGGGAGGAGGGTGGGATCCAGTGTCTGGCTTCCCTGCCTGGTCAAGCCCAGGGCCTGAAATAATAATAGGAACAACAAAAATAACAGTGACAACAGTAGCAACTGTACTAAAAGAATGGTAATTACAGGAAGGAAGTAAGTGGTTAAGAACTTGGACTCTGAATTTGGCAGGTCCTTGCTTCTTATCCCAGCCACTTACTGCCTGGGTGACCGTGGCCAAGTTCTATCATCTCTTGGAGACTTAGGTCTTCATGTCTATCATGCGTGGTTAATTCATTCATTCAACAAATATTTATTGAGTACTTATATTATGTGCCAAGTACTGTTCTAGGCCCTGATGATACAAAAGTGAACAAAACAGACAAATATCCCTGCCCTCAAGGAGCTGATGTTCTAGAGGATAGCTACTCCTTCTTCATACAAATGCTCTCAGAATTGAATGAGATCATGTGTGTAGGTGCTTAGCATAGTACCTGGTACAGAGTAAGTACTCAGTAAATGTCTGCATTATTATTAACAATCACAATTGCCATCTCTTACAGGTACATAGCACTTTACAACCTACAGAGCACCTTCTCAGCTTCTGTCTTGTTGCAAGAGCTCAGGATGGCAGGCAAGGGTTACTCTTCTAATTTTCCAAATGGGATGAATGAGTTCTTTCAAAGTTTGTTTTGTTCCTAAGATTCCTGCCCTTAATCCAAGTAGGCTGCTTCCAGTACCTTGAATTTCAAGCTGACAGCTCACTTTGCCACCCCCAGCAATACTGATGCCTGCTGCAGTCAACACTCCCTCCCCAGTCCCAACCAGCAGAGCAGAGGCCTGGCCCATTCCTGGAGACTCACGTGACAAAGATGGGGTAGATGAGGTTGGAGGCATTGAGGGTGGTGGTGGCTGTCTGCCAGGCCCGAAGCAGTGGGTGGAAGTAGCCGCTGTGCAGAACGGACTGGGGCTGCATGGCATGGGTCAGTGGGCACAGGGGCATCAGTTGGTTGGAACCGAGGGCTCCTGGGGCGTTGTTGGCTGCAGGCTCTGTCTGTGGGGCGAGATGGGCAGCACATGAGACATGGTCCCTTGTCCTCAGGAGATGGTCACATCTGGAAGACAGCTCTTCCAGATTCCTGCCTCCCCTCTCTCTAGCCTAATGCTACTCACAGCATCGTTCACCAATCCCTGCTGGTCAAAAAGGTAAGTTGAGAAATGAAAGTACGTCTTTAGAAACTTTCATAATAATCAGAATCTAATGATATAAAATTTGGGCTTGTATTTTATATGACTGCTTTCTGTTCATTATTATCTTTTAAAGTAAACATCTGAGCAGGCAATGACTGTTTTACAAAAATTATTTTCTTTCTTTTTTTTTTTTTCAGACAGGGTCTCTGTCGCCCAGGCTGGAGTGCAGTGGTACAATCTCGACTCACTGCAGCCTTGACCTCCCGAGCTCAACTGCTTCTCCCAGCTCAGCCTCCCAAGTAGCTGGGACTACAGGTGTGCACCATAACACCCAGCTAATTTTTGTATTTTTTGTAGAGATGGAGGTCTTGCCATGCTGCCCAGGCTGGTCTCGAACTCCTAGGCTCAAGCAATCTGCCTGCCTCGGCCTCCCAAAGTGCTGGGATTACAGGTGTGAGCCATGGTGCCTGGCCAAAAAAATAATTTTCTAGCTGGGCATGTTGAGAAGCCAACATTTAAACTTTGTTTATTCCACAAAAAATGCCCATGTTCATGGCAGAACTTTTAGAAAAGTGCAGATAAGCAAAAAGAGAAAAATCCCCTGCAATTCTACCTCTAGAAAAAAGTACTGTTGGCCAGGCATGGTGGCTCACGCCTGTAATCTCAGCACTTTGGGAGGCTGAGGTGGGCAGATCACTCGAGGTCAGGAAATCGAGACCAGCCTGGCCAACGTGGTGAAACCCCACCTCTACTCAAAATACAAAGAAAAAATTCAGCTGGGCATGGTGGTGCGTGCCTGTAATCCCAGCTACTGGGGAGGCTAAGGCAGAAGAACCGCTTGAACCCAGGAGGAGGTTGCAGTGAGGCGAGATCGTGCCACTGCACTCCAGCCTGGGCGACAGATCAAGACTTCATTCAAAAAAGAAAGAAAGAAAGAAAGAAAAGAGAAAAGTACGGCTAACACCTTGGGACATGGACTTCTTGTTAGGTACAATGCACACCAATAGGAGAAAATAGTACCATTCATGGCAGATAGACAGACAGATACATACATACACTGTATAGAGTGCCACCAAATCTTTTCTAGCCCAAGGAGTTTCCTGGGCTCCACGAGCACAAGTACACCTTCTTGCTTTCTTCACCTTGTCCCTTTACCTGAAAGGCTGTGCTCTCCCCACACCCAAATCTACAGAGTTCTCCTTCCCTCTCGCACTGAGGCTTTCTTGTCCAGATTGCAGTCTCTCTTCTATAAGTTATTTGTGGACCTGTCTTATCTCGTGCCAGTAGACAGAGCTTCTGCAGGGCAAGGTCCAGAGTTGGTTCATTTTTGCCTCCCCCACAGTGCTCTGTCACATACTGACCTTGGCACACAGTAAATATTTAATTACGTGAAGTACAAAAACATGCCCCAAATGCCAAATTCGTGGATACAAGACAGAAGGAAGCTGGGGCATTAACATTTGTTTCTTGAGCACTTACTGTGTGCCAGACCATGCCTGGCATTTTCACGGGTGATTTCTCATTGAGTAGGTACTGCAGTCCTGCGAGGCAGGGCTGACTGAGTGCATGGAGCCTGACCAGAAGTGAGCCATGGCTCCAGTGGGAGTGAGGAGGTCAGAAGAGGTGTATTAGAAAAAGACAGGGGCCGGGTGTGGTGGCTCACACCTGTAATCCCAGCACTTTGGAGACCAAGGCGGGTGGATCACTTGAGGTCAGGAGTTTGAGACCAGGCTGGCCAATCTGGTGAAACCCTGTCTCTACTGAAAATACAAAAATTAGGCCAGGCACGGTGGCTCACGCCTGTAATTCCAGCACTTTGGGAGGCCAAGGCAGGTGGATCACTTGAGGTCAGGAGTTTGAGACCAGCCTGACCAGCGTGATGAAAGCCCATCTCCACTAAAAAAAAAAAAAAAAAAATTAGCCGGGTGTGGTGGCGCATGCCTGTACTCCCAGCTACTTCAGAAGCTGAGGCAGGAGAATCGTTTGAACTTGGGAGGCAGAGGTTGCAGTGAGCCAAGATGGCACCATTGCATTCCAGCATGGGCAACAAGAGAGAAACTCCATCTCACAATAAATAAATAAATAGAAATAAAAATAAAAATAAAACAATTAGCTGGGTGTGGTGGCGTGCATCTGTAGTCAGAGTCTGGAGGCTGAGGCAGGAGAATCACTTGAACCCAGGAGGCAGAGGTTGCAGTGAGCCGAGAGTGCACCACTGCATTCCAGCCTGGGCGACAGTGTGAGACTCCATCTCAAAAAAAACAAAAAACAAAAAAAACCCCGAAATGACAGGGGGTTGAACTTGGTTTTGCAGAATGAATGGGTTCAGCCTGGTGGAGAGAAGGGGGCCAACATTTCCTTAGGAAGGGAAGAAAGGGGCAAAGGTGGGGAAGGAGGATGGCTGTGGACTGTTCTGAGGAGCTGAGGAGGCAATCGGGGCAAGTGTGTATGGAGGGGATGGATGAGAGCGGGGCAGGCTGAGGCTGTGGGAAGATTTCTGAACAGTGGGTAGGGTTAGTGGCCTGGTTGACATCTGGCTTTAGGAAGGTGTCAGTCCTGCAGGCTGAGGAATGCAGAGGCTGGGGGCAGAGAAGAAAGGGGCGTCTTAAGGCAGCCAAGAGGCAATGTCTCAGGGTAGATGCTCTAGGCCTGCCTGCCTGACCTGGACGGCAGCGGAGACAGGGACAGGGTAGGAAGAGGGCAGTGGGGAGCTGGGCTTGGAGAGGAGGTGGAGAGCTCTGTTTCAGACACTTCCTTTTGGAGGTGCCTGGGAGAATATCCCATAGCCAAAGGATGGGGGGAAAAGGGCCACAAATGGGGGCTGGCAGGCCTGAGTCCAACTACACTTTGTATGAATGGGACCTCAAAGTCCAGAGAGGGGCAAGGACTTACCCAAAGCCACACAGCAAGTAAGAGGACTAGAACCCTGGTGTGTTAACTCCCAGGTGAACTGGGAGATCCTTTGGTAGGCTGGAGTCAAGTCAGATGTTGAAGCCAGGTCTAATCCCTCTGATTTGCTTCCCAGAAAACCACCTTTGTAACAGGCCTGGAATCCAAAGCTACATTCCCATGGCCTCAACTCCTCATTGCTTTCAGGAGGCTGAGGGAACAACTGCCTCCTGCTTATCAGAAACAGTGGGGCAGGGCTTCCTAGGAACCGGCTGTCCTTCTCCCCATAGTCTCTTAGGTCCCTTTGGCTCCCCACAGCCATCTCAGGGGCCCATTTTATCCGGTCTTCCTCCTTGGTAGGGTGGGGTTATCGCAAGTCACACAGGGGCCAGCCCTGCTGCCACACCCCTGGGGGGCCAGCCCCATCACCTGACACAGGGGCAGGCCAGGCCTCCCCAATCATGTCTCAACCTCCAAACAGACAATTATTCAGTAGATAGTCCTGACTACCCATTTTCTACTTGATTTTGCTCTCATGTCTGCTAGGAGTTTCTTTTTCTTTTCTTTTTTTTAATTGAGATGGAGTCTGGCTCTGTCACCCAGGCTGGAGTGCAGTGGTTCGATTTTGGCTCACTGCAACCTCCACCTCCTGGGTTCAAGCGATTCTCCTGCCTCAACCTCCCAAGTAGCTGAGACTTCAGGTATGTGCCACCACACCCAGCTAATTTTTGTATTTTTAGTACAAACAGGGTTTCGCCATGTTGGCCAGGCTGGTCTCAAACTCGTGACTTCAAGTGATCCGCCAGCCTCTGCCTCCCAAAGTGCTGGGATTACAGGTGTGAGCCACCACACCTGGCTGACAGACTATTTTTGAATATTGAGAGAATTACCAAAATGTAACCCAGTTGCCCAAGACCACATAGCTACTTGGTGACCGAGCCAGAATTTGACTTTGTTCTGGACTCCAAATGCTGGGTTTTATATACTGTATTCCTTAATACTGATAAACACCTGATTCAGTAGGCGTCTCTTTGCCCATACTGTTTCTGCTTTGGGCACTG
Source organism: Rhinopithecus roxellana (assembly GCF_007565055.1). NCBI lineage: Eukaryota > Metazoa > Chordata > Mammalia > Primates > Cercopithecidae > Rhinopithecus > Rhinopithecus roxellana. Next base: position 114,920,874 of record NC_044564.1, read on the forward strand.
GAGAGACAGAATAAACAAAAGGAAAACATACTGAGTATATTCATTCTGTGCTGGGCACAGCGCTAAGGTACTTTGTAGTAGTATCTCATTTCATTGCACGAATTGTTCTAACTTTTAGTGATAAGGAAACGGGGCTCTGAGTGGTTTAGTGACTTGCTTAATGCCATTCTAGAGTCTAGTCAGATGTTGAAGAGAGGGCTAATCTCTCTGATTCACTTCCCACAAACAACTTCTAGGCTGGGCGCGGTGGCTCAAGCCTGTAATCCCAGCACTTTGGGAGGCCGAGACGGGCGGATCACGAGGTCAGGAGACCGAGACCATCCTGGCTAACATGGTGAAACCCCGTCTCTACTAAAAACTACAAAAAAAAAACTAGCCGGGCAACGTGGCGGCGCCTGTAGTCCCAGCTACCCGGGAGGCTGAGACAGGAGAATGGCGTGAACCCGGGAGGCGGAGCTTGCAGTGAGCTGAGATCCGGCCACAGCACTCCAGCCTGGGTGACAGAGCGAGACTCCGTCTCAAAAAAAAAAAAAAAACAACTTCTGTTGTTTTCTGGCTTCTGGAATCCAAAGCTGCATTCCACTAGCCTCAACTCCTCATCGCCTTTAGGAGCTGAGGGAACTACTGGCTCCTGCTTAGCAGAAACCCTGCGGCAGGACTGCCTAGGAGACCAGGACAGGGTTAGAGTAAAGGGAACAGTCTCACTATAGCAGTTCACTTTGATCTGTTTTTGAATTTTAAGATTCAGAGAGAGATTTGATTTGAGAAATGGGTGTCAGTGCTGAAAATATTAAAAGCTTGAAAATTGCCAATCCTGTTTAATCCCTTACATTTTAATGTGGTAAATGGGGTTTAGAGAGGCAATGGGACTTATTGGAGATCACAGTGAATGACATACAGAGCTAGAAACTGACCCTGCAGCTCCTGACTTCTATTTCAATGCCATGATACCTACACCATAGAGTCATTCCATTGTTAAGAGGTGCTTAATAAGTGGAGTTTCCCACTCCACTTGGCACAGCCAAATGCAGGATGGGTTTTGCTTTGCAAAAATGCCCTTAGAGTTTGGGAGGATTTCACAGACTGGGAGGGCACTTCTCCCAAATCAAGTGAGCTTGCAAACCACAACTTAAATTCCTATGACATCATCACACTGAAGACAGGAGCGAGCCACCAGGAGGTCCAGCACCTCTGTCCACCCACATCAGACAGGTTAGCTTTGCTGGGACGCAGAGTATAGGGCGGTGCAGAAAGAACTATGTTTCAGGGTCAGACAGTCCCAGTTACAAAGGTCTATGCTCTGCTGTGTAATTTTGGGCAAAGTCATTGACCTTTCAGTGTTCGTTTCATAATCTACAAAATAGGCATGATATCTCTAACTTGCAAGGCTGTGGAGATTATTGATAGGGCTGAGGTAGGTATCTGGCACCAAGTAGCTGCACAGTAAACATGTAGCTAATTTTATTACTATTAGAAGTGGGGCCGGATTGGAACAAGATGTCCTGGCACAGCTCTATACCTTCTGCACCTCCCCAGATGGGAATATGCGCTCAAACCCTTGAGGGCCACAGGGTTTTCCAAGATTTCTGAAGTGGAGTCTCTGCCTTCCAGCAGGTTATGTGGTGAAGGAAAAACAAAATAATCACCATCCAGCTGCCAGAGTAGAGGGGTGGCCCAGGTGCTGTGAAAGGGACTGTGTCTCTGAGTCAAGGGTGGTTTCATGGAAGAGGGGACAGTGAAGGATAATAAGTGTTTCAGATTTAATATGAAAGCATCTCCTCCCATGGAAGGCAACATCCCCAAACTGGGAGTAACTGAAGTTGCGCCCTGAGCGCTGCCACCAGGAGGGGCTGAGACAGAGCTTCATACGCCACCCCCCACCCCAGCATGTTGTGTACTATGCTGAGGATTCCAGAGGCTGTGAGTCTTGGCACAGACGATTAGGACCTGCTGCCAGCCCTGGCAGGCTCTGCCACTGGTCAGGGAGGAGGCAGTCAGGAGAGCCAGCTAGGTAGAAGGTGGCCAGAATTGAGAAATCCAAAGCCCCACAAAGGCCCAGGAGAGTGGCTGTCAAGCAGTTCTCAAAAGGGACGAAGTGTTCATTTAGCCAACCCACATTTCCTGAATATCTACTATGGGCCTGCTGAAGTGCTAGACACAGGGATTAAAGAGAAGAATGAGAACCCAGCCTTGCCCTGGGGTTTTGAAGAGCCTGACCCTCTCTGGGGTTAGCCATTTGGAGGTAGAAGGAGAAGCTGCCATTCCCAGAATCCTAGAATATCTTGGCTAAGAGGCTTCTTAAAGTTTGCTGATTGTATCACTGAAACGGGTGAAACTGGGCTCAGAGAGGGGTAGACACAGGCCCAGGATCACGCAGTGGGTCAGCGGCAGATCTGGGGGAAGGTCTCCAGCAGCCCGGTCCTCAGTGCCCACCATGACACCTCCATACTTTAAGGATAGATATCAAATCTGTTTCCCAGCATGTTGGGCTTGTGGAGAGCTTTGAGTGAACTGACTCTGGACCTGGTTTGCTGTTGGTAGCAGGATGGTTAAGTGTGTGGGCTCTGGAGTCTGATAGATGTGGGTACAAATCCTAGTTCTGTAGCTTTCTAGTTGTGTGACCTCAGTTTCTTTGTTTAGTAATGGGGACTTGAACCGACGTCAGTGGGTTGTTGTAAGAAATGAATGGGTCAGGCTGGGCATGGTGGCTCACGCCTGTAATCCCAGCACTTTGGGAGGCCGAGGCGGGCGAATCACCTGAGGTTGGAAGTTCGAGAACAGCCTAACCAATAAGGAGAAACCCTGTCTCTACTAAAAATACAAAAATTAGCCGGCATGGTGGCACATGCCTAAAATCCCAGCTACTTGGCAGGCTGAGGCAGGAGAATCGCTTGAACCCGGGAGGCGGAGATTGCAGTGAGCCAAGATCGCGCCATTGCACTCCAGCCTGGGCAACAAGAGCGAAACTCGGTCTCAAAAAAAAAAAAAAAAAAAAAAGGGTCAATGCACGCAATGCTTAGTACAAAACGGCTCTTAGTGTTTTCACCTCCCTACCCGCCCCCCCACCACCAACCACCACCCACACCACGGGCTCTGCATCGATGGAGTCTGCCCCGGCGGTATCCGAGGGAGTAAACCCCAGAGAAGAGGCGCGGAGCCCCGAACCCCGGCCTCCAACCCCGGCTGCAGTGGGACAATCTAGACCAAACAAACCCTCCACGGGACTCCGTACACGGCTGCACCGCCAGGGCTTCAGGCGCACAGCACAATCTGGGGACGCGGGGCTCTTGGTGCCACAGTCCCCGCCTCGCCCTGGAGCCGTCCTCCAAGTCCGCCATCTCCCCGCATCCAGCCCCCGCTCACCTGCCTCCCTAAGGCCTCCCGGTCGCTGCGCCAGTCACCGCTGTCTCCCGCTCCCGCCTCCCAGGGACCATGTGGGGGGCGGAGGGGCTCATCCGGAAGCAGCTCCCCCACAGCCCGCCCCCTCCACAATCCAGGCCACGCCCCCTGAAGGCGCTCTCCTGGAGACTCCTCCGCTCCAGCCGCAGCCCCGCCCACACGCACTGAGGCCTGGCCAATTGGGTGTGCCGAGTGCCTGGAGGGCCCTCCCCTCCCCGCTCCGGGTCCTGCGCTTGTGCAGCAAACCACAAGAGGGAGGCAACGAGGGGGCGCAGGAACCGCGTGGGAGGGTCCCTGGGTGTGAGCCGGTCCCGGAGGCGGTTACAGCCAAGGGTTCACTTCACAGCATTCCTTTTCCCAGCCTAGGGCAAACTTGGCTCTGGTTAATGCCTTGGTGAAAGAATAATTGGATGTCAAAGCCGTTAAAACAGCACCATTATGCCTAACACAGTATTAGCTAGTCCATTTTTGCGGACTAAGCTAAAGTTGTTGAGTTCAGCGCCAGACTTCTAAGGTTTCAGAGAAATTTTGTACCAGTGTCATTTATTTCTCAGGGTACGGCAATGCTATGAGTTGAGAGATGTGATGTGAAAGACATGGGCATTTAGGAAAACTCCAAGTCTTGATAGGGGCATCAGACCTACGATAGGTACAATGATAGATCCGACCAAAGGTCTGTATGTGCAGAGGCAGGAGGGATCTGATGAGGCTTATGGGGGCTTGGGTAAACTAGTAGGATTGGATGGGTAAAATAGCGATCGGGGATCATCGCCCTAGCCAAGGAATGCCTTTCAAGTGGTTCTTCAGGGATTATTGAAAAGTTGACTTCGAAATGTAGAGGACACTAGTGGGTCACATTACACTTATTCTCAGATTTTATTTCTCAGCCCGATTCGGTGGCTCACGCCTGTAATCCCAGCACTTTGGGAGGCCAAGGCGGGCGGATCTCTTGAGGTCAGGAGTTCGAGACCAGCCTGACCAATATGGTGAAACCCCCATCTCTATTAAAGATACAAAAAATTAGCCGGGCGTGGTGGCAGGCTCCTGTAATCCCAGCTACTCGGGAGGCTGAGGCAGGAGAATCGCTTGAACCCGGGAGGCGGAGGTTGTAATGGGCTGAGATCATGCCACTGCATTCCAGCCTGGGTGACAGAGGGAGACTCTGTCTCAAAAAAAATTTTTTTTTATTTCTCAAAATCTGTACCCCAAACCTGTTGTATACTTTATACTTTTAAATTTAAGGGGCATAGCGGCCTAAGGCTAGGGAAATATGACACTGCTTAGTTTCCAGCTACTAGAGTTCTGATCTGTATTCAACAAGGAAGGGGGTAGAAAGGAAATAATGTTTGCTCTGCATTAAAGAGTCAGGGACAGTACCATGCATTTTACATTCATTTATCTAATCTTGACAGCAACGATGTTACTGTTCTCACTTTACGGATTGGGAAAACAATTGCCAGCTAGATTAAATAATTTGCCCCATGTTACTTTGGGCTCTCTCTGCAATGCCTGCTAATAACCACACTCCATAGGGGCAATTATTATTTGTTTTTTCCCAGATTCCCTGCCCAACATTTCTTTCCTGACACCCGTTCCCTCCCTGAGGTTATTGATAACTAAAAATAATTAGGACCATCTAAGAGCCCAAATAGAATGGGAAATTTTAAAATGTGGCTGTTTGGTGTAGCCTATTTCTCTTATGTCTTTTTTTGTTCTTGACTGAAAGACCTGTTCCCACTCTCCCCCCAGCCTCCACCTTTTGAAACATTTTACCTTAATCTTTCAGTATTGTGAATGCAATAATATGAATAAATCTTAAACACATTGTTGAGTAAAAGAAGTGAGACACAAAAGAGTATATAATATGATTTCATGTATATTAACTACACAATCAAGCAAAATTAAGCTGTGCTGTTAGGACTCAGAATAGGTGATTTCCACTGGAGAGATGGGGAGGATTGAAAGGGAGATTAGGCTGGGTGTGGTGGCTCATGCCTGTAATCCCAGAACTTTGGGAGGCCAAGGCTGGTGGATCGCTTGAGCCCAGGAGTTCAAGATCAGACTTGGCAACATGGTGAAACCATCTCTACAGAAAGTACAAAAATTAACTGGATGTGGTGGTGGACACCTGTAGTCCCAGCTACTTGGGAGGCTGAGGTGGGAGGATTGGTTGAGCCTGGGAGGTCATGGCTGCAGTGAGCTGTGATCGTATCACTGCACTCCAGCCTGGGTGACAAAGCAAGCCTGTCTCAAAAAAAAAAAAAAAAAAAAAAAAAAAAAAAGGGGGGCAGCAGGGGGAGATTAAAGAGGTTTCTTTGGGTGCAGTTAATGTTTGTTGGTCTGGGTGAGTTACATGGCTGTGTTTAATTGGTGAAAATTCATTAAGCTCCACACTTATTTGTATCTTTTGGTTTGTATATTGTATTTCAATAAAAAAATTAAAACTAAACTATTGTGTCTCTTAGGTAGGTATATGGCATTGTGCTAAATGCTGTGAAAAGCATAAAAAAGGAACAAGAAAGAAAGCAGACTGCTGATTGCCAGGGTCTGAGGAAAATGTTTTGAAACCAGATAGAGGTAGTAGTTGCACAATATTGTGAATGTTCTAAATGCACCGAATTGCTCATTTAAAAACGGTTAATTCTATCTTCTTTGAATTTCATCTCAGTCTTAAAAAGTGAGTTCACTAGATGCAATGTGGTATTCTGGGTTGGCCTCTGTAATCGAAAAAGGACGTAAGTAGAGAAACTGTTGAAATACAAAAAGCTTATTTAAAAAAAACCAAAAACCAAAGAAAAAAAAAAAAAAAAAAAAACCCTAAAAACAGAGCAAGGCCAAAAGTCTTTGGAACAGAATCCCAGTTTTCATAAATTCGTGGTAAGATCTTGAACAAGTCACTTCTTTCTGAAGAACCTCAATTTCCTATCAGTAAAAATAAGAGGTTAGGCTGCAAAAGTAGCTTTGAATGGGTAGGGACAAGAACCCCCCACCCCACCTCTCAAATCCAAATCAGCATCTCTGGGCATGAAGGGCTATGGTTTAAAAGTATAACATTACCTTAGCCTAGTAAGGAACTTGAAAAGTCCAGATAACCACTATAGTAGTGATAGAAGTGTGGTGGGGGAAAAACTGGTGGGTAATGTCAAAGATTTTTCCCAGTTGTTAAATTCTGTAGTTTTTTCTTTTTTTTTTTTTCCACACAGAGTCTTGCTCTGTCACACAGGCTGGAGTGCAGTGGTGCAGTCTTGGCTCACTGCAACCTCCACTTCCCAGGTTCAAATGATTCTCCTGCCTCAGCCTCCTGAGTAGCTGGGACTACAGGATACCACGCCTGGCTAATTTTTGTGTTTTCAGTACAGAAGGGGTTCCATTTTGGCCAGGCTGGTCTTGAACTCCTGACCTCGTGATCCACCTGCCTCAACCTCCCAAAGTGCTGGGATTACAGGTGTGAGCCACCGTGCCCGGCCAAATTCTGTAGTTTTAAAGTAATAGTCCCTATTCTCAGGAAACATGTTTTTCTTAGGTAGTCCAAGTTTGGTGATGAATGGGACAGAATTAACTAAAGCCATATGGAAGAGTTCTTTTGAGGATTCATCCTTGACTAGAGCACACAGCCTTGTTAGAGTGGCTGGTTAAAATTGGTAGCAGGGCGAGCCCTTCTCATGCAGGCTTTGAATAATAGGTTTAAGTATATATTTAATAGGAAACTAGGAGGGTCTGTAACCCAGCAATGCTCCAGGAAGATCCACATGCCAAGTAATCCACAGAGGAAGCTAGGGGAAGTGGAGATGAGGCAGGGGACTGAGCTTAAAGGAAGCCACAGGAGGTGAGCAGTGCTCATGGGAATTAAGAAAGGATGTTTCTACTGCGAAGGAAAAAGCTATTAGATCTAATGAGTATTGGGGGTTGTATCTTTGTGAAATGTTATTTATAAATTTATGATTTGAAAAAGCTATGTAGATTTGGCTGGGCACGGTGGCTCACACCTATAATCCCAGCACTTTGGGATTCCGAGCCGGGCAGATCACTTGAGGTCAGGAGTTCGCGACCAGCCTGGCCAACATGGTGAAATCCTGTTCTACTGAAAATACAAAAATCAGCCAGGTGTGGTGGCGCAGGCCTGTAATCGCAGCTATTTGGGAGGCTGAGGCAGGAGAATTGCTTGAACCCGGGAGGCAGAGGCTGCAGTGAGACAAGATCGCACCACTGCACTCTAGCCTGGGTGACAGAGTGAGGCTTTGTCTCAAAAGAAAAGAAAAGAAAAAGCTGCTTACATAGATAATAAAACACTGTGGTTGAGAGATAATAGAGGTAACAGCAGTGCTGCTTCATAGGGTTTAAGAGTTAATACTTAGGGCTGGGTGTGGTGGCTTACTCCTGTAATCCCAGTATTTTGGGAGGCCGGGGCAGGAGGATTGCTTGAGTCCAGGAGTTGGAGACCAGCCTGGGCAACATAGCCAGACCCATGAAAAGTTCTTGCACCGCCCGGGCATGGTGGCTTACCCCTGTACTCCCAGCATTTTCAGGCAGGCGAATCGCAAGGTCAGAAGATTGAGACCATCCTGGCTAACACAGTGAAACTCCATCTCTACTAAAAATACAAAAACAAAATTAGCCAGGCATGGTGGCGGGTGCCTGTAGTCCCAGCTACTCGGGAGGCTGAGGCAGGAGAATGGCGTGAACCCTGGAGGCACAGCTTGCAATGAGCCAAGATCACGCCACTCCCGCCTGGGAGACAGAACAAGGATCCATTAAAAAAAAAAAAAGCTTTCAGCAGGTGTGGTGGCTCATGCTTGTAATCCCAGAACTTTGGGAGGCTGAGGCAGGTGGATCACCTGTCAGGAGTTCCAGACCAGCCTAGCCGACATGGTAAAACCCTGTCTCCACTAAAAATATAAAAATTAGCTGGGCGTGGTGGCGGGCGCCTGTAATCCCAGCTACCTGGGAGGCTGAGGCAGAATTGCTTGAACCTGGGAGAAGGAGGTTACAGTGAGCCGAGATAATGCCACTGCACCCCAGGAGGTTACAGTGAGCCGAGATAATGCCACTGCACCCCAGCCTGGGTGACAGATTGAGACTCTGTCTCAAAAAAAAAAAAAAAAAAAAAAAAGAAAAAACAAAAAAACACTCTTGCAGTTCAGAGCCCTTGCCTGTGAATGAGCAGCACCTGCTGGTCATCCAAGGCGATGCAGGATCTCATGTTTACAAAGGTTTGGCCAAGTCCACACGCCAAAAACTTTTATGGAGAGTATCATCAGGGGTTCTCTCCAAAAACACACTACGAACAAGCAGCATGAAACAGGAGGCATCATTTTTTAACAAGACTTTTATTTGTACAAAGCATTACAATCTTCTCAGCATTCTTCACTCATAAACTTTTCACTGTATTTAACAAGTTAACAGTGTCAAACTATGTCACTACCTGTCAAACCCCAAGCGCTGAACTTAGAAACAAAAAGTGCTTGGAGCACTGAATGGAAACAGAAAAAAACTAAGAAAGGCCAACAGAGATATTTTAGAAGCAGTTAAAGAGGACGGTTTGGGGAGAGTTAGATTCCTGAGCACCATCAGATTTCCCTTAAGGTTCAGAGGGGCTTCACAAAATAATTTTTAGAAGACACGAGACAAAATTAGCCAGGCTTGGTGGCACGCATCTGTAGCTCCAGATACTCAGAAGGCTCAGGTGGGAGGACCACTTGAGTCCAGGATTTCAAGGATGCAATGAGCTATGATCATGCCACTGCACTCCAGCCTGGGCCAGAGAGACCCCATCTCTTAAAAACAAAACAAAACATGAGATTAGAACTAAGGAAACAAGAGATCAGAGGAACTCACACTTTGGAGTATTAAGCAGGTAATCAAAGCTTCCAGACTGACAGAAGTGAGAAAAGGAGGGAGAGGAGAAAGTGGGATGGGGGACAGAGGAGAGGCAGAGGAGAGAAAGGAAGCAAGAGGCACAGAGGGAGAAAGCTGTGCCTACAGGAAATAAAGCTCAGAACTCATGAATTGAAGAATGAAAAGCTACAGTCACAAGTCTGGGAGATGGACTTCAAGAAGAGAAAGCCTGGGGTTTTACACCTTCCAGGAGGTGATGACAAATCCTAAAGCTGTATAGTGGCAGAAAGTAAGGTACACCTGACACTATGCCATCTGTTTTTGTAAAAGTAAGACACTGGCACCCTTGCTTGACTAACACCATTCTACACTGCTGATTTAAGAGTATCTGTGATCAGATTACCACCACACCAGCAGATCAATCATCTGCAGGCAATATAGAAAGGTTTTGGGCCAAGCGGGTCTATGAAAAACAAAACCCAGTTAATGCTCCTGTCAAGTGAAGAGACAGATTTTGTTATTCTCCCACAGCATTTTAGTACTTTCCTAAAGCTTACTCATTCTGAGCAGTCTTAGTAAGCTACTGTCAAAGACTGTGCAATCAAACATAGGCTGACCATAAGCAAAGCCCCAATTTTTCCTGAGCCCTGGCTGCTTCTGTGATCTGGAACACAGCAGGCAGCATGGAAGTTATTATTACTTATTTGGGGGAATAGGGAAGACTGCAGATCAAAAACCATCTAACCATACATTTAAGTAACCAAAAGCGATCAAACTGACTAATTTAGCCGCTCAGAATCCCTCTTGTCAAAAAGTAATAATCTTCAGATTGATGAAGGAAAACAGGATTCTGCTACTCAGATGCTTTCAGTTTGGTAAGTGCTGGTTTTGATGGTATTTCTAGTCAGTTTTTATTCTGATCTTTTCAGGCACTTTTGCCTGAGACTCCTCTGCCCAGCATGGAAAAGCTTCACAGAAACATGTAGCACGTCTCATCTCAAGTGGTACCTTCCAAGGTGCTACAGTCTCCCACCCTATTCAATTGTCTACTTCTTCCTCTTCATTCTGTTCTTCTTCTTCCAGCCTTTCTTCATCTTCGTCATTGTCCTCATCCCTGCTCTTATCTTGCTCTTCTGAGTCTGTTTTTTTGTCTTTGTCCTTCTTCTTTTGCTCTGAGGCCTCCTTCTTGCCTTTCTGCTCCCGCCTGTATGCTGTAAGGAGGAAAGAAGGGGTTAGGAGACAGAGCTGAAAGTGAGCCAGACAGACTGCAGGAGGTAATTACATTATACAACTGGAAAAACAGAGGCAGGTGGGTGCGGTGACTCACGCCTGTAATCCCAGCACTTTGGGAGGCTGAGGCGGGCGGATCACCTGAGGTCAGGAGTTCAAGACCAGCCTGGCCAATATGGTGAAACCCCATCTCTACAAAAATACAAAAATTAGCCGCACGTGGTAGTCCCAGCTACTTGGGAGGCGCAGACAGGATAATTGCTTGAACCCAGAAGGAGGAGACTGCGGTGAGCCGAGTTCCCACCACTGCACTCCAGCTTGGGTGACAGAGCAGGACTCCATCTCAAAAAAAAAAAAACAACAAGAAAAACAAGACCAAAAAAAAAAAAAAAAAAAAGAGACAGAAAAGGAAAAATAACTTGCTCAGCATCACAAAACAGATCTGAGGTAGTGCCCACCGAACTGGGTCGAGTCACATCAAGTGCTGGCTTAGAGGACTTAAAGGGACCCGCGCTGAGAAAGTCTCAGGGCCAGATGAACAGGTCACACAGGATGACCATCTATGTGGTTTAGAAGACAGGAGGCTCGTTACCTTCCAGAGCTTCCTTTAATGGGGTAACGAACCGCTGGAACTCCATCTCTTCCATGGCTGAGAGCACATCACTGGCATTCAGCGTCTTGCGCTTTCCTTTCATAGCAAAATTGTTGGCACTGAGAGAAGAGAAAGGCTGTCAGACTCCCTCTTGTTTGTAAGGGGTGAGTGGGAAAAGGAGCACCCAGAGGTGGAACGGGAAAACCTGCCTCTTACATGCATGGATTTTGGTGTGACACGGATAAGTCCTTCCCTTCTCTGCACAAAAAAGCTTAAGCAAAGTTATTTTGTTGCGTTACTTTGCTTCAGAACTTGTAGGAACTGGCTGAGGACTGTGAACCTGTCCCGACCGAGGGAGGACATAATCGTTGGGGTTTGTGGCCTCCCGGCCAGAAACTCCCAGCCAGGTATCCCCGGGCCTCCCTTATGCCTCTACCCGGCTCACCAGGATGTGGCGTATAGCACGAAGACGCTGGCGGCGCGGGAGATGGCGCTCCGGGCCTCCTTGGAGATGTTGACACCGTCCGGGAGCTGCGAGGAGACCGGGGGTGAGCAAAGCTGCCGGTCCAGCACCTGCTTCCCTCCTGCCCGTTCGTCCGCCCCCCCGAGCTGCTCACCGCCTCCTTGATGATCCTGGTGATGACGGCGTTGGGCAGGTTTAGGTCCTCGGGCCTCTCCGCCATTGCCGCCGCCAGGGCTGAGCCTCCCTCTCGACTCCACTTCAGTCAGCTACTGCGTCCGGACTTCCCGCGTCGCTACGGTCTGACCCTCCGGGGCTTCCGTCCCGCCCCACGTGGCCCACAGTGTCCCACAGTGCTCCGCGCGCCATAGCCTCCCTCTTCCCCCCCAGCCCCGCCTCCGCCTCAAATACCGGCGCATCCGGAGTTTGAAGGCGCAGTGGTTTTGGCCCGCCGAGGCTTCCATCCAACCCCACCCCACCCCGCACGCCCCTCCCCAGGTCTGTTTCTCTGCCTCTAGCCATCGCTGCGTCGGGAACCTTCTCACCAGCTTATTATGGCTCAATGGAGTTTCCGTCCGTTTTCCATGGTGCTCTGCGCCGCTGCTTGGCGACGGTGCAGCCGGGCGTAGCGTGTGGGAGACGGAGGCGTGGCTGACGCGGCTGGGAGGGTCCCTTTAGGACCGGAGGCAGGGTGTGGCCGGCCGGGTCCGTTAATCTCCTCACCGCGCCGCAAGGGGCCGCGTTTTACCACTTGGTTTAGCAACCCTAAGCGGTTTGGAATCCGCTTTGCTCTTACAGGACCTCAGCCCGTCGTGATCAGATTCTCCCACTTTTTTTTGCTTTCCTGAAATGGAGCGGGCAATCTTTTTCCATCTCTACCGAAGTTGATGTTCATTTTTAATCTTTTCGCCCCTCACACCTTTGTAATAATGGTACTAAAACTGAGTCTTATTTAGATTTTTGTTGTAGTTGTTGTTTGTTTTTAACGTGGACTATTTATGTAGCCCGGGGATAATGTTGGCCATACAGAGATGCTCCTGATTAGGTCTCAGGAGTCTATTCGGGCTGGGCAGGTAACGAAAGGGCGAGAACCAGCCTTTTCATTGTAAGAAGAATGCAACATTGCATTCGCTTTCAAAAACAAACCGTGTTAAAATTGTATTTATTTTTCAGTTAAATTGTTCATCATACCTCTTTTCCAGTTAAAATCATTCTCAAGGTTTTGCAATGGCGTTATAAGTTGTTTTTAAGTTATTTTTGTATTACGTTTGTAGAAATTCTCACTCCCACTGATTTGTGTGTATGTATGTATTTTTGACAGGATCTATGTCCCCCAGGCTGGAGTGCAGTGAGGCGGTCTCGGCTCACTGCAGCCTCGACCTCCTGGGCTCAGGTGATCCTCCCACCTCAGCCCCCCTAAATAGCTGGGGCTACAGGTGCGTTCCATCACACCCAGCTAATTTTTTTGTATTTTTCGTAGAGACAGGGTTTCACCATGTTGTCCAGGCTGGTCCCGAACTCCAGGGCTCAGGTGATTTGCCCTCGGCCTGGCAAAGTGCTGAGATTACAGGCATGAGCCCCCGTGCCCGGCCTCCCACTGAGAATTAATGCTGCTTTTTTCCCTTCAAAAGGGAAGTCTCAAGTCGCCATTTAGTTTTCCTTCTTTCGATAGAAGCCTGTTTACAGAGAAATATTTTAAAACAAAAGAGCAAATGCTGTGATAAGTGGCAACTTAAAGTGCTTCAATTAGAGACCATAAGGTCTGGTGGGGGAACTCCGCTTGGATAGAACAGACCTGGCTGAAAACGTCAGGGCTGCTCAGCGCTAGTCAGTTGCAGTTCAGCTGGAATTGGGTCGAGTGTTGTCAAATATTTTGGTCCCTAAAAGGAATCAGAAATCTGGACATTGTGGGCTATTTCAATTTTAAAATTGGTTCAAAGTGCCAGCCAAACAAAACAAGTCATAGGCCAGGTGCAATCCTAGGCTGATAGTTTATCTTTGATCTAAAGTATAAACTGTTTAGAACAGGGAGTTTATTACGGTTCATGTCCAAAGCAGGTCCCCTCACATATTTAGTAATCAATAAATGTGTTGAATAAAAGAAAGAAATGGACGCTGTCCTTAAAAAGTTCTTAGGGATAAGGTGGTAGTTACTGATTGCCTAAAACACCTCTAGAAAGGAAAAGATGGTAATATTTGAGCACCTCCCATGCGTAAAAGTACATTATCTCATTTAATGCTTCTGCAGTCCTACTTAGGGATTCCCCTCCTTCTGCTTATTTTATTTATTTATTTTTTGTAGAGAAGGGGTAACTCATCTTGGCCTACCAAAGTGCTGTGATTACAGACCTGAGACACCAAGTCAGGACCCCTCCCCCTACTTGAGAGAGAGGTGTGAAGTCACTTGTCCAAGGCCATATGGCCAGTAAATGAAAAGCTAATGGCCTCTGATGCAACTAGGAGTGTCTAGTGATTTGCTATTTGAGCAAACACATTCATTGCTGGTGGGTATTTTATCTGCCTGCATGGGAATTGAAGCACATTGAAAAATGAAACATGTCTTCCAGGAGTTTGGGCCTTCTGAGACACTTCTGTGACTACTTTGGTCATAATATGATAATGCTTTTTGGAGATGGTGGCATCTTCTCCCTGATGACTAACAAAGGGGAAAAGGAAAGGATGCAAATATTTATTTGGAACAATATGCCAGGCTTTTAATATTCATTAACTAATTTTTATAATGACCCTGTGAAATAAACTTATCCTCATTTTACAGTGAAGTCAACAAGCTCAGACTGGTTAAGTCCCAGGTCACTCAGCTATTAAATAGCCAATTAGGGGACCTGAAGTCATTCTGCTCTCAAACTCTTGCCATTCTACCTCATGCTGAGATGTTTTCATACTTGTTTGTTATCCAATCTTTAACTATTTTGTGGCCATCATTTACCTATATAGGTTCAATAGAAATTTTTTTTTTTTTTTGAGACGGAGTCTCGCTCTGTCGCCCAGGCTGGAGTGCAGTGGCGCGATCTCGGCTCACTGCAAGCTCCGCCTCCCGGGTTCACGCCATTCTCCTGCCTCAGCCTCCTGAGTAGCTGGGACTACAGGCGCCCGCCACTGCGCCCGGCTAATTTTTTGTATTTTTAGTAGAGACGGGGTTTCACCGTGGTCTCGATCTCCTGACCTTGTGATCCGCCCGTCTCGGCCTCCCGAAGTGCTGGGATTACAGGCGTGAGCCACCGCGCCCCGCCAGAAATATTTTATACTTTGAGTTCAAATTAAGATCTGGACCGTATGGCTAATGTATAATACTCCCTAATTATGTGGTTGTTGATTTTCCAGAGGACTAGAATACTGCAGGGTTGACCTTTGGCCTAAACCATTTCTAGGTATGGACTTGCCAGATGAGAGCCAGTGGGATGAAACCACGTGTGGCTTTCCTGTTTGTCAGCACCCACAATGCTGGGCAACTATCCGCCGCATTGAGAGGGGCCATCCTCGAATCCTTGGCTCAACCTGCAAAACTCCCCTGGATGCTGAAGGTGAATTAGCCAGCTTCTGTCCTCTCCCTCACGAGGTCCTTAATGTATTTATGTATGTGACTTCCTTTCTCCAGGCAGCATGTTAACATGTTTTCTTCTGGTCTGCCTTCTCAGATAAACTCCCAGTGCTCACTGTGGTAAACATCTCAGATTCCTGCTTTGCACCTCGTCATCTACCAGAATGTACCTTTAGTAAGGCCCGTTCTTTATTGTCTCGGAGTTCAAAGTTTTACTCCAAATTTCATGGCAGGTAAATTATCGTGAAATCTTCCTTTAACAGCCTATTGTCTCAAAATTCTGGCTTATGATTTTCCTTATCCATGTAGTATACTTTGAGAAAGCCAGATTAAAAAGAAAATACCAATTTGGTTAAAGAAGTGGTGAATAGGCAGTGGGAGACAGAAAGAAACACTTCCTGCTTGTGCTCTAGGAATTGGTTAATTTGGGAGGTATGTTGGTTCAGAAGGGCTGTCATAACAAAGTACCATAGACTGGGAGGCTTAAACAACAAAATTATTTTCTTATAATTCTTGAGGCTAGAAGTCCATTATCAAGGTGTTGCCAAGATTGTTTGCTTTTGAGACCACTCTTGGTTTGTAGATGGTAATTTTTTATCCCTTGTGTCCTTTTTATTTATTTACTTTTTTTGAGACAGGGTCTTACCCTGTCACACAGGCTGGACTAGAGTAAAATGGTGTGATCATAGCTCACTGCAGCCTCAACTTTCCGGGCTCAAGCAATCCTACCACCTCAGCCTCCCAAGTAGCTATGACTGCAAGTGTGCACCATCGTGCCTGGTTAATTTTTTTGTTTTTTGCTTTTATTAGAGATGAGGTCTTGCTTTGTTGCCTGGGCTGGTCTTGAACTCCTGGCCTCAAGTGATTCTCCTGCCTTGGCCTCCCAGATTGTTGGGATTACAGGCATGAGACCCCGTACCAAGCCCCTTTCTCTATGTGTTAACATGGTCTTCCCTCTGTGCGTCTGTGTCTTAATTTCTTCTTACAAGGACACCAGTCTTACTGGGTTAGGGCCCCCCATGTGACTTCATTTTTACCTTAATAACTTCTTTTTTTTTTTTTGAGATGGAGTCTTGCTCTGTCACCCAGGCTGGAGTACAGTGGCCTGATCTCAGCTCACTGCAACCTCTGCCTCCCTGCTTCAAGCAATTCCCCTGCCTTAGCCTCCCGAGTAGCACGCCCGGCTAATTTTTTTGTATTTTTAGTAGAGACAGGGTTTCACCATGTTGGCCAGGCTGGTCTCGAACTCCTGTCCTCAGGCAACCCACCCATCTTGGCCTCCCACAGTGCTGGGATTACAGGCGTGAGCCACTCTGCCTGGCCCTTAATAACTTTTTAAAAAACCGTATCTCCAAATACAGTCAAATTCTGAAGTACTAATTGGGACTTTAACAGACGATTTTTGGGAGGACACAATTCAGCCAGTCTTATCAACATCTGTAGATCGAAAACTGTCCATATATGCCGTCTTTCTTTTTTCTTTCTTTTTTTTTTTGAGACAAGAGTCTCACTGTGTCATCCAGGCTGGAGTGCAATGGCACGACCTCTGCCTCCCACGTTCAAGCAATTCTCATACCTCAGCCTCCTGAGTATCTGGAATTACAGGCATACACTACCATGCCTGGCTGATTTTTATGTTTTTAGTAGAGACGGAGTTTTGCCATGTTGTCCACGGTGGTCTCAAACTCCTGACCTCAAGTGATCCACCCGCCTCAGCCTCCCAAAATGCTAGGATTACAGGTGTGAGCCACCATGCCCAACCCTGTCTTTCTATTTCTTTTTTTTTTGGTGGGGAATAGGGTCTTACTTTGTCACCTAGGCTGGAGTACAGTGGTACGAACTTGCTCACTGCAACCTCCACCTCCTGGGTACGAGTGATTCTCCAGCCTCAGCCTCCCAAGTAGCTGGGACCACAGGCATGCACCACCACACCCGGCTAATTTTTGGATTTTTTGTATAGACAGGGTTTCGTCGTGTTGCCCAGGCTGGTCTTGAACTCTTGAGCTCAAATGAATTGTACACTTAAAAATGGTTAAAATGGTCAATTTGTGTTATGTATGTATTTACCACAGTAAAAAACTCGTATCCTTATATTTTCATATCACTTGCTATTTTTCTTCTTTTTTAAAAGACATGTTACATGCATGGATGAATGAATAACATAAAGGGATTATCCTGTAATCCCAGAGTGTTGGGATTACAGGCGTGAGCCACCATGCCCGGCCCCTGTCTTTCTATAATGATATTTTATTTTTAGGTGTGAAACTATGTGTAAGCTCCATGCCCGGTATGAATATTTTATTTTTAGGCATGAAACTATTTGTAACCACCATGCCCGGCCGCTGTCTTTCTATAATAATATTTTATTTTTAGGTGTGAAACTATTTGTAAGCTCCTAAAGGAAAAAGCAGTGGCTTTTTTTTTTTCTTTTCTTTTCTTGAGTCTCCTACAATGTCTATGTACCCAATGAGTGTTTGCTGACACACGAAACTAAGGGACAGGTATCTGTGGAAAGCTTAGACTAAAAAAATTCAAAGACTTTGTTACCTGGAATCAAAGCACCAGTGATGGCTCTTATAGTAATTTCTTTTCTCCTGTTCCATTTAAGTAGCCCCTGATGATTTTTCTTTGGCTAACAATGGTATAGGAAGAGGCATGACTACTTTCATGTTCTCTAGGACTTGAATTTTGGTTAAACAGTGGTGTTTCTCAGTCAGGACCTATGATGTGCTTCACATTCACACGCAGGGACACACTCCACGCCTGCCATGCCCTCCGTGTATAGCGCAGAGCTGTGAGAGAGCGGCCTCCTCTAGTCAGTTCCCTATTTCCACATCTTCTTCCTTCAGTGTGTCTTGCTTTCTGCTTCACACTCTCCGTCGGAGACCAGTCCCTCATGACATGGTGGGTGTTTGCAGTGGCTTCTGAACTGGCTTCTCTGCCTTTTCTCCTCGAAGCTATTTTACATATGGCCAACAGATTCATCTTCCAAAAATACTGCTTTGTTCATTTCCTTGCTTGAAAAGCCCCTTTATCAGCACTTTGTTTACTAGAGAACAGACTCAAACCTCCCAACTCTGGACTGGTGGCCTCTCTCTTTACTGTCTGGCTTCTCTAATCAGAGTCCTCTCTTCTTGAACACCAACTTTTTCTCTGTGCGAGACTGGTTTTCTGATTGTGCTTTTGTGTCATGCAGTTTCCTTAACTGTAAAGGCCTTCTTCGCTCCTGTCACTTCATTAAGTCCCTGGCCTGGCCTTATCTGGCCTTCCTACTGGACCTCATCTCGCATTTCTCCCTTCCTTGTTGAATAGGCTCAGGCCACACTGCTCTTTCAATTCCTCATCTATGCCACACCTTCCACCCCAGAGCTTATGCCCCTACTGTTTCCCCTGAGTAGAACACTTACCCCCCCACTTTTTAAAAAAAAAAAAAAAAAAAAAAAACAAACCACTATTGACATTTTGGACCAGATAATTCTTTGTCCTTTGGGGCTGTCTTGTGCATTATCTGATTTTAGCTACTTCCCTGGCTTCTACTCACTGAATACTAATAGTACCGTACCTCCAGTTATGACAACCAGGAATGCCTCCAGACATTACCAGATGTTCCCTGTGGGCAAAATTGCCCCCTCGTTGAGAAATACTGCCCTAGATCCTTCCAGCTAATTCCTTTCGGTCCTTGAGTTTAAGCTTAAATGTTGCTTTTTCACAGAAGTCTTCCTCGACCAGTCTATTGAAAATTTCCTTACACCCTCATCATCATTTAACCAAGCATCCTTTTTCTTCAGTTCTTCTGATCTGAAATTATTTTTGTTGATTTGTTTGCTGCCTCTCATGAGAATGTCAGTCCCTACAAGAGCAGGGACTGTATGTTTCTTTTGTTGGCTGCTCTGTCTCCTATGCCTTCAATAATGCATGGCATATAGTGGAAACATAATAAGTATTTGTTGACTGAGAGAATACGGTCCTTTTCTTCTGTTACGGTTGAGTTTTCTCTTTTCCCATTAGCCTCTGATATTCTCTCTTCCAAACCACCCCCAGTACTTAAAGTTCCTGACATGCTTATTGATATTTATATGTTTATCTCCTAAGTCCAGCTGGATTTTAGGCCCTTTGAAAGCAGGGGCCATGACATTTGTTTAGTCATTCAATTCACAACTGCATTTTAGTAGGGGCCACTGTGGCGAATGCTGGGGATACAACAGTAAACAACATACAGTCTTTACCCTCAAGGGACTTTCAGCCTAGTTGGGGAGGCAAAGAAATAAGCAGGTCGTATGATGAGTGTCATGAGAGGACTGCCACCTGGTGTGTGGGAACACCAGAAAGGGTTCCCAAACCAGGGCACTGTCTTCTGTGTAAGTGGCATCTGTGCCTAGACCGGAAGTCTGAGCAGTCTAGTGAAATGGGGGTTGTAGGTGGGAGGTTGGCAGGAAGAGATTTCTAAACCATAGGAATAGCATATCCAAAGGCTTGGAGGCGAGAGGAAATTCTATCTGTATCAGGAAAATAGTTCATTGTGCCTAGAACATAGAGCAGGAATGGAAGAGTGGTCAGAGATGAGGCTGGGGAGCTGCAGTAGAAACAGAAAGCAGGTGTCTGTGTCGTGTAGAACTTCATAAAGCAGGCTGAGTGTTAGGTCTTTATCTTTTTATTGTTTTTAAACTCCTCTTACTATCATTCCTAAAAGTCGTTTTCATTTACTTCTTGACATTGTTCATTCATCCATGCATGTAACGTGTCTTTTAACAAATAGGAAAAATAGCAAGTGATTTGAAAATATAAGGATATGAGTTTTTTACTGTGGTAAATATGTATATAACAAGAATTGACCATTTTAGCCATTTTTAAGTGTACAATTCATTGGCATTAAGTACATTCACAATGTTGTACATCTATCACCACTATCCATTTCCGGAATGTTTTCATCATGTCAAACAAAAACTGTATCCATTAATGGCAACTCCCCATTCCCTCCTCTTCCCACCCTCTGGTAATCTCTATTCTATTTTCTGTCTTCATGAACTTTCCTGTTCTAAGTACCTCATATAAGTGGAATCACACAACATTTGTCCTTTTGTGTCTGGCTTATTTCACTTAGTATGATGTTTCCAGTGTTGTAGTATATACTGTAGTTCCCCCTTGTTTGCAGGAAATATATTCTCAGACCCCCAGTGGATGCCGAAACTGTGAATAGTACCAAACCCTATATTTACTATGTTTTTACATACACATACATACCTATAGTAAAGTTTAATTTATAAGTTAGGCACACTAAGAGATTAACAACAATAAGATAGAACAATTATAATATACTGTGATAAAAACTCACGGTGTGAATATGGTCTCTTGTGGTCTCTCTCTCTCAAAATACCTTACTTACAGGTGCTTATCTATTTTCAGACCATAGTTGACTGTGGGTAAGTGAAACCATGAATAAAGGACTTACTGTATCAGAATTTCATGACTTTTAAAAGCTGAATGATATTCTATTGTATGTATATACTGCATTTTGTTTCTTTTATAATAAATTTAAAAATTTTATTTATATTTTTATTTGTTTATTGTTTATTTTATATTTTATGTTATTTTATATTTTGAGCATCTATCTCAAAGTACTTAAACTTTTATTGATGGTGATATGACTGTCTCTAGCTGGAGAGAAGAGTAGGCTATGAATTCTGTTTGATGAAACAAATAGTTGTGAAGTGTTTGCAGTGTGCAATGTCTGTTTAGGAGCTGTTCCAGGAAAAACAAACAAAACTTAAGGATATGGTGAGACCCTACATTCGTTTGGTAAGCATAAAGCCCAAGGTTTTCTGTAGATAAGTAGAAGGGTTTCCTCTTAGCACTAACTTTATCATTCCAGTAAGTGTTTTGTATTTCTGTTTTATGTGTGGAACCCATTTTTTAGGCCTCCGAAGGGTTTACCTGACAAAAGTTGGATCAACTGTACTAATAGACTTCCCAAAGTAAGTCACAGATTTTAAAAGGTACTTGCTCAACATTTTTTCTTTACTAGTGGAAATAAACTATTCTGCCTTTATTTGAAATTATTCCTCAGGAGGACTATAATCTGAATAGTAATATTGATAGTAACCTTCTAATATTGGGTCCTTGCTGTATGCTAGACTCTGTGCTATATACATGCCATATTGTTTTCAGAAATCCTAGAAGTCAGTGGGATTGATTTGTATAGGTTTGGTGTAGGTGAGAATTTTCTGTCTCTTTCCTGCATAGAACATGTTCAGCTACTTAGTAAATACTGTCATCTCATAATCAGGGAAACTGGAATGCTGGAATGTCAAACCCAAATAGGCCTTAAAGTCATCTAATCTGATAACTTACAAACTGTTCAGCTTATGATCTACAGTAAGAAATAGATTTTACAAAAAAAAATCATGGAACAATCCTTACCTAACTATGAGTGATGTACTCTAATATTTTCTGTCCTATTCTGTTTTATTCTATTTTGTTTTTAAACAATATGGTCTGTGATTCAAAAAACTTGATTTTATGACCTATGGATAGTTGCAACTGCAGTTTGAAGAACACTACAATGGTTTGATAGACCACAGTCTATCTTATATATCTTACAGATGAGGAAACTCAGTTGGGAAGTGATTTGCTAAAGCACACAGCTAGTTAGGGGTAGAGCTAAATTAGAACTTTAGAAAGAAAAATCCCTCCTACTTAACTACGGTAAAGAGAGATTTACTATTCTTTGCAGTTCTACTGGATTCCTTTTATTTTTTTCATGAGATGCTTCACTTTTCAATATTATGTATAACGGAGAATATAAGGAACTGCGATGGTAAATGGTTTTGAATGGACAAATTGACTAATCACTTTACCTCTTTGACTTCTTTAGAACAAGAGGATTAGATTAAATAGTAACAACAACAATAATAATGATTATTCTGAGTTTGCGTCCTTTGTAGGGACATGGATGCAGCTGGAAACCATCATTCTTAGCAAACTATCACAAGAACAGAAAACCAAACACCGCATGTTCTCACTCATAGGTGGGAACTGAACAATGAGATCACTTGGACTCGGGAAGGGGAACATCACGCACTGGGGCCTATCATGGGGAGGGGGGAGGGGGGAGGAGGGAGGGCTTGCATTGGGGAGTTATACAAGATATAAATGATGAATTGATGGGTGCTGACGAGTTGATGGGTGCAGCACACCAACATGGCATAAGTATACATATGTAACAAACCTGCACGTTATGCACATGTACCCTAGAACTTAAAGTATAATAAAAAAAAAATAAAAATAAAAATAAAAAAAAAAATAAAAAAAAAAAAAAAAAAAGAGACAGGGTCTTGCTCTGTCACCCAGGCTGGAGTGCAGTGGTATGGCCATGGCTCACTGTAGCCTCAAACTCCTGGGTTCAAGCCATCCTCCTGCCTCAAACCCCTGAGTAACTGGGACTACAGGCCCACAGCACCACACTTGGCTAATTAAAAACTTTTTGTAGAAACAGGGTCTTACTTTATTTCCCGGGCTGGTCTCAAACTCCTAGCCTCAAGCAATCCTCCTACCTCGGTCTACCAAAGTGCATGAGTTGTCATGCCTGGCCTAGATTAAATTATTTTAAGTTAATTATTTGAAGAGATAATGTATGAACGTGATTTTTAACTTCAAAAAGCATTAAAAGATTTATAATGAAAAGGAATCTCTCCTATTACTTCCAAGTCCATCAGTTCATCTTCACAGGGACAACTTTATTTTGAATAGTTTTTTCGTGTGTGTATCTTACCAGGAATATGAACTAGGTGATTTACAAGGTTTCCTTGAGCACTAGTGTTCTAGGATCCTAAATAGCTAAATGTGAGAAGAGTTAGCCTTTGATTTTATATAGATGCCTATAACTGTAGTCAGACTGTAAAAGAAAACACCTTGCTGCTGTTTCTATCAGTTCTCTTTCTGCTCCCAAGCTGCAGATTGTAATGTCTGCAGGATCTAAGTCTTTGGAGTGGAGTAGGCAGGATAAGTAGTGTTCCTGTAGGCAAGCCCCAGGGCACCCTCATATGGGATCGGATTGGGAGTTGCTAAATGCTACCCTAATGGCACAGGGAAGCAGGGGAGATTATTTGCTTATTAATACTAACTCTTGCAGATACCTATACTGATATTTGATGGAGGAGTCTGTTTTTTTTGTTTTTTTTTTTTGGGGGGGGAGAGTATTATGAAGATGTCTTGGAGATGGGAAACTTAAAATCATCTTCTGTGCCACCAAACTCTTTGCTTACCATATCCTTAATCTGATACAGGAGTTTAGCACCTCAAGACATACATAGGCTTTATATCTTTCTCTTAGCTTCCAGTGTTGAATTTGAATGAGACGCAACTTCCCTGCCCTGAAGATGTTAGAAATATGGTTGTATTGTGGATCCCAGAAGAAACAGAGATACATGTGAGGTGAGTATCATATCTGGAACTCAGAGGCCTTTGACTCTATAAATCTCTGATGTCTTCTGCAGGCCTCCTTTTTGTGATCTTCCTTTTAGCCAGCTCATTGCAAGTAGCAGGAGGCCAAGCAGAGAAGGTCGTGGTCTCTTGCATCTGCCTTTTGCTACACTGGAATTTTAACGTAATGCATTTTGGGATTCATGCTGTGGGACTTCTCCATATCAAATTTCACATGGCAGTAAATAGCATACAAGATAAGGCTCAACTTACTTGTAAGGCTTGACTAAGAAATAAATGCTCTCTCTTAGTTTTTCTTGTTAGCCACTTGCAACAAGTGAAAAAGTTCTCAGTGAAGCATGTGAATCTCTGATCTCAACCCCAGGGCCTAGTACAGTGTACAAAAGCAATAGCATGTAGGACTTGTGTACGAAACAGAGTGTGACAAAGATCATTTGGTGAAGGCCCAAAGGCTTGCTAATATTGACAACCATCAGGAAAGTGTTTGGTTCTTCTTTCCTGATCCTTTTAGGATCCTGAGACTTTTAGGTTCTTTTTTTTTTTTTTTTTTTTTTTTTGAGGCGGGGTCTCGCTCTGTCCCCCGGACTGGAGTGCAGTGGCCGGATCTCAGCTCACTGCAAGCTCCGCCTCCCCGGGTTTACGCCATTCTCCTGCCTCAGCCTCCCGAGTAGCTGGGACTACAGGCGCCCGCCACCTCGCCCAGCTAGTTTTTGTATTTTTAGTAGAGACGGGGTTTCACCGTGTTAGCCAGGATGGTCTCGATCTCCTGACCTCGTGATCCGCCCGTCTCGGCCTCCCAAAGTGCTGGGATTACAGGCTTGAGCCACCGCGCCCGGCCGACTTCTAGGTTCTTAAGTGACATTTAGAGATGATGAAACTTAAGAATTTCTTTTTATTTCGTTTTGTTTTTCTTTTTAAAAAATAATGCTATGAGTGCTTCTCTCTATATATGTATGCATACGTGTGTGTGTATATATGGTATAAACAAATGAAAAACAACCCTAAGGGTTTATTTCCTTTCATGTGAAAGAAGCTCAGAAGTAGGCAGGCTAGGGCATGTGAGCTTCATGAGATAATCAGAAACCAGGGCTCCTTCTAGCTTTTTGGGCCATCTCCTTGGCCCATGAATTCCAACTTCTAAGGAGTTTCATGGGTGCTTTTAAGGTATAAGTTGGCTACTAGAGCTCCCACTATCATATCCATGTCCTGGGCAAGGAGGAAGAGGACAGAGCAAAAAATACTTCTTACAAAATCTCTGTGTCAAGCAGTGAGGATTTGGTGAACCAAATAGATTTGGTCCCTGTCCTGTTGGAGCCTTGTCGGGGGAGTCAGCCATTACAGACATAACCACACCTACGTATATCATTTCTAATTTGGATTCATGCTATGAAAGCAGATAACTGGATTGCCTGAGAGATTAATGGGAAACCTAATTTAGATAGGAGGATGGGGGGTCTTTTTAGCAGAAGGTGCTTGGGCAGCAGGTGCTGCTGGGCTCCCAACCAGCTATCTTCGAGTACTGATCAAAGATAGGAATCTTTGTGGTCATCATTCACAAATATCCTTGGAGCTTCTGTTTAAGATATCTGGGAATAAGTTGTGCTTATTCTTATTTCAAGTCCAGCTGAGAAGCATGTTTGTTTTGTTTTGTTTTGTTTTGTTTTTCTCCAGCCAGCATGGGAAGAAGAAAAGAAAGAACTTGACAGTGGTGAGTTTGATGTTTTTGTGCAAACCTTTATAATATTGCTATGTAGAGTTTTGTTTTCCTTTCAGGTCTCCTCCACCTTACCCCCATTCTTTCCTGAAATGATCCAAATCTGCTAAAGAAAACCCTTCTTTAGGAATAATTAACCAAACCATTCTCTATTCAGAGACTCCTTTTCTCTGTCTCCTCCCTGTAGGGAGATGAGGAGCACCTTGAGATAATAGGAGGAACTGTTGTGTATTCAGGGGGAGTTTCTGGTCAATTAAAAACTAATCTCCAATGTGATGTAATAGAATTTCAGTGGACAAGGAGTTATAATACCTGGGCTTCTAATTCTAATTGTACCATTTATGGGTAAATGTGACCTTGGATAAATCACTGTAAGACTTCTATGTCCATAAGAGTAGTGTCTTGCTTCATTTTGTTCATTGGTGAATCCCTATCCCTAGCCCTGTGCCTGACACATAATTAGACAATAAATTTTTGTTCAGTTTGTTGAGTGAATAAATGAATGACCTTTCGGGAAAATGAAACAAAACAACAAATCCCTGTGTGATCTGAATACAACAATAGAATTGGGAGCTTGAGAGGGAAACATGAGGCGGCCCATGTCATTTAGAGGAGGCAAGCATGGCTGGAGTACATGCCAGGGTAGTGTTGAGAGGCAAGAATGTTGATGGAAAGGACTAGGCTCAAAAAGAGTGCTTTGGAGAATTCTTTCCATTGGTTCTCTTCCAGAAAAGCAAGTCATTTCTGGGTCTCTCCGGAAATCAGTCCACAGAAACACGAGTAGGAACTCCAGGGATGACTGTGCCTCCCCCAACCCCAGTGCAATTGTCTGAACAATTCACTTCAGATTTCCTACCTCTCTGGGCTCAATCCGAAGCATTACCTCAGGATCTACTGAAGGAGTAAGTATCATGTAGGTCTGTGGGAGAGCCAAGCACCTGCTTTTCACTCAAGCTGAGATGGGTCTAAATGGTGTGCTTTTTCTGAGTAGGGCTGGGAGAAAACGATCACCCCAACTTGTTTACTGAACTCTTAGACTTACCAACAGGCAGAGATGGCCATCATAACCACCACCATTTATCAGACTTACCATTTGCCCAGCCCTGTGCTAGGCGCATCACATGTACTTTCATTTAAATTTCCACTAGGAGGTAGGCACTGTCACTCTCTTCTTTTTATAGGTGAATTATGAATAAGTGGTAGGCAGAATATGTGGTCTGCAGTGAGATGACCTTTGAATTTTACATTGAAACTTAACTGGCTATATGAATTTTGGTAATGTATTTAGCCTCTTAAAACTTCATTTTCCTCATTTGCAAAGTGGAAATAATATCTGTTCTCAGGTGTTGTAAGGATTCAGTGTTATAAAGCACATGAGCCTGACATAGAATCAGCACTGGGTATATGCAGCCATGATGATCGTAGTTGCATCAGAAAGGTGTTACCAAATGAGCACTTGTTGGTACAGGCCTTTTCAGACCCAAAGTGGAAATTTCTTGGAGCCCTTTACATCTCTTTCTCCTCAGTCGTGCTTTCCAGGAAGAGCTGTTGCTGACTGTCTGGCTGTCCTCTGTCCCCTTCAGACTTTTGCCAGATGGAAAGCAAACCATGCCCTGTCTGGAGATGAAGATAAAATTGGCCATGATGAAAAAGAATCCTCCCTTGGAAAGGAACCGACCTGATAGTGCGATTTCTTCTAAGATGTTTCTATCTATACACCGCCTCACCCTGGAAGTAAGAACAAGGAAGCAGCAGGGAAGAAGCCTATGTGAAAATTCAAACCCATCTCTCCTCAAATCTGGAAGAGTTGACATTCTATTCCTTATCTCTCTTCTTCCTTTCCACTCTGAACCCAAACCCCACAGAAGACCGGGCTCTATGTAGGTAAAAGTCAGTCAAGGGGAAAGTGTTGAGAGAGCAATGTTCTCTATTTCTTTCTTTTTTTTCTTTTCTTTTTTGAGAGACTGGGTCTCACTCTGTCACCCAGGGTGGAGTGCAGTGGTTGATCATGGCTCACTGCAGCCTTGACACTCTGGGATGAAGCCATCCTCCCACCTCAGCCTCCAGAGTAGCTGGGACTACAGGCGTGTGCCACCATGGCTGGCTAATTTTTAATTTTTTGTAGAGACAGGGTCTCACTATGTTGCCTAGGCTGGTTTCGAACTCCTGAGCTCAAGTGATCTGCCCGCCTCAGCCTCCCAACGTGCTGGAATTACAGGCATGAGCCACCATGCCTGGCCATGTTCTCTGTTTCTTCTGCACTTTGTTCCCCGTACCTTTTCCCTTCCTCCGTAGTCCCTGGTACAATGCTGCAAAACACTGGGTTCTTAAAATGTGCTTGTTGACTGGATGAATAAACGCATTTGGGGGATACATTTGGAGAAAGGGAAAGACCTGCAGTAGAGCTTTTCTTTTTCTTGTTTCTTTCTCCAGAGACCTGCACTGCGATATCCTGAACGTTTGAAGAAATTACATAACCTGAAGACAGAAGGTAGATTTGCTGTTGCTGCTAGATTGCTAAGCACCATTTTCTGTTAGCCCACATTTCTCATACTTTAACATGGTCCAATTCAGTTATATTTATGGTCACAGTCATACAGGGTCACATGTAGAACTCAGGAAACAATGGTTTCAGGAAGCAGCCCCTCTGTGTTGGTCCTTACCAGGGAGAGTCACCATTGTGAAGGAAGGCACAGCAGGCATTCCAGTGGGAGAGAGGGGGCTGTTAGAAGAGGATCAAGCTGGCTCTCTGGTCCCCAGGTTACAGGAAACAGCAGCAGTGGCAGCAGCAGCAGCAACAGAGGAAAGTGAAAACACCTATTAAGAAACAGGTAGAGTGGCAGTGAGGGGCTTGCTGGGACCGGGAGAGGTAGCTACAGTCTGGATTGGGAAGGGACGTGTGAAGGGTGGGAGTCTCCTTGTTTTCTATCTGGTTATAGATATAAAGTTCTTGTCTGGTTGTAGATGTTAAATTCCTTCTTTTTGATTTCTTTTGAAAAAGGTTATCTTTACTTCCAAAAATCCTAATTTGTTCCTCCTGATGTGGGTTTCAGGAGGCTAAAAAGAAAGCCAAGAGTGATCCAGGGAGCCAGAGCACTTCACATAAACATCCAGTTACCACTGTTCATGACCCTCTCTATGGTAAGGGGAATATATGCTTGGTTGGGGGTGATAGGATCCCTGAGGGGTAGGTATCTGAGGGCTGGAAAAGCTAAACATGCTCTTGTCATTTTGAGACCTGCCTTTGTCAGGCACTCAGAATTTCTTGGAATGCTTCAGTCTGTCTGGTCTCTCATGCACCATCCTTCCTTCAGAAATTTACTAAACAAACAAGCTGGGCCAGATGTCTGCTTCACATGGGGGCTTGAAAGATGACCATGAACATGAATCACAGTCATCTTTTCCTCAGGTTCTACCTTAGAAAAGGCAGAGCACTTTGAG
Organism: Rhinopithecus roxellana; assembly: GCF_007565055.1. NCBI lineage: Eukaryota > Metazoa > Chordata > Mammalia > Primates > Cercopithecidae > Rhinopithecus > Rhinopithecus roxellana. The sequence continues at coordinate 114,949,543 of NC_044564.1, forward strand.
GATCAGGAGAGCAGCAAGCCCAGGTTATTGAAGAGAAAACCCTGAGGGCCCATTGTCCAACGAGGCAGGGAGAGCTGGGGCTCCTCACTAGAACCCCAAAAGAGTTCTAAGGAAGCAGAGCCCCAGGGCCCCCTGACTTTCCTGCCACAAAGTAGAGAGTCTCTGGAGCCTCATGGTAAAGTCAACACATTGTCTAGCTCCATCCAGGAGTCAGGGAGACAATTCTTGTCAGGCAGTTCTTTTGCTCCAGTGCTCATGCTGGACACGAGAATGGACATCTCCCCTTTTTGGAGTCCTTATCATGTCTGAGCTCAGGCATATACTTACCCCTATCCCTCTGAAATTTTTCAACTTGAGTGGAGAATGGGAGGAGGGAAAAAGAATCTCCCCAAACCTTGGAGGATCGTTGTGCCCTTCTCAGACTGGACATTGCAGACTTTCATATGAAAACAACTGTTTAATCATCAGAAAGAGCTTTCCAATCCTGGGGCACTGGGAGGGCTGAGACGAGGTTTCCTGAGAAGGATGTTGCCCTCTTGCTTTCCTTCCCATCTCACTTAGTTGTCTGATGCCAATGATCTGCTCTAACCTGAAGGTTGGAAGGTTCCTGCCCTTCTCATGGGCGGTGGACAGAATCAGGGCTTGGCCCCGGGCAGGAGGTGATGTATCCAAGGTTAGCACTCCATCTAGGGTGACCACTACCACTCCCCTGAATTCCATTCTGGTGCCTTTTGTACCCCTTCCCAGTGCCTCCAATAGGAGCAGTTTTGCTTGGGTGACTGGGGTGCCCCTGTGAGTCATGTTCTTAGAGCAGTGGCCTGTCCTCACTGAGTTGAGAAAGGCTTTATGGAAGAGATGATTTTTGCATTGGATCTTGAATATGTGTGGGAGTTTTCCTGATATGGAAAATAACTCTTGAGAGGGAGTAGCCTGTGCAAAGGCATCTAGGAGGATCATAGCTGCTCAGGAAACACTGAGCAGTTGAGTGTGGTTGTGGGGTTGGGTATTTAAGGGAGAGTGGTCTACCACGCCAGAGAGGTAGGCAGGAGCTTGTGTGGACTGCTGAGTCATTTGACCTTTATCATCCAGGCCAGTGGTGCTCTGCCTTGACTGTACACTAAGACCAATTATGAAGCTTTTATGTGTGTATGTATGTATTTATTTATTTATGACGGAGTTTCGCTCTTGTTGCCAAGGCTGGAGTGCTATGGTGCAATCTCGGCTCACCACAATCTCCGCCTTCTGGGTCCGGTTTCAAGCGATTCTCCTGCCTCAGCCTCCTGGGTAGCTGGGATTATAGGTATGCGCCACCACGCCTGGCTAAGTTTTTGTATTTTTAGTAGAGATGGAGTTTCTCCATGTTGGTCATGCTGGTCTCGAACTCCCGACCTCAGGTGATCTGCCCACCTTGGCCTCCCAAAGTTCTGGGATTACAGGCATGAGCCACTGCGCTCGGCCAAGAAGCTTTTAAAACTCTAATACTCAGGCTGTGTCCCAGCTGTTAAATCAGAATTTCTGGTGGTAGGAACTAGGCCTCAGTGTTTTTTGTTTTTTTGTTTGTTTGTTTGTTTGTTTTTTAAAGCTCTTCAGTTCACCCAGTGTACAGCTAAGGTGAGAACCAGTGCTGGTAGGGAGTCGATGGAAATGCTATATTTTAGCACAATGCCTCAGGTGGCAGCTTGGAAGATGTTTGTTTAGGGAAAGGGAGATTGAGAAAAGAATGAATGAATCTTCTTACGGACTAGTTGGGGAAGCAGCTGATGCAAAAGAAACATAAAACTAGAGGTTTTTGTTTTTGCTTTGTTTGTGGGTGCATGAGGGATGGCGCAAGAACATGAGTCACATTCTGGTAAGCGGAGTATTCATACGCTGTGAAAAGGTAGATTAGGGTTTCTTGGAGGAATCCTGGGTCTTTTAACACACACTTGACCGTAATCTCTAATTCTGTAATAGATAAAGTTACAGTCCCAGGTGAGCAGAATCTCAAGTAAAACTCAGAAGGTCTAACTACCTTTTACCTGCCATCAAGGTCTTGTCTTTTCCTGGATGTGGAGTCACTTGTAGACGAGGGGTCACCTAGAAGCCCCAAAAGAGGATATGATATGCCAATAAGAGGAAGATTGAATTGACTTTTTGGTTACTAGGTTACGGAACTCTGCCAGGTCAGAACAGTGACAGGAAGCAGCAGCAGCAGATGGAAAAAGGAACCACCTCGAAACAGGTGACAGTGTACCAGGCCTCTGCTAGGACCCGGTTTCAGTTATCTATCACTGTGTAACAACCCCAAAGCTTAACTGTAGTGATTTGTTATTTCTAATGATTCTGTGGGTTGACTGGACAGTTCTTCTCCTGCTTGAGGTCACTTAATGCAGCTGGGCTGAGGCTGTTGGCCGAGTTGCTGGTTTTCCTTCCTGAGGCCTCTGCATGTGGCTTATTTGGGCTTTTTGATAGCATAGTAGTCTCATGAAAGCAGTTTCTTAAGGGATGGGCCTGGAACTAAAACATTGTTACTTCTGCCACGTTTTCTTGGCCAAAGAAGTCACAAGTCCATCCCAGAGTAAATAAGAGAAGAAATAGGCCCTATCTCTTGATGGGAGGAATAGCATGTGCATACTGGAATGGGAGGAATTGTTGGAAGCCATATTTGGAGGCCGTCTGCCCTTAGTTGACTGCAGGGAATGGGAAGGAGTGGTTCTAGGTTCATTTGGACAGCATGGAGGGCAAAGAACGTGTGATACAAGCTTCTCTTCAGTCCCAAGAGGTGGGTCTCTGGCTCATCTTAGATGTTAATTTCTTCAAGAAAAGCATCTTTTAGAAAAATCCTTTTAGTTTCCTAAAGTCTTGATTCAAATTTCCTTATACCCCGATGAATTTCAGGATTCCACAGAGAGACCAAAGATGGACTACTGTGACCATGTGGATTTCCACCACAATGTAAAAAGTAAGTTACTAGAGTAGAGGAACCTTAGTAAGTGACTGAGGATAGGGAGAGTTGAACCTGTGTTGTCCAGGATAGTGTACCTCTCTGAAGGCATAGTTCCCCTATCTCAGACGAGTCCTAAAAAACATCCCAGTTTTTCCTTTTCTGTCCTCCATTTGTCGTAGTTATTTGAAAGGAGTTTACAGGTACGATTAATGACTGCATCTTCTTTTAGGTCCTGAATTGTATGAAACAGAACCCACTAACAAGGACATTAGTGCTCCGGTGGAAGCTGTGCTAGAAGCCCAGGCTGCCAGGCAAAAGAAGATCTCCTTTAACTTTTCAGAAATTATGGCTAGAACAGGCTGGAACTCTGAGCTCAGACTACTGAGGATTCTTCAGGACACTGATGATGAGGATGAGGAGAACCAGTCCTCTGAGGCAGAGAAGCTTCTGGAGGAATAGACTGAAGGCATCCCCTGGGGCAGCTGTGTTCCAAAGTGGGATGGTTGGTATCCTGAGGGCAGCAACGTTTCACATAAGGGCAAGAGGAGAGGGGCTTCTGCTCTCTGGAGCCTTTACCAGGGCCTAAGATCTGAGCTTAGGGATTCAGTTTTCTTTGTTCACCTCTACTTGCCTCTAAAATAAATGTAGGAGAAAAATCCCCAGCCCTTTTAAATTTAGATTGTTTCTCTTCCATTAGGGTCAGTATAACTTTGGTGATTAAACACAACTGCTTCTCAATTAAAAGACTCATTTTCTGTTTCTAGGAGGAAGGGAAAGATGTTTCTCGGTATCTGTTTTCTTGGGTCACTCTCATCTCTGAAGCTCTGAAAGGTTTCCAGTTGTAGGAGGCTGAATTTGGCTCATGGGAGCTGCCATGGTGCTCCCTAGATTTTTCTCTCATTCCCTAGAAATGGTTTCTTTTGGAGATGGGATCTACATTGTTATCAAATAATGTTCATTGTGTCACTGGTCTTAAGCTCCTAAGCTCAAGCAGTCCTCCCTCCTCAGCCTCCCAAAGTGCTGGGATTACAGGCAGGAGCCACTGTGTCCAGCCAAAAGCTCTAGTTTGTTTGTTTGTTTCTTTTTTTTTTTTTGATGGAGTTTCATTCTCGTTGCCCAGGCTAGAGTGCAATGGCATGATCTCGGCTCACCGCAACTTCCGCCTCCCGGGTTCAAGCGATTCTCCTGTCTCAGCCTCCCGAGTAGCTGGGATTACAGGCATATGCCACCATGCTTGGCTAATTTTGTATTTTTAGTAGAGACGGGGGGTTTCTCCATGTTGGTCAGGCTGGTCTCGAACTCCTGACCTCAGGTGGTCCGCCCACCTCAGCCTTCCAAAGGACTGGGATTACAGGCATGAGCCACCGCGCCTGGTGAAAAGCTCTAGTTTCTAAGGTACTGAGTCTTCAGGAAAGTTTCAGTAATACTCATAAAGGCTCAGAATTTCAGAGTCTCAGGGAACCTCTAACTTGGTTTTGGAGGTTTTTTTTTTTTTCTTCATGTTTTAGTCCTAATGTAAAAATTTCAAAATTATGTAAAGGGAAAGAGAATAATATAATGAAACTTTGATGTATTCAGTATTTTAGATCTGGGCAAGGAAGGCCCTTGGCCCTGTGCTTTAGAAAGTCCTCTGGTGTTCTGGCTGTGCTGCCCCTCATGGCAGAGAAATCTGCAGAGCCAAGTGAATGTACACCTAGCTGGAGTCTGTGACTCCCCTTTTAGACTTTGTTCCTGGTATTTAGAACCCTGGAATTCCCTGCCCAGTGGCTTCTTGCCTACTTCCATGGCTTCTGCAGGCCTCTTTTGTGGGTCCATCCTCCCAAGAGTGGACTATCCCACCAGTATGTGCACTGCTGGGTTCAGGGGGGTAACAGGAGGGTATTTGGAGAGGAATTTGTCCAGAGCTTGGACAGATAGACTGGCGTATCAGCATTTGTGGCCTTTCCCAGTAAGGATGGGATCATGGGGATGAGAAGTGAGGGCTGGTTCTTCTAGTGCTGCATATTAGTATGGAACTTCAAGGAATCTGTGGATTTTGAATGAACCTGGCTTTCTAGATCATGAAGGTATACTGATCAAGATAGCAAGTTAGAACGTGTTTAACAATTTGTTAGCTTAATTTATAGTTTTTAAATGTTCAGACATGGTTAGTAGACCTGTTTTTGTATACTTATCCTGAGTCCTGCAAAACATTAGGACTGCCCAGAGCCATCATTTGGGACAAATTTTAAGGAGGAAGAATTTAACCACACAACATAGAGATCATTAATTTGCAGCCCCATTTTAAAGGTAAGGATAGCAAGGCTCAGAGAGGGGATATGTCTTGACTGAGCTCATGAGCTGGTAAGTGGGGCTGAGCTGGAATCTGGCTCTCCTAGTGCTAGGTCAGAGCTCTTTTCATTATTCCACTCTGCTGTTCTCTCACCTCGTTCTCCAGAAACAATGGTAGGTTATTCATCATCATATTTAACCCGAGTCTGACTTCCTCTCCTTCCTGGTGTGCTGTCTGTCTTCCTCTATAATTGATTAATGTGGGTCCCGAGGATGCTGGCTCCATTTTTTTTAATCAGGAAAATTGGAAACATACAAAAGTTAATGAGCTCCCATGTGTCCATTACCTAAGAATTATCAATTTATGACCAATCTTGTTTCATATATATACACCCCCATCCTGAACAAGGTTATTTGAAGCAAAGGTCATTTTATCCATAAATATTTCAGCATACACTTCTAAAAGAAAAGTGTTAAAAATAACTACAAAAATTAATCATAGCTGTTTAATATCAAATATCCAGGCAAATTCAAATTTCCCTCTATTATTTATTTCTTTTCACAGTTGATACCGTCAAACTAGAATCCATATAAGGCCCATAAATTGTATTTGGTTGATACGCTCAAAAATTTCTTTCTTTTTTTTTTTCTTTTTGACACAGGGTCTCACTCTGTTACCCAGGCTGGGGTGCAGTGGCACGATCATGGCTCACTGAAGCCTCGACCTCCTGGGCTAAGGTGATCTTCCTGCCTCAAATTGTTGGGACCACAGCCATGCGCCACCACACCTAATTTTTAAAAAATTATTTGTAGAGATGGGGTCTTGCTATGTTGCCCAGGCTAGTCTCAAACTCCTGGGCTCCAGTGATCCTCCCATCTTGGCCTCCCAAAGTGCTGGGATTACAGGTAGGAGCCACCTGGCCCCTAAAATCCTTTAATCTATAGGTCCCACTTTCTCCTTTTTCCTTTTTCTTCCCTTGCAATTTATTTGCTGAAGAAACTGGGTTGTTTGGTCTGTAGATTCCTACATTCTTGATTTTGCCAGTTGTATCCTCATGGTGTTGTTTAACACATTTCTTCATTCTCTTTATTTCCTGCAAACTGTTAGATCCAGAGGCTTGAACTGCTTCACGAGTTTTTTTTTTTTTTTTTGGCAAGAAAATTTCATAGATGGCATTGTGTTCTTCCATCAGGAGGCCCATGATGTCTGGGTGTCTCTTCTCTGGTCTTAGAGGCCAATAATAATCTTTGTTGGCCTCTTAGAGGCCAATAATAATAATCTTTGCCTGATTTTTGTATGTTGATCGTGTATCCCACAACATTACTTACCTTGTTATTTAGTTTTGGTAGTTTTTTTATTGGATTTCTTATTATTTTCTTTTTCTTTTCTATTTCTTATTATTTTCTGATCCTCCCACCTCAGCTAGGACCACAGGTGCACCACCATGCCGGGCTAATTTTTTTTGGAGTGTTTTGCCTTTATTGATAGTGTTTTTGGGGACAGAGGAAAGATTTCTCTCTTATTGCCAGGAGACATCTATAGCAAAGGACAGATTAGCAAGAGAAAAGCATACACATTTATTTAATATAAGTTTTACATGACACGGGAGCCTCCCTGTTGAAGACAAACAGGGAAACCTGGGTATTTTTATGCTGTTTGATGAAGAGTAGACAGTTGTGGAGAAATGTGATTGGAGGACCAAAGAGTATGATCTAATGGTAATAAACTGGAGGAACTTAGCAAGGCCTGTTTGTGCAGATTCTTCTTTGTGTCCCTTGTGTCTTCAGAGCTAAGGATATTCTTTTCCTTTAGGTATAGGGAGGGTCCCTCTCAAAATGAGAAACTTGTTTTGGGGAGAGGAGGGAATGATGAGAGTGACCTTCCTGGTTCTGTGTTTTCAAATGGCAAGGTGCCATATTTTGGGGTTGCATGTCCTGAACCCCATCATTGTCCTTTTCCAAATTCATCCCTAACATGTCAAGGTGACTTCGGGGTGGTCACGTGGTCCTGAGGCTTCCACTTCATGAGTGAAGTGTGTTTTTCTAATGTGATGCTCCTGCAGGCAAAGTGGGGAAAGATGCCTTCTGACGTGCAGCCCAGCTCGTTTTTGGCTTATCATTCCTTTCATCCAGCAGGAGCTAAGACTGCACCTGCCCAATTGCTGGTTTATTATACTACAAAGGATACAGATGAAGAGATGTGTAGGTCGAGGTACGGGGGAAGGGGCTTCCATGCTTTCCCTGGGCGAGGCACCCTTCAGGAATCTCCATGTGTTCAGCTATCTGGAAGGTCTTCTTAGGATTTTCTGTATACAAGATTATATCATCTGCATACAGAGATGTTTTTGTTTCTTTTAATCTTCATGCTTCGAATTTCTTTTTCTTGCTTAATTGTCCTGGCTAGAACCTCTAGTACAATGTTTAATGGAAATGAAGAGATTAGACATCCTTGTTTTATTTTTGATCTTAGGGCAAAGCATTCAGTCTTTCCCCATTAAGTATGCTGTTCATTTTGAGTTTTTCATAGAAGCCCTTTATTATATTGCATTCCCTCTTTTCTTCTTTTCTTTTCTTTTCTTTCTTTTACAGACTGTGTTGCCTAGGCAGGAGTGCAGTGGCACCATCATGGCTCACTGCAGCCTTGACCTCCCAGGGCTCAAGTCATCCTCCCAGCTCAGCCTCCTGAGTAGCTGGGACTACAGGTGTGTGCCACCATGCCTGGCTACTTTGTTGTATTTTTTGTAGAGATGAGGTCTCACTTTGTTGCCCAGGCTGGTCTTGAACTCCTGGGCTCAAGTGCTCCTATTGCCTTGACCTCCCAAAGTGTTGGGATTACAAGTGTGAGCCACCACGACTGGCACTACTTTCTCCCTCTCTCTCTCTCTCTCTCTCTCTCTCTCTCTCTCTCTCTCTCTCTCTCTCTCTCTCTCTCTCTCTCTCTCTCTTTCTCTCTCTCTCTCTCTCTCTGAGATAGGGTCTCACTCTGTTGCCCAGGCTGCAGTACAGTGGCACAATTATAGCTCGTTGCTTGCAACCTCAACCTCCTGGGCTGAGGTGATCCTCCCACCTCAGCTAGGACCACAGGTGCACCACCATGCCGGGCTAATTTTTTAATTTTAATTTTTGGTAGAGATAAGGTCTTGTGGTGTTGCCAAAGTCCTGGGCTGAAGTGATCCTCCTGTCTCAGCCTCCCAGACTGTTGGGATTATAGGTGTGAGCTATGGTATACCCAGCCTTGAGTTCCCTTTTTTGCCTAGTTTGTTGAGTGCTTGTGTGTTTTTTTGTTTTTGTTTGTTTGTTTTTAATCATGAAAAGGCATAGGATTTTGTAAATGCTTTTTCTGCATCTATTGTGATGATCATGTATTTTTGGTTTTTCTTCTATTGATCTGGTGTATTACATTAATCGAGTTTTGAATGTAAGCCAATCTGTGTTCCTGGGATAAATCCTACTTGATTGTATTGTCTAGTTATTTTTATATGTTGTTAGATTCAGTTTGCTAGGATTTTTTTTTGCATCCAGGTCATAAGAGATATTGTAGTCTTCTTGTGATGTCTTTGGTTTTGGTACGAGGACCTCGTAGAAGGAGTTGAGAAGTGTTTCTTTCTCTTCAGTTTTTTGGAAGAGTTTGTGAGGAGTGGTAGTATTATTAGTTCTTTTCTTTTCTTTTTTGAAACAGAGTCTTGCTCTGTTGCCCCAGCTGGAGTGCAGTGGTGTGGTCTCAGCTCACTGTAACCTCTGCCTCCTGGGTTCAAGTGATTCTTCTGCCTCAGCCTCCTGAGTAGCTGGGATTACAGTTGCCCACCAGCATGCCTGGCTTATTTTTACATTTTTAGTAGAGATGGGGTTTCTCCTTGTTGGCCAGGCTGGTCTTGAACTCCTCAAGTGACTGCCTGCCTCGGCCTCCTAAAGTTTTGGGATTACAGGCGTGAGCCACCGTGCCCAGCCTTGTATTAATTAAATGTTTGGTAGAAGTTATCAGTAAGGCAATCTGGGGCTGGGCTTTTCTTTGTGGGTAGTTTTTTTGATTATTTGTTCAATCTCTTTATTGATATAAGCCTATTCAGATTGCCTATTTCTTGTTCTCGTTGTTGTTGTTGTTCTTTTTTTTTTTTTTTTTTTTTGAAACAGGGTCTCACTCTGTCACCCAGGCTGGACTGCAGTGGTACAATCCTGGCTCACTGCAACTTTCACCTCCCAGGCTGAAGTGATCCTCCCACTCAGCCTCCTGAGTAGCTGGGACTACAGGCATGAGCCACACCATGCCTGGCTAATTTTTGGTAGAGACAGGGTTTCATATTGCCCAGGCTGGTCTTGAACTCCTGAGCTCAGATGATCCACCTGCCTTAGCCTCCCAAAGTACTGGGTTACAGGCATGAACCATCACACCTGGTCCTATTTCTTCTTGAATCAGTTTCTGTAGTTTGTGTGTTTCTAGGAATTTGTCCATTTCATCTAACTTGTTGAATCTATTAGCATGTATTTACATGTAGTATTTCTTTTTCTTTTCTTTTTTTTTTTTTTTAGATGGAGTTTTGCTTTTGTTGCCCAGGCTGCAGTGTAATGGCATGATCTTGGTTCACTGCAACCTCCACCTCCCTAGTTCAAGTGATTCTCCTGCCTCAGCCTTCCGAGTAGCTGGGATTACAGGCGCCTGCCACCACGCCCGACTGATTTTTGTATTTTTAGTAGAGATAGGATTTTACCACGTTGGCCAGGCTGGCCTCGAACTCCTGACCTCAGGTGATCCACCCGCCTTGGCCTAGAAAGTGCTGAGATTGCAGGCGTGAGCCACCGTGCCCAGCCTACTTGTAGTATTTCTTTTAATCCTTTAAAGGTTGGTAGTAATGTCCCCTCTTTTATATCTGGTTCTAGTAATGTGAGTCATCTTTCCTTTTTTCTTGGTCGATTAGGTAGTTTGTCAATTTTGTTTATCTTTTCAAAGAACCAGTTTTGTTTTCATTGATTTTCTGTTTTTTAAAAAATTCTTGATTTTATTAATTTTCACTCTAATCTTTATTACCTTCCTTCTGCTTGCTTTAGGTGTAATTTGCTCTTCTTTTCCGAAGTCTTATGGTGGTATAAGACTGCTGATTTGAGGTCTTTTCTTCTTTTGTAATATGGTCATTTACAGCTATAAATATCCCTCTATGTACTGTTTTAGCTGTATCCTGTAAGTTTTGATACATCTTCATTTTTATTCACCTGAAAGTATTTTCTCTTTTGATTTTTTAAAAATCCATTGGTTGTTTAAGACTGTGTTGTTTAATTTCCATATACTTAAGAGTTTCCCAAATTTCTCTGTTCTATGACTTACATCTGTATCTGAGGAAATATCTGAGCCAAATTCCTGGTGGAGGACATGGGAACAAAGATGTGCTTCTTCCTGAGTGACACCCCATATTAGATTCTGAGTGCTTGGTAGATGGGAGAGGCAGCAGTCACAGGTCTCCTTGGCTTGCCTCTCAGTGTGGACCTGCCCATGAGCTGGGGCAAACTCAGAGTCCTAGTATTTTCAACGGTACCATGCCCAAGGTAGAGCCTATTTCCACAAGTGGAGGATGGATTTATATCAGTTGTACTCACCTGGAACTTTGCCCGCAGCAACAAGTAGTGGGGAAGGATGAGAAATGCTGACATCCTGTCCCTCCTGGGAAGATAGCTGAGGGGACAGGCAGCCCTGTGTTCCAGGCTGAAGCAGCCTGAAGTATAGTTTTTGCCTCACTGAACTGAGGGTGGGAGGACAGAGAGGGCATGGGTCTTGGTTCACATACCTCAGATTCTTGAAATTCTGAGTTTTTGTAGATTTTTCTTGAACAAATATTTCTTCATTTGTGGATGCCCTTAGGGCCATTTCCAGAGTCTTTAAATGTTTGTTTGTTTGTTTTTGTTTTGTTTTGTTTTTTAAACAATTCTCACTAGTTTTACTGGAGAGCAGACCTTGGAGGTCCTCAGTGTCACACTGAAAGTGGAACTCTGGCTTGGGCCTGAGAGTGACCCAAACAAATAGAAAAACATTCCATGCTCATGGATAGGAAGAATCAATATCATGAAAATGGCCATACTGCCCAAAGTAATTTATAGATTCAGTGCTATCCCCATCAAGCTACCATTGACTCTCTTCACAGAATTAGAAAAAACTACTTTAAATTTCATATGGAACCAAAAAGGAGCCCGCATAGCCAAGACAATGCTGAGATCTTTTTCTAAAGTGAAACTTCTCACTCATCAATTATTCGGTTCCCCTAAGTACAGTTCGTACAGGAAAGGCAGATTAAATGTTCGACTCCTTCAAAACATTGTCTCAAAACAGGCCAAATTAGAAAGCTAAATCTGCTGCCTGCTTAGGCCTCCTCTTTTCCAAGCCAAATCAAAAGTATATGACATCATTTGTGTTAGTAGACTGAGCTATACTTAGCTGAATCTTCATAGGGAAAGGAATCAACAAGGTGTTATGTGGGCTGTTTCCCTGAAAATAATTATTTCTTGAATGTGCGTTACATTGAAGAATGACTTATGTGGGCTGGGTTTTAAAAATTTACAATTTTCGGCCGGGCGCGGTGGCTCAAGCCTGTAATCCCAGCACTTTGGGAGGCCGAGACGGGCGGATCACGAGGTCAGGAGATCGAGACCATCCTGGCTAACATGGTGAAACCCCGTCTCTACTAAAAATACAAAAAAACTAGCCGGGCGAGGTGGCGGGCGCCTGTAGTCCCAGCTACTCGGGAGGCTGAGGCAGGAGAATGGCGTGAACCCGGGAGGCGGAGCTTGCAGTGAGCTGAGATCCGGCCACTGCACTCCAGCCTGGGCGACAGAGCGAGACTCCGCCTCAAAAAAAAAAAAAAAAAAAAAAAAAAAAAAAAAAAAATTTACAATTTTCGTTCTTTCTTTTTTTTTTGTTTTTTTTTTTTGAGGCAGAGTCTCTCTCTGTTGCCTAGACTTGAGTGTGGTGGCACTATCTTGGCTCACAGCAACCTCCACCTCCTGGGTTCAAGTGTCTCCTATCTGTCTCAGCCTCCCAAGTAGCTGGGATTATAGGGTGCTCGCCACCGCGCCCTGGCTAATTTTTGTATTTTTAGTAAAGATGGGGTTTCGCCGTGCTGGCCAGTCTGGTCTCGAACTCCTGACCTCTGGTGATTTGCTTGCCTCGGCCTCCCAAAGTGCTGGGATTATAGGTGTGAGCCACCGTGCCCAGCCTACAATTTTCTTCACTTCTTATTAGCCTACCCTCAGACCTGTCTACTGGAGCAAACCCAATTTCTAATGGTCAGTGGTGGAGATGAGGACAAGGCAGGGTTTGCCTTCCATTTGCTTATTTTATCTAAAGACTCAGGCAGAGAAGAGAAGTTATAACTATTTTATAACTAATTCAACTACTTTATTGGTGAAGCAACTCTCAGAAATTGGAACATTCTTTTAAGTCCTGTTGATGAGTACACAGTTACTTTTTGAATCCTGGTGGATTTTGAGAAGATATGCACTATCTGAATGCTGACTTTTGTGTCTCTTTTCAAAGGGAGATAAAACACTTGCAGACTGAAACTTGTTTTACCTTTCACATAGCGATCCCTCAAATTTAGACGATCACAAACAGAACCCTGGGAAATATAATCTCCAAACCATGTTAGTTTTCAAGGTGCTTTACACTCACTATTTCAGTTGGTTCTCTGGCCAACTACATAGATAGATGTGGACTGTATCCAGTTGATAAATTAGGCTCAGAATACAGGGCTGATGAGAGCCCATTTGGGACCTTTAAGTGAATTAGAAAAAGACACCCTTTAAAACACTTTACTATCATCTGTTGAAAAGTAACTCAATGACTATACAAATCTAAGATGGTTGTAATATGAGCAGCACCCCTAGAGTTGGTCCACAACCTTCAAAGCAGACCTAGTGGCCCTGCTAGAGAGGCCAAAAGTCAAAGGCAAGCAAGTAAAGGGGCCTGGGCTTAGAGCCTGTCCTCATCCATTGTATCCTGACACCTCTTTGACTCCTTCTCTTTGATGTACAACTGAGACTGGGATACCCTTAGACTGAAAGGAAGGACAAGGCCATGTAGAAAAGAATTGACAGAAGGAGAGGAACACTCATGAACCCCTTGCTTGAGCCTCCCAATTTTCTGAGAGAGGAGGAGCCAGGTAACTGCTGCTAACTGCCATTTTCCCACCATCTGGGCCTAAGAAAGCAGAAGTAAGGCTTCATTAATAGCCAGGATTGCTTGGAGATTCACTTTACTTATTTAAACCAACAAGAGGACTTAAGATTTAGCCTGTTGGAATATGGTTCTAAGAGGCTTATATTCCCAAGAAACTAGTCCTTAGTTTCTTTTGTTCTTTGCTACTTTGTGATCCCTGCTAGAGACAAGCCACTTGCTTCGGGTTACCATAATTTTCTTTTTCTTTTTCTTTTTTTTTTGAGACAGAGTTTTGCTCTTGTTCCCCAGGCTGGAGTTCAGTGGCGCCATCTCGGCTCACTGAAACCTCCGCCTCCTGGGTTCAAGTGATTCTCCTGCCTGAGCCTCCTGAGTAGCTGGGAATTACAGGTGTCCACCACCACGCTCGGCTAATTTTTGTATTTTTAGTAGAGATGGGGTTTCTCCATGTTGGTCAGGCTGGTCTCGAACTCTGACCTCAGGTGATCCGCCCACCTCCACCTCCCAAAGTGCTGGGATTACAGGTGTGAGCCACTGCGCCCGGCCTGAGTTACCATAATTTTCTTTTTTTGTGTGTGTGTGAGACGGAGTCTGGCTCTGTCGCCCAGGCTGGAGTGCAGTGGCTGGATCTCAGCTCACTGCAAGCTCCGCCTCCCAGGTTTACGCCGTTCTCCTGCCTCATATTTTTTGTATTTTTTAGTAGAGACGGGGTTTCACCCTGTTAGCCAGGATAGTCTCGATCTCCTGACCTCGTGATCCCCCCGTCTTGGCCTCCCAAAGTGCTGGGATTACAGGCTTGAGCCACCGCGCCTGGCCCATAATTTTCTAAGCACACTTCCTAGTGACACCTGGCCCAGTCTGACACCTGTGTAGAAGCAAGAGTCAATGAAAGCATCTTCAGACATTCTAGGCCCATACTCTCAGAGCCAGCTGGACTTTGTTCTGGTATTGGTCCCGACCTCTGGGGTGACATATGCTGTTCTTCACTGATTTTGTTCTTGTATGTTTTGAGACAGAATCTCCCCTTGTTGCCCAGGCTGGAGTGTGGTGGCGCAGTCTCTGCTCCCTGCAACCTCTGCCGCCTGGGTTCAAGCAATTCTCACGCCTCAGCCTCCTGAGTAGCTGGGTTTACAGGCATGTGCAACCAAGCCTGGCTAATTTTTGTATTTTTAGCGGAGACAGGGTTTCTCCATGTTGGGCAGGTTGGCCTTAAACTCCTGGCCTCAAGTAATCTGCTCACATTGAGCTCCCAAAATGCCGGGATTACAGGTGTGACCCACCGTGCCCAAAATGTTTTTGAATTATAGAAAGCCCCTTGGGTTTGGTGGGAGGGAGTGAGGGTTTCATCCATGATACAGTGACACTTAAAAAATTAGTTTATTCAAATGTACCTAAAGGAATTGCTTGATAAATTAAGGACAGTAATACTTCTGGCCTTAGATAGAAATGATTAGAAGGTGCTTCTTAGATAGAAATGGTTAGAAGTCCAGAGAAATCTGGGAAGGAATTTCTAAATTTTCTCTTTCCATTGACATAAGGTACCAGGGTATGAAATTAATTTGTCCTGGTATATATGCATTTATTTAACAGATATTGGGTACCTAATACGTATTAGAGAATCATCCCCTAGATTTTCTTGATAGAGAAAGGAAAAGTTCTGGAGAAATGGTGGAGAGTCATTCCCAGGAATATAGCTTTGTAAGAAAATTTTCCTGGATCAATTGGTAACGTTTTCTGGAACCACTAGGTGGTGATAGTACATTATGAAAATGACATGCTTTCCTTGACACCTTTCAAATAACTGCAGGCGTCTGGTCACTTCTGAGGCCAGTGTCTCCACAACCAAAGAAATGTCTTAGTGAGTAAATGAAGAAAAACACATTCCATCATTTACATGTATAAATTTACACATGTAAATTTAAATGCTCCAGGGTACTGGTAGTTCCTTGAGAGAAGGGTCTGTGCCTATCATTTTCGTGGTTACAACCCCAGGTGATAGCCCTGGCATGTAGGAAGCCCTTGATCAATGCTTGATGAATGAATCCATCTCTGAACAATTTTGATGATCATTGAAAGGATCATTCCAAGAGTGTGGCAAAAAGGTGGCACATGTCCAAAAGGCCTAGGATTTTGGGAAGTTAGGAGCTATTGATGATCCTGACATCATCAGTTGGGCAGAGAATCAGGAAGGCAGTATTCGGAAGGGCAGAAATACCAAAAGTGATCTGAGGCACTTATAATTCTTTGTATCCCCTAAGCTTACCTTGGCCAGATTTCATCTGTTAAAAAATACAGGGAGGGGCTGGGCAGGGTGGCTTACGCCTGTAATCCCAGCACTTTGGAAGGCTGAGGCAGGCAGATCACAAGGTCAGGAGATCCAGACCATCCTGGCTAACACAGTGAAACTCCGTCTCTACTAAAAATACAAAAAAATTAGCCTGGAGTGGTGGCACGCACCTGTAGTCCCAGCTACTCGGGAGGCTGAGGCAGAAGAATTGTTTGAACCCAGGAGGTGGAGGTTGCAGTGAGCCAAGATTCCACCATTGCACTCCAGCCTGGGCAACAGAGCAAGACTCTGTCTCAAAAAAAAAAAAAAAAAAAAAAAAAAGAGAGAAAAATGCAGGGAGGGTGTAAACCAGTAAATTCTGAGAGAGATATATATATAGTTTTTGGGAGGTCTATATTACTTCTTGGGATGGCTTTGCCTTGGATGGAATCCTCTTCAAAAATCGTTTTTTTTTTACTCTTCTCTGCCTCTCATTCATTGTTTTATTTGCTCATTTATTTGCTATAAATTCATTCCTCAAATATTTATTGAGCACCTACTATGTACAAAGCACTGGTCAAGCTTGTGTGATCATCTTTGACCTTTTCTTTTTATGGCCCATCTGAATTCAGTTAATCACCAAGTCATATTAGGTGCAGCATCCAAATCTATCCACTTCTCTCTGCTTTTTCTGCTATTACCCTAGTCCAGGTCTCTGTCTTCTTGCATCTGGGTTACTGCATTAACCCCTAGTCTTTTTTTTGTTTTGTTTTTTGTTGAGACAGCTCTGTTGCCCAGGCTGCCAGGTTGGAGTGCAGTGGCGCAATTACTGCTCACTGCAGCCTCGACCTCCTGGGTTCAAGCTATTCTCCCATCTCAGCCTCACAAGTAGCTGGGATTACATGTGGGTGTCACCATGCCCAGCTATTTTTTGTAGAGATGGAGTTTTACCATGTTGCCCAGGCTGATCTCAAACTCCTGGGCTCAAGCCATCCTCCCACCTCAACCTCCCAAAGTACTGGGATTATAGGGATGAGCCACCACGCCAAGCCTAACCCCTGATCTTTACCCCGACCATCCATTCTTCCATCTTTCCACCATGTGAATATCATGATTCATCTTTCCTTAAAACTCTCCTTTCCCCTTAGGATCAAGCCTAACCTCTTTCACTTGGTTTACAAGCCTCACAAGGCAGGGCTATGACCTGGCTTGTCTCCCACCAGCCCCATTGCTGCTCACTCTCACCTTGTTCTATGTGCTCCAGCCAAGATTTTTTTCTTTAGGTTCTTCTAACGAACCATGTCCTCTCTTACCTTCTGACTTTTTTTTTTTGGTACTTTTTCTTCGACTTCTTCTTCCCCCTTCTGCCTATTTTCTACTCATTCTTTAGGTCTCAGCTTACATATGACTTACTTGGTAAAAAGCTTTTTCTGACCACTGTCAAGATGAGGTTCACCTCTTTCACTTTTTCTCTTATAGCCACTATTAGGGTTCACATCTTGTCTGTTGCCACCCTCTGCTGCCAGACTGACTTCTGTGAGTGGCAGAGCTCTCTCTGTCTTCACTGTATAAATATCCAGTACCTCACTGAGCGCCTGGCACACTGTAAGTGCTTAATAATATATGTTGAATGAGGGAATAAATGAAAAAAATATTTAATGTGTCTTCTTTCTTCAGTGTACTTATAATTCAGCAGTGTGAGATAAGTGGTACAAAGAAAGAACTACAGTGATGAAAAGAAGGAGAGGTCGCTTTGGATATTACCATTTAAGGCTGGGTTGGGTTTTGGCAAGTGAAGGTGTTTGTGGAGGTGGTGTTTGAAGTGGAGGGAAGTGACATAGGTGGGAAAAGTTTGGGGAGCGGGCAAGGAGCATAGTGTTCCTATCTCAGAAGAGTAGGAGTGGGACTGAAGACAGCTTGTGACTAGATTTTGCAGGGCCTCGACTCTGATAGCCAATGGGAAGACATTGATGGCTTTTGAATCAGAGAGTGATAGCACTAAATCAATGCCTTAGAAAATGCTAATCTAATGGCAGAGTGAAACATGAATTGGAGAGAGACCAGCAAGATCAGTTAGGAGGCTATCATAGAAATCAAGATGGGAGGTGATCAGGCCTGAATTATGTAAATGTCAATAAGAATGGAGACAAAGGGATACTATGCAAAGGAAGAATGAACCAGAACCCGGAAACCAGAAAGGAAGAGTAAGGGAAAGGGAGGAGTGAGGTGCCTTATTATTGGAAATGTGAAGTCAAGAGGAAGAACCAATTTAAGGAAAGATAGAGATCATTAATCAAACCTTTACAATGAAGTTGTGGTTATATATACATTTTACTTATGAAAATTCAATCAATGTGTGGGGTTAAAACAAAAGCCCAAGTGGGAGGGAGTGACAAAGAAGATGTACTACAACTAATGGGAGCTGTTCCAGCTCTACCACTCTGAAAATACGTCCCAGAGGGAGTGTGAGATGGGGAAGGTCAAGTTGCTATTCCTCATTTCATGTCAACCATGTGTATTTTATGGTTGACATAGGGATTATTTAAGGATAACTATGGTTATTCATGATTTATGTCTTATACACTGATTTTAGAACCAAATTCTCAAGCCAGATTTTGCTTTTTATTTATTTATTTTTAATTTAATTTTATTTTTTGAGACAGAGTCTCACTGTGTTGCCCAGGCTGGAGTGCAGTGGCTCAATCTTGGCTTACCGCAACCTCTGCCTCCCGGGTTCAAGTGATTCTCCAGGCCTCAGCCTCCTGAGTAGCTGGGACTTTAGGCGCCCACCCCCACTCTTGGCTAATTTTTTGGTATTTTTAGTAGAGATGGGGTTTCACCATTTGGCCAGGCTGGTCTCGAACTCCTAACCTCAGGTGATCTGCCTGCCTTGGCCTCCCAAACTGCTGGAATTACAGGCACGAGCCACCGTGCCTGGCCAGATTTTGCTTTTTATTTTTGTGTATTTTTATTTTATTTATTTTTACTTTTTTGAGACAGAGTCTCGCTCTGTTGCCCAGGCTGGAATGCAATGCTGCGATCTCAGCTCACTGCAACCTCTGCCTCCTGGGTTCAATTGATTTTCCTGCCTCAGCCTCCTAGGTAGCTGGGACTACAGGCACATGCCACCATGCTGGCTAATTTTTTTTTGTATTTTTAGTAGAGACGGGGTTTCACCGTGTTAGCCAGGATCGTCTCAATCTCCTGACCTCATGATCCACCCGCCTTGGCCTCCCAAAGTGTTGGGATTACAGGCGTGAGTCACTGTGCCCGGCCAGATTTTGCTTTTTAAAGCGTGTGCCAGGCCCCAGGTTGGGCAGTAGGCAGATACTAAGAAAATGCATGTCAGTCACTGCATTGGAGCTGCTGACAGTCTAGTTGGGTAGAAAGATATGGAAGCAGACAATAAGCACTACAGTCTAGGTGAGCAGAGAGAAGGGTGGAGGCAGAGGGAAAGGAGACTGGTGGCTGGCGTGTCACGGCAGAGGTGGTGCTGGGCCCTGGGAATGGAGACACATCTGGGAGTCATTAGAACAGGTGAGCGTAGCAATAGGCATGCATGAGCTCTCAGAGGGAAATAATATTGAAGAGGGAAGAGGACTAAAGGCCACAGCCAGGAACACACAAGAAGGTAAGCAGAGTCAGAAAATAGAGGAGTTGTCAGAGAAGCAGCAGGAAAATTCACGCAAGGGGGTGAAGACTGTGAATAGGCAAGTGGTCTGCATATAATGAAGAAGACAATGGTGACTGCTGAGTGAATGAAGTTTCAGCAGTGTGGCGAGGGCAAAAAAAGGGGTCCCCAGGCTGGAGGCGGTGGCTCATGCCTATAATCCCAGCACTTTGGGAGGCTGAGGCAGGCGGATCACGGGGTCAGGAGTTTGAGATCAGCCTGGCCCATATGGTAAAACGCTGTCTCTACTAAAAATACAAAAATTAGCCAGGCATGGTGGTATGCACCTGTAATCCCAGCTACTCAGGAGGCTGAGGCAGAAGAATTGCTTGAACGTGGCAGGTGGAGGTTGCAGTGAGCTGAGATCGCACCATTGCACTCCAGCCTGGGTGACAGTGCGAGACTCCGTCTCAAAAAAAAAAAAAAAATGTAGAAAAGAAAAAAGGGGTCCTTGAGTGATTGGAAAGAATCTGGAAGCAAAGGGAATACATGCCACTTCTCTAAGTTCCAGCTCCAGTACAACTAACTTAGATATGTCCTCTAGTTTCCAATCAGATTTCCCTGGAGAACATTTGGGATCTCTGGATGCCATGACCTCTGCCCCTGTTTCTTTACAGTATGGTCGGCTCTGTCCATTGGAGGGGCACTTCACCATCACAGTACATGGATCCAGAAACAGACTTTACTCTACATAAGCCTTACATTCAAACCTGAGTGCGATCCAGCTGATCTCAACTGTGGTTGTTGCATTTTAGACTACACATATCTATATTATTTTCTTCCATAAGTAGAATCCATATTCCCACATGACTGCAATTGCTAACTTGCTAATAGCTTCCCTGGAGTTTGCTTCTTGCAATTATCCCATCAGAAGGCAACATATGCAGTTTATTACGGGATGCAGGGAGCTCTGGGTGTTTTTTTTTTTTTTTTTTTTTTAGTCAATGGTTCCTATCCTAGTTATATTGTTCTTTTAAACAGATTTAAATAATAAGAAAAACTCTTTTATATATACCCACGTAGTTAGCATTTCCAGTGTTCTCTTTATTCCTTTGTGTAGATCCAGACTTCCATATGGTACCATTTCCCCGCAACTTGAAAGACTTTAACATTTCTTGTAGCGCATGTTTGCAGATGATGAACTCAGTCAGCTTTTGTAAGTCTGAGAAAAATCTTTATTTTGCCTTCATTTTTGGAAGATATTTTTTGCTGGGTAAAGAATTCTGTTTTTTTTTTTTCTTCTTCTTCTTCTTTTTCTTTTATTTTTCTTAAGAGTCAGGGGCTCACTCTCTTGCCCAGGCTGGAGTGCAATAGTGTGATCATAGCTCACTGCAGCCTCAAATTCCTGGGCTCAATCAATCCTCCCACCTCAGCCTCCCGAACAGCTAGGACTACAGGCATGCACCACCATATCTGGTTACTTTTTAAATTTTTTTTGTAGAGATGGGTCTTGCTATTATTTATATACCCAGGCTGGCCTCAAGCCATCCTCAAACCATGCGCTCGCCTCGGCCCCCCAACGTGCTGGGATTACAGGCATGAGCCACTGCACTCAGCCTGTTTTTTTCTTTCAGTACATTAAAGATATTGCTTCCCTGTCTTCTGGCACATAGTTTCTGATGAGAAGTCTGATGTCATTCTTGTTTTTGCTCCTCTGCATGTAATGTGTAGTTGTTTTTGTTTTTCTGGCTGCTTTTAAGATTTTATCTTTTTTCACTAGTTTTAAGCAATTTGATAGTGATGTACTTTTAGGTTTCTTCACGTTTCTTCTGCTTAGAGTTCATTGACCTTGGATTTGTGGGGTTTATAGTTTTCATCAAACTTGGAAAAAGCCAACCACTATTTTTTTTTTTTTGAGACGGAGTCTCGCTTTGTCACCCAGGGTGGAGTGCAGTGGTGTGATCTTGGCTCACTGCCAGCTCCGCCTCCTGGGCTCACGCCATTCTCCTGCCTTAGCGTCCCCAGTAGCTGGGACTACAGGCACCCACCACCTCGCCTGGCTAATTTTTTTGTATTTTTAGTAGAGATGGGGTTTCACTGTGTTAGCCAGGATGGTCTTGATCTGCTGGCTTCGTGATCCACCCGCCTCAACCTCCCAA
Organism: Rhinopithecus roxellana; assembly: GCF_007565055.1. Lineage (NCBI taxonomy): Eukaryota > Metazoa > Chordata > Mammalia > Primates > Cercopithecidae > Rhinopithecus > Rhinopithecus roxellana. Next base: position 114,970,930 of record NC_044564.1, read on the forward strand.
AGTGCTGGGATTACAGGTGTGAGCCGCCACGCCTGGCCCGCTATTTCTTTAAATGTGTTTTCTGTCCCCTACTTTCTTCTGGGATTCCAGTTATTATACATATCTATTCCAGTTAATAATAGGTATCTATTAGGCTGCTTGAAGTTGTCCCACAGCTCACTGATGATCCATTTATTCATTTATTTTGGTCTTCTTTATGTTTAATTTTGGATGGTTTCTACTGCTATGTCTTTGAGTTCACTGATCTCTTTTTGTTCAGTGTCTAACCCACTATTAATCCCACCTGTTGTGTTTTTTATCTCAGGCATTATATTTTTCATCTCTAGTTGTTCAATTTGGTTTTTTATATATATATAAATTTACATATATAAATATATTTATTATAATATATATAATATACTCATTATATAATGATTATATAATAGATATATATATCTTCCATGTCTTTACTTAACATATTCTTTTTTTATTTTTATTTTTAGACAGGGTCTTGCTCTGTCACCCAGGCTGTGATTATAGCTCACTGCAACCTTGAACTCTTGAGTTCAAGCCATCCTCTCATGTAGCTAGGACCACAGGCATGTGCCATCATGCCCAGCTAATTTTAAAAGTTTTTGTAGAGATGGGGTCTAAGTTGCTCAGGCTAGTCTCAGATTCCTGGTCTCAAGCCATCCTCCTGCCTCAGCCTCTCAATGTGCTAGGATTACAGGTGTGAGCCACCACACCTGGCCTACTTAACATGTCATTTCTGAGTTGGTTTCTATTGATTTTCTCCTTATTATGGGTCATATTTTTTCTGTTCTTTGCCATACCTGTTCACTTTTTATTAGATACCAGATGTTACAAATTTTACCTTTTTGGGTTCTAGATATTTTTATATTCTTACAAGTATTCTTGAGCTTGTTCTGGGATGCAGATAAGTTACTTAGAAACAGTTTGATCCTGGCTGGGTCCAGTGCATGCCTGTAATCCCAGCACTTTGGGAGGCCAAGGTGGGCAGATCACTTGAGGTCAGGAGTTTGAGACCAACCTGGCCAACATGGTGAAACCCCATCTCTACTAAAAATACAAAACTTAGCCAGGTGTGGTGGCATATGCCTGTAATCACAGCTACTTGGGAGGCTGAGGCATAAGAATCGCTTGAACCTGGCAGGTGGAGGTTGCAGTGAGCTGAGATCATGCTTCTGCACTCCAGTCTGGGCGACAGAGCGAGACAGTCTCAAAAAAACAAAAACAAAAACACAATCAAAAACAGTTTGATCCTTTTGGGTCTTGATTCTAAGTTTTTGTTTGTTTGTTTGTTTTTTTAGATGGACAAGTGCAACATTTAATCTAGGGTTGATTATTCCCCACAGCTGAGGCAAGACTTTTCTGAGTATTCTATCTAACACCTCCTAAGGAATTAGAAGGTCTTTCCACTCAGTTGATGAGCTTAAGAACTATTCCTGGCCCTGTGTGAGCTTTAAAAATTGTTCCCTATAATTCTTTGGTGGTTCTTTCCCCAGCCTTGGGATACTTTCCTCAAACTCATGAGCTCATTAGCACTTAGCTGAAGATGTGAGTGGGGACCTCCTGGAGACCTCTGGGGCTGTCTCTTTGTGTGACTGTCTCCTCTCTGGTACTCTGCCTTGGAACTCTAGCTGCCTTGGCCTCCTGAACTTCTCAGTTCAGGGATTTGGAGTTGGCCTGAGTTCCCTCTCCCTCTTGGAAAGTCTGTCCCGGGAATAAGCTGGGCTGATCACAGGGCGCAGCTTGTCTGTTTTCTGTTTCTCAGGGATCACTGTCCTTCGTTGCCTCATGTACGATATCTTAAAAACCATTGTTTCATGTATTTTGTCCAGTCTTTTAGTTGTTTCAGGTGAAGGGAAAATCCAGTTCCTGTTATTCCATCTTGGCTAGAAGCAGAAGTCTATATTGTTTTTTAATTTTGAAAAACTGAGGGCTCTGGAATGTAGGATTATGCCAGGCCAAGTTCTCATTATCAGGCCAGGAAAAGCAGCTCTTGAAGAGGCTGAAAGGGCTTCCAGCCTGACTGCGAGGGCGCTGAGTCATTCCAGCAGAGACGGGGCACTCTGCTTTTCTGGCTCTTATCAAGTCTTTAGCTTTTATCTTTGGACTTAACTTACTAGTTCACATTCCTTTGGTGGTGAAGGTTTGGCCTTTTCCACTTTGAAGCAGTATCTTTCAGCTTACACTTGAAATCTTGAATCTTTTACTTGGTTCTCTTCAGTCCCTGTTTGTGTATTTAGGTCACTAGAGACTTTTACATCTGGGGCAAATTAAAGTTCCTCAGTGATATTTACAGCAACCAGCATCTGTTCCTGTAGAGAACAATTAACCCAAAGATACTATGTTGTTCTACCTTGAAGATGACTTGCAGAGACACTTTTAAAAGGCAAATCCTTCATTTCAAGGGTGAATAAAATACCACGTAATAAAGCATTCCAGCTGGTTAAATTTAGGACATGAAATATGGTCTGGCTTTGAGCCCAGGGTGTTTTTCCTTTTAGAGTAAATGTGGTACCTTTTCATTCATGTGAAGTCGTTGCCCCCCAGCACTTTATTTCGGGATGAAAGGTCAGCAGGGACTGTCTTGTTGCTAAATCTAATGGACACTTCTCAGTTATTAACCTACTGGACCTCTTAACAATATTTGACACTGTTGACTGTTATTTCCTTCTTAATACATCCCTTGACTTTTCCTTCCCCTTTCTGGCCTTTCTTCCTCTGCCTGTTTTTTCAGTTGGTACGATTCTTGGTTCTGTCTTGAGCTTTCTCACATTAAACATTCCCTGTGGGCTGTCTTATGCATGCCCATGGCCTCACAGGGAATTCCTAAATCTATATTTCTAGCCTAAGTATTTTTTGCTGAGCTTAGTCCATTATGTTCAACTGTTCACTTGACATCTTCACTTGGGTGGCACATGGGTCACTCAACCTTAGCAGGCTCTCAGTTGAACTCATCCATTCTCCCCTCAGTTCAGCCCTGCCTCCCATGTTCTTCATCTCTGTAAAGGGCACTTCTAAACAATCTCTCAAGCCAGAATTCCTTGCATTCCATCTTCTACTCAATCACCATGGCCTATTGATTCTATATCTTTCCATCCCTACTGCCATTTCGCTAGTTTGGTCATTGTCATCTTTTACCTGGATGACTAGAAAAGACTAAGACTACTAAGAGCAATTTTTGCTTCCAACCCTCATGTCATGCAAATGCCGCCACCCCTAACCAATTCATTTTTTTTTTTCATATTCTAGCCAGAGCAGTCTTTCTAAAATGTGAATTAAAGGCTGTTGAGATCTTGCTTAAAATCTTTGACAACTGCTGTATGCTCTTAAAATAAAGCCCAGGCTCCTTATAATAAAATATGAAGCCCTGTATGATTTTTTTTTTTTTTTTTTGAGACAGAGTTTCACTTTTGTCTTCCAGGCTGGAGTGCAATGCGGCAACCTCGGCTCACTGCAACCTCCTCCTCCTGGGTTCAAGCCATTCTCCTGCCTCAGCCTCTCGATTAGCTGGGATTACAGGCATGCACCACCACACTGGCTAATTTTGTATTTTTAGTAGAGATGGGGTTTCACCATGTTGGCCAGGCTGGTCTTGAACTCCTGAACTCAGGTGATCCACCCGCCTCAGCCTCCCAAAGTGCTGGGATTACAGGCATGAGTCACCACGCCTGGCTGAGGCCCTGTATGATTTGGCCCCTGTTTGCCTTTTTGCATATTACTGATTCCCTCATATTCTAAGTTCCCTGCCACATTTCCCATTTTTCAGTTCCTCAAACGTACAACATCCCCTCTCACTTTCTGGCCTTTAAATGTTTTGTTCTTTCTGCCTGTAACCCTTCCTTCCTCTCCTATACTTGGCTAACTCATCCTGCAGGTGACTTTCTTTGGACAGTCTTCCCCGATCTCCTTTATCATCTTGATCTGCCTAGCTCCCCAGATTAAGTGAAATGTTGTTCTGTGCTTCTGGAGGTTGCTGTGTTTCCTCTATGGTAATGCTCACCCTATCTCCCACTTGACTATAAACTCCATCTTGTTCACTGCTATACGTGTCCCCAGTGCCCAGTTACAAGGCTCAGCTCCATAGGTGCTTAGCAAACACTTGTTGAATTGAACTTTAATGTGTCAGTAGCCACAGAAGTCTCAGTCCTGCTAGACTGCTGCTTCGCCACTCTGAGCAGGAGGACTGCTGGGAGAGATGGTATTCTATAATGGTTCTCTTGCTGGGAGCTGGCTTTTTGTTTCCCCACTGTTTATTTACTAGCTTAGCAACCTGATTCAGTTAACAACTCTGCATCTTTGTTGCTTCATATATACATACAAATGCTTGAACTTTCTGAAAGCAAATGATGTGACCAGATTGTTTTTCTTTTTTATTTCCTTGGTTACTAGAAAACCCAGGTAGTTTTCGAGGCAAATTCTATAAGACCTTCAAGAAACAGATGATGCCAATGCAATTTTGGCTATTTCAGAAACTAGGAAAAAAATTAAGGGTTGTCAGCGCTAGGTAGGAAACTAGACAAAGACAAAAACCAAATAAGGTTAGAAACAGGAAACTATAGACAAAAGGTCAAAGGTAAAAATCCCGACATAGACCAATTTGACTGATGACTATAGATGTAAAATACTAATAAAATATTAGCAAACCAAATCCCACAGTGTATGCATGATCAAGTTGGCACTGATCTCAGAAATGCAAAGATGGTTCAAATTTTGCCTATTACTAATTGTAAAATTTGCAAATTTATACAGCCAGTTTGCAATGCTTTTCTCTTACAATTTAAAGTATCTTTGTATCTTGGCTTTCTTTCTCTTTCCTAAAGCTGTTTATTTGTAGTTTTCTTTTTATGCATTAGTCAATTATTTTTCCTTTCTTGTACAATGCTTATTCATGTTCTTTGGTACATCTGTCTTTTTCTACTTGACTTATAAGATTTCTTTGTACATATTTGCCATATATTTTATAAACATTTTAAATTCTTTTTTTTTTTTGAGATGGAGTTTCACACTTGTCGCCCAAGTTGGAGTGCACTGGCGCGATCTCAGCTCACTGCTACCTCTTTAACTTTATTTCCTTTTAAAATTTTCTTCTGGCCGGGCTCAGTGGCTCACACCTGTATTCCCAGCACTTTGGGCGGCCAAGATGGGCGGATCACAAGGTCAGAAGATGGAGATCATCCTGGCTAACAGGTGAAACCCCGTCTCTACTAAAATTACAAAAATTTAGCGGGGCGTGTTGGCGGGTGCCTGTAGTCCCAGCTACTCGGGAGGCTGAGGCAGGAGAATGGCATGAACCTGGGAGGTGGAGCTTGCGGTGAGCCGAGATTGCGCCACTGCACTCCAGCCTGGGCAACAAAGACACTATCTCAAAAAAAATTTTTTTTTTCTTCTGAATTAGCTTATTCCTCTTCTGACTTTTTGAAGTGAATTTTTAGTTAAAACACTTTAAATCTTTGTTATTTTCTAAATAAATTATCCCCTTGAACTTTCTACTCTATTCCATTGATCTGTCTTTTCTTTCTAGTTTTATTTTCTAGTTTTATATTATTTAACACCATTTAACATCTGGTAGTCCAAGTTCCCTTTATTATTATTTTTCTAAGTTTTCTTGGTTATTATTGGGCTAGATGATATCTTAAAGTTACTAAGCTTCTTTAAGAGTTATTATGAAAATGCACCCAAATAAATCCATTTAGTCCCTTCCTTTCAAAACTCAAGTATTCCTTATTCTTCCAGATATAGTCAGTCTTTAAAAAAATGCCTAAAATCCGCCCGCCTTGGCCTCCCAAAGTGCTGGGATTACAGGAAATCAAGATCATCCTGGCTAACACAGAGAAACCCTGTCTCTACTAAAAATACAAAAAATTAAGTGGGCGTGGTGGCAGGCGCCTGTAGTCCCAGCTACTTAGGAGGTTGAGGCAGGAGAATGGCGTGAACCTGGGAGGCGGAGCTTGCAGTGAGTCGAGATCGTGCCACTGCACTCCAGCCTAGGCGACAAAGCGAGACTCCATCTCAAAAAAAAAAAAAAAAAAAAAAAAGCCTAACATCATTGCTTGATATTTTATTAAGTGCTTCAAATCAATCTGTGTATATGAATATGGTATATATGTAGTGTATGTGTTTTGTGTGCATGTGTCTGTGTGATGTGTGTGCTTATATATATGCATAGGATGCATATAGAATGTGTGGGGTGTGTTTGTATATGTATGTGAGGTGTGTATGTAGTGTGTTTATGTATGTGTATATGTGCATATGATGTGACTGTGTGTATACATGGGATATGTTAAGGTATGTGTATTTATGTGCACAGAGTGTATTATTGTTATAATGTGTGTGGTATGATGATGTATGTGTGGAGCGTCTGTGGACATGTGTGAGGTGGAAGAGCCCCAGGGGGTGCTAGAATGCTCAGGACATGTGAGAAAGCCAGGCTTGGTCAAACTCTCCTGCCTTCTTGGGGAAAGCAGGGCCATGACCATGAGCCTTTCTGGATGTTGCTTGTGGACAGCAGTATGGGTTAATAGGGCCAGTATCTCCTGAAGTGCCCTGCCCAAACTCCCACTCACCTCTCTCCTCCATCTCTTGAGGAAAGGGTAATCGACCTGTCCTTTTAGGAAAAGGAAGCTTCCAGCATGCTACTAAGTAAAGGAGCCTTACTGGTGGTGGTGAAGGTGATATCACCAGAGGGGCCAGCTCAGGATCAGGCTGGCCTTGCAGTCTTCCAACTGAATAGGTTAGCTGCTGAGTGGGGCAGGAATCAGGAGGGGACCTACAAAGCAGTGGGATCTTTGTTCCCATTACCGGGTGTAAGTGCCCAGTGTGGGCCTCGGTCTTTTCTCTCCTAGGTCACATTCAGACAGCACACCTCTGCCCAATTCTCCTTCTGGATCTCACCCTCCTGAGTGTTGCACCTGCAGGTTGCTCACAGCCTCCTGAGTCCAAGATAGTCTCCCCTTTGGGAGGAGGCTCTACAGTGGTCCCTGGCAAAGTTGTGAAGAGGTGACTGTCATCTTGGGCACATCACCTTTTCTTTCCCTGTGGGCCTTGCTTTGCTCTGTTTCCTGAACACCATGCTTTCTAGTTCCTCCTGGGAGTAAACACCCCTTGCATGGCGCATCTTCAGGCCAAACTCATGCTCCCATCTTGCTCCTGCAGGTCTGCCACGTCTCTGTGCTCAGTGTCCTGTCTACATCCTGTAGCTTGAGCCTGAGGTTGCCCATATTCCCTGGTTGGATGGAGTGACTGAGCCCTGACATCACTCTACCCAGAAGAGATGAGTGAACTCAAACTTCTCCAGCCAGGAAGAGGATCAGGCATGCCCAAGTCCAGGGTGCAGGTAAGTCCATCTGTCATTGGCTTGAGGCTAGGAGAGTGGACCTGCTCTTGTTAAAGACAGTGTTCACTGTGTGTGTGTGTAACCGGGGTTGGACGGGGAGAGCGGGGTGGCGGGTGCAGTAAAGAGCAGGGCAGGACTTCACGAAGTGCCAGGATTCAAACAATCCTATGGCATTGATGTGACTTATGACCAGTTTGCTGATTCAGGGCTCCTTCTCCAGTTTCTGCTTCTCACTGGTGGCCACCTGACCCTGTGGCGTTTGCTCTCTGCACCTGCTGTTGGCCATGGGGCAGATGTGGAGGCCAAGGAAGAATAGGACAGTGGTGTTTAGGTCAGACAGGCCTGGGTTCAAATTTCAGCTGTGCCTATTCCTAGCTCTACAAACCTTGGGCATGTCACCTGTCTTCTCTGCCTGAGGTTCAGATTTCTTCCTGGTAAAGTGGGGCTAATACTTATTAGACATACTGTGAAGATTAACTGAGATGATGTGTGTAAATTGCCCAGCTCAGCCTCTGGCATCTGGTACTCAACACATAACTCTTCTCTCCACTTTCTCTCTTGCATCTCCCCATCTTGTTTTTGAGTGGATCACTGAACCACAAATATCCACTTGGCGATGAAGTCTGGGGAACAGGGACAAATACCAACACTTCCCATTTTTAGATTTACGAGACTAACAGCTTTCCTTCCCACAGTGGCAACAGTCAGAGATTTGCAGAGCAGATGTCTTGGTGTGAAACTGCTACCCGGAGGTGTCCTGTAAATGTTTGCCGACAAAGCAGCACAGGGGTTGACCTTCCAACTCTGCCTCACTGCACCAGGCTGGGGGATTCGCCCATCCCCTCCGTTTCCTGTGCGTTCCTCTTTCTCAGAGGCTGTAGGCCTGTCCTGCTGTCCGATGGCATCAGGCTGTGGGATGGGGGGCCATCAGGTTGGTTGGAGCAAGCTGCTCCCATCTGGACCTGTGTCAGGCAGCACTTGTTCAAGAGGAGGCTCAAGAGAGTGATCCAGGACACAGGGTTTGGGAAGGGGATGCAGCGTGGTGGGGGGCGACCTGTCCAAGCGCAGAGAACACTTCTCCAAACCTCATTGCCCTGGACCATCGGGTGCTCCTTTGCTTGGATCTAATGATTATAGGTGTGAGCTTCAAAGCAGGTTATAAACCCGACTAATTGCTGGTCTAGGAGAGCTGGACGAAGAGGCCAAGCCTGCCCAGAGTAGAGTGGGCACCCTGGACTGGGGCCTCTCGTGGGACTGGCCCTTCAAACTGGGAGCGCGGTGCTGGGGCCGGGAGTCCCGGGGTGACCGCACGGTCCTGCCGGCTCCTGGGGTGGCTGCCCTCTCTGCTCAGCGCGGGTCGGCGGCACCGCCTCTCCCACCCCGGCCCTGCGCTGCTCTGGCAGGTGGAACTCTCCCCATTCAAACCCGCGCGGGCCAATCAGGGCCGGGCGCGCCCGGGCCGTTCCAACGCGCGGGGCAGCCCTGCCTCCCGCTCGCGCTCCTCCCTCCCTGGAGACTCCGGTGCAGGGGGCGGTGAGCCTGCTGCCTCGGTTACTGGGGAGCAACACAGCCGCCTTGGGTTGCAGGCACTCCTGTCCAAGTCGCAGTGGGACGCCATGGAGCGCTCCCTGCACCGCGTCTCCCTCGGGAGCCGGCGTGCCCACCCGGACTTGTCCTTCTACCTCGCCACCTTTGGTAAGTGCCCGCTGGGGCCAGCGGCAGGGGCTGCCTCACCCTGTTCCCAGCGCCCGGAAATGCAGCCCCTCGTGGTGAGAGGCGAGGCTGGGAGCAGGTGCTCTTTCTATCTGGGGTCACCTTCTCTGGCCCCTTTCTCCTGTGACTGCCCAGGAGGGGCTCAGGGCACAGGCTCAGTCCAAGCAAGTTGCTGAACACCACCTGCTGTCCGACCATGGGTGCCATCTGCAGTTGGTTCTGCCTCACTTGGCTGGAATAATCACACTCTAGTTAATCTTTCAGAGACCCGGGTTGTCGGGTTGTCACCACTGAGTTTCTCATTAGCAAGCAGCTTAGGTTAAATCAAGGTCTTGTTATAGCAACAGGAGATCTCATTCACCCACTTTCCTTTGGCTCAGGGAGCAGACAGGTGCTGGGCCCTTTGGCTCTGCTGCCTTGCAGGCTCACCTTGGAGGCTGCAATCTGACTTTGTTGCGTATCTGAGCCACAGTAGAGATGGGAGAATTCTCTCCTCCAAGACAGAACAATCCCTTAGGAGGGTCCCAGGGCTGTCTCAGGGTTTGAGGTGGAAAGAAATGAACAGTAGGCCTCACTCACAAGCCCCTAGGTAGCAGACTGAGTTCCCCCAAATAACAGCTGGGCGGCAGCTGCCCAAAGGCCTGAACAAACCTGTCCTTCCCGATAGCCATAGTAAAGGTAACAACCCTACCCTAGAGCGTAACCCTTCATTTCCTCACTGGTCCTGCAACCCTCTGTGGAGAGGGGTTATTTTTCCTCTGTGAAGACTTGAAACTAAGAAGTCTTCCATGAGCCAGTGGCAGAGTTGGTAGCTGAGCTCAAGCCTTCAAGAGATGACCCGTCCAGCGCATTTTTGTTTGAACTTGCATACAATTTCCTTCTAAAGGTTGGGGCTATTATTGCAGCATAACTGGACATTGCCCAGCTTTCAAAGACAGACTGCCCAAGGAGTTGGTCCCTCCCTGGGGTTCCTGGCTCTTCTACTTTCAGGCTTACTCCTGCCCAACACACTTGGTTTTCCACAACCTGCTTTTTTTCCCTAGGGGTAGAGGGAATGATGGAAGAGCAACGGCTTGGCCCCTTGAAATTGCCTGACGTCTGGCAGCAGGAATTCTCTGGTCCAGTTGGTGGAAGATAAAGGGCAATTAACTAGCCATCATTTGTTGAATTTACCATTGCCATTCCTTATGTCAAGTGTTTTACCTGCATTATCTCATTTAATGCCCCAGCCTAGGAGGCAATTCCTGCTAACCCCATTGGGATGCAGGGCTCTATGAGACAAGGGTAGTTTCCAGGATGATCTGCGTTGGCTGGGCTAGGAGTGGTCAGGAAAGGGTGTCGGAGCTGTGAGGCCCTCTTACCTTAGCTGTGTCCTGATTAAAAAGTAAAAATATGTTTGCCTTTTTCCTCCTTATTATCATGGTAACATGTGTTTACTGCTGAAAACTTAGTTAAAAGAAGAAAGTGAAAATCACTTGTAATCTGACTTCCCAGGGAGACAGACCACTGTTAACTTTCTGATTTATATCCTTCCATGCTTATTTCCATACCTATTTCTCTGTGTGTGTGTGTGTGTGTGTATTTAAACATCAAATTTCAATACAATTGAGATCAAGTTTGTATGGACAATTTTGTAACCCATATATTTTCCTTAGTGGCCTGATGTGAATATTTCCTTGCATCGGTCCATATTCTTCTATTGGATTAATCTCCCTGCCAGATCTGGGAAGTTGGGGAGGGTTCAGGCCCAGCAGGGAGTGGATCTTCCTGCCCAGCCATGGCCTCAGGGCTGAGTCCGATGGGTATCCGGGAAGGTTGCTGCTTGAAGAAGTGGCTGTGACCTGAGTGTGCAGGAGGCAGGCAGGAGCCTGGGTGGGGTGGGAAGCCACCTGCTCTTATTTGTGCAGGCTCCTCTCACATCTCTCATGAGAGTATTTGAGAAATTCTCTCCTGTTTCCTGCACTGGCTGTGTTTCCCTGGGTGTCATTTGTCGTGGTGCCGCTCTTTCAGGCTGCTGATTTTCTTTATCCACTATGATCTTCGCTGATCTGCTTATGAGCAAAGATTCCTATCAGTGGTTTCCAAGCCTGGCCAAATATCAGAAACATGTGGGGAGCCTGTTAAAAATACACAGATTCCTAGAATCTTCTTCCGGAGACTCTGGTTTAATAGGTCTGGGGTGGAGCCTGAGAATATGAACATTTAAGAAGCCACAGAGTGTTCTGACTGTCATCCAGGTTTGGAAGCTATGGATTCAGTGTCAGTTTTGTAGCCAATGGGGACCACTTTTACTGTGAAGGTTTTGGCTAAGTTTTTCAGTCCACTGGCCTTTCTTTAACATAGTAGGTAGCCCCTGGCCTTCTACAGTGAACTTTGCCTTGGTAGAACCAGGTGAAGATGTTGCTTAGCTGGTAGTTTCCTGAACACAGACATGTAAAGGGAGCATAATCATCTATGGAAATATAAAGAGACAAAACTGTTTTGATCCGAATTCCCTTTGGGGAGAGTATTGCATGATATATATATATATATATATGTGTGTGTATATATATATATATATATATTTGTGTGTACACATGAACACAACCCCTTGTCCCCCAAAAGGGATATGTTCAAGTGACATTAATTGAAAGACACTGCCTTCTGAGGAGGTGGCCTTACTTCAGGGGAAGGGAGTAGGCAAGTTGAAGCTAGGATCCAGCTACTCTAGAGGGATTTTTTTTCTTTATTGTAAAAACTGATGTAATGTGAAGTCATTATAGGTATACATAATATTTTTCTCCAGGATTATGTATTTTCGTTTGATTAGGATATTTGCTAGTTTTTCTTGTAACAGCTTTATTGAGATATAATTCAGATATATGCAATTCACTCATTTAAACCATACAATTCAATGGTTTTTAGTATATTCACAGAGTTGTGTAACTATTAGCACAATTTTAGAACATTCCCTCAAAAAGAGATATTATGCTCTTTAGCTTGTGCCGTCATCCCTTGTCCCCAGCCCTAAGCAATCACTATTCTCTCTCTCTCTAGATTTGCCTATTCTGGACATTTCGTATAAATGGAATAATATTTTTTTTGTGACTGACTTCTTTCACTTAGCATAATGTTATAGCAGATATCAGTACTCCATCCATTTTTATGGCTGAATAGTATTCATTGTATCGATATACCACATTTTAAAAATTTATTCATCTGGTGATGAATATTTTGGTTGTTTCTCCCTTTTGACTATTGTGAATAATACTGCCATGAACATTTGTGAACAAGTTTTTGTGTGGACAAATGTTTTCATTTCTCTTCATATACACACAGTATATACCTAGGAGTAGATTTGCTGGGTCCTATGGTAACTCTGTGTTTAACTATTTAGGGAACTACTGAACTCTTTTCCAATGTGTGTGTATCATTTTACGTTCCCATCAGCAGTGTATGTGGGTTTTGGTTTTTCCACATCCTCACCAACACTTGTTATTATCTGACTTTTCAATTCTAGCCATCCTAATGGGTGTGAATTGATGTTCATTATGGTTTCGATTTGCATTTCCTGATGACCCGTGATGTTGAACATCTTTTTCATGTGCTCTATTTATATATCTTCTTTGGAGAAGAATGTATTCAGATCTTTTGTTCATTTTAAAATTGGGCTCTTTGTCTTGTTATTATTGAGTTGTAAGATTTCTTTATATATTCTAGATGCAAGCTCCTTAACAGATATATGATTTGCAAATATATTCTCTCAATCTGTGGGGTTTTTTCACTTTCTTGATAGTGTTCATTGAACCCCAAACTGTTTTTTGGGATGGGGTCTTGCTCTGTTGCCCAGGCGGGAGTGCAGTGGCACGATCATGGCTCCCTTTTGACCATGCAGCTTTGACCTTCTGTGCTCAAGTGATCCTCTCACCTGAGCCTCCTGAGTAGCTGGTACTACAGACTTGCACTACCATAGCTGGCTAAATTTTCTTATGTAAAAAAAACTTTTTGTAGAGATGAGTTCTCCCTATGTTGCCCAGGCTAGTCTTGAACTCATGGATTCAAGCAATCTCTTGCCTTGGCTTCCCAAAGTGCTGGGATTATAGGCATGAACCACTGTGCCCAGCCAGAACCCCAAACATTTTTAATTTTGATGAAGTTCAATTTACTTTTTCTTCTGTTACTTGTACTTTGTGTTATATCTCAGAATTCACTGCCAAATCTAAGGTTCTGTCAGTTACCAAGAGATTTACCTGTATGTTTTCTTCTAAGAGTTTTGTAGTTTTGACTCTTACATTTAGGTATTTGATCCACTTTGAGTTAATTTTTGTGTATGGTATGAGGTAAGTGTTCAGCTTCATTCTTTTGTGTGGCTATCCAGTTGTCCCAGTACCATTTGTTGAAAATACCATTATTTCTCTGTTGGATGATCTTGGTACCTTTATTGAAAATCAATTGCCCATAGACCCACGGGCTTATTTCTAGGCTCTTAATTCTATTCCATTGATCTATCTGTTATCATTCCAGTATCACACTGTCTTGATTACTGTTGCTTTGTAGTAAATTATGAAATCAGGTTGTGTAAATCCTCCAATTTTTTTCTTCTCTTTTAAGATCATTTTGGCTGTCCTGGGTCCCTTGAGTTTCCATATGAATTTTAGGCATAATATTTTATATAGAAAATAAAAAACCCAAGTTCACAAAAATGTTGGATAAATAGTTTTAAAATATCATCTTGAAGGGATACCAACTTATTAGTTTGACTGATGAATCAGAGACCTGGGGTCTCTGAACCAAATTTTTAACTTGCTTGGGATCTCTAGTCACCTGGATGTGGTGAGTGGTCAGGAGAGAGAACAGGTTGCCTTTTCTACAGGGTGTCTGGGTCTGGAGATGATGGGCAAGCTGGACATGTTCTGAGGTCCACAGGTGGCCGTGGACATTGGGTGACACAACGCACCTCTCTTTAGAAATGCCAGCCCCCTGTAAACCTGCAAAATGAAAGCTGTCGGGAGCAGCTATAAATGCAGGCTCTAGAGGACTGCCTGGAGTCCCTGATTTGCCAGAGGGAAGTTGGGAAGATGTGGTTCTGGAGACATAGTAGACTTAGGAGTGTCATTGATTTGCTCAACATTTAACTTTTTTTTTTTTTTTTGCCTCATGTTTGTTGTGTTGGCACAATGTTAGCTGGGGCCCGTTCCACTCCTTTCCTGCCTCTCTTTAGAAGCCATGGAGATAAATAATTCATTTTCTGTAGTGAGAGTGAAGCTTGGGAACAGATGCCAGCCAGCTGCGTGGTGTGTTGGGCAGTGCACGGTCAGGCCCTGAGCTGGAGGCCTCCAACGTGTCCCTGCCAGCTGCCCCTGACTGGCACGTGTTTCCATTCCTGCTGCTCTGAGCCTGGGAGATTCCCTGGCATGGCTGGGGAAACCTATCCAACTGTTTCTCAGGAGCTCATCATTTGCTGGTCATACTCCTCAGTATTTGTTGGCTTTTGTGTCATTCAGAGTCCATCTGCTCGGGAGCTTTCAGAAATTCCTCAAAGTTTCTGGCCTGTAAATAGCCCTTTGTCCACTTTTCCCATTCTGCTTTGTATGTTCTTTTTAAACATTTAAAAATTTTTGAAATATTATACAGACAGACAGAAAAGTGTCCCCCCCGATAATGTGCAATCCAGTGACTTATCACAAAGGAAATACCTTTGTAGCTTTCACCAGAGTCAAAAATTGAACATTTCTAGTATTCAGAAGACTCATGTTGATAATGTAGTTTTTTCTTTATCATTTACTTCAAAATATTTTCTAATTTTCATTGTCATTTCTTTTTCAATCCTTGGGTTAGTTAGAAGTATGTTTCTAAATTTCTAAATATTGGGGATTTTCTGGTAATATTTTTATATTTACTTTGCATTTTAGTCAGAGAATATAACCTCTATCCTTTTAATTCTTTGAAATTCATCAAGATTTACTTGATGGCTTAGCATAGAATTAGTTTTGTTGTTGTTGTTGTTGTTGTTTCGAGACTGAGTCTCACTCTGTCACCAGGCTGGAGTGCAGTGGCACAATGTAAACTCACTGCAGCCTCCCCTTCCCAGGTTCAAGTGATTCTCCTGGCTCAGCCTCCTCAGTAGCTGGGATTACAGGTGCCCACCACTGTGCCTGGCTAATTTTTGTATTTTTAGTAGAGGTGGGGTTTTACCATGTTGGCCACACTGGTCTCGAACTCCTGACCTCATGTGATCTGCCTGCCTTGGCCTCCCAAAGAGAGTAAGTTTTTATAAATGTTCTGTGTGTACTTGAAAAGGATTCTGCAGCAGTTGGGTGCAGTGCTGTTTGTGTATGTCAAGTTTAGGTCAAGTTTGCTCTTTATATTGTTCAAATATTCTGTATTCTTGTTGATTTTTCCTGTTTTCTCTGTCAGTTACTAAGAGAGATATATTCGAATTCCCACTGCGATTATAAAATTGTCTATTTTCCATTGCAGTTCTGTCAGTTTTTCCTTTACATATGTTGAAGCTATATTAACAACATACAGATTTAGAATTATTATCTTTCTGGTGAGCTGGAATTTTTATTATGAAGTCTATTATTGTTGTGAAGTCTTCTTTATTTCTAGTAGGGATAAAGTCCTCTTTTCTTGATATTAACATAGCTACCCATGCTTCTTTCAGTTAATATTTGCCTGACATACCTTTTTCCATCCTTTTTCTTTCAACCTTTCTGGATCTACATTGTAGGCGTACTGTGTCTATAACAAAGAACAGGCACATGGCTGGGAGTGGTGAGTGGCCCATGCTTGTAATCCCAGCACTTTGGGAGGCCGAGGCGGGAGGATCTCTCAAGCCCAGAAGTTTGAGGCCAGCCTGGGCAACATAGTAAGATCTCATCTCTACAAAAAATAAAAAAAATTAGTTGGGCATGATGGCATGTACCTGTGGTCCTAGCTACTTGGGAGGCTGAGGCAGGAGGGTCACTTGAGCCTAGGAGGTCAAGACTACACTGAGCTATGATTGTGACACTGTACCCTAGCCTGGGTGACAGAGTGAGACCATGACTCAAAACAAACAAACAAACAAACAGTACAGGCACAGAGTTGTTATTATTATTATTTTCTTCTCAATGCAGACCTAGGATGATACTTTCCTTCAAAAAAATCTTCGTTTGTCAGGTGCTTAGGGTCACTGGGATAGTCTTAATTCAGTGTTAGGACTGAGAGTACTTGAAGTTGAGCTGTAGTCCCTAGAGGAGCTGTGTCTGATTACAGTTCATCCTATTCCTATGGAGCAACCCTTCAGGGTCCCTACGCAAAATGTGGGGCTCAGAAGAACCCTGCTTCTCGTTGGGCCCTGGTCCCTAGTTCCTATTCCTCTAGCCCTGAGAGGCAGGCAGAAACTCCCTCAGCCTCTTGATCTCTCAATCAGCCCTCTGGAATTTGAAAACACTCCAGGAGAAAATTAGCCCAGAAAAACACTAGGCTTCCTTCTACAGTCCTCCATCCCCCTAGATCCTGCCTGGTAGCTCCTCTCTCTCTTGTTTATCTAAGAAGATGCTTTAACATACTTTGTTTAGCATTTCTAGTTTTCCTCAGTGGATCTGTCATCCCAGAAATGGAAGTCCTCTACATATGTTTTTTAAGTTTTTTGAGTTGGTTTTTGTTTTTTTCCTCCCTTTCTGCCTCTCTCGGTTCTTTTCTCCTCCCTCCCTGCCTCTTCCATCCCTTCCTTCCCTGCTCCCTCTCTCCATCCCTCCTTCCTTTCTCCCTGCCTGCCTGCCTACCTGCAGTTGTCCGAGCAGGCATTACTGGGGCTGGAGGGTCCCTTTCCAAGAGGGTTCATTCACATGGCTCTCGGCAGGAGGCCTCAGTTCCTTGCTACCTGTAATTAGGAGGCTTCTGTTTCTCATTGCATGGACTTGTTCGTAGGATTGCTTGAGCTTCCTTATTATGTGGCAGCTGGCTTCCCTCTAGGCAAGTGATACAAAAGTGAAAGCAAGAAAGAACTTCCATAAAAAGATGAGTAACCTGGTTCAAAAATGGGTGAAGGATTTTAAGACATTTTTTCCAAAGAAAAATGGCTAACAGCACATGAAAAAATACTCAATGTCATTAGTTATCAGGGAAATGCAAATTAAAACCACAATGAGATACAATTATACTAGAATGACTATAATAAAAAAAGAGACAATAACAGGCATTGAAGAAGTTAAGGGGAATTGGGACCCTTGTACATTGCCAGCCAGAATGTAAAATGGTGCAACCACTTTGGAAAAGTTTGGCAGTTCCTCAAACAGTTAAATGTAGAGTTACCATTTGACCCAGCAATTCTACTCCTAGGTATAAATCCAAGAGGAATGAAAACACATGATCACACAAACATATGTACACACACGTTCAAAACGGCATTATTCATAATAGCGAAAAAGTTGAAATATCCATCACCAGATGAGTGGATAAACAAAATGTGGTATGTCCATACAATGGAATATTATTTGGCCACAAAAGGAATAAAATACCGATACGTGCTACAATATGGGTGAACCTTGAAAACATTATGCTAAGTGAAAGAAGTCAATCACAAAAGACCATGTGTTGTGTGATTCTATTTACATAAGTATACAGAATAGGCAAGTCCTTAGAGACAGAAAGCAGATTAGTGGTTGACAGGGGCTGAGGGGAGAAGGGAATAGGATGTGACTGAGAAAGAGTATGGGATTTCTTTTAGGAGAGGATGAAAATGTTCCAAAATTAGTTAGAGGTGGTTGATTACAGAATCCTGTGATTATACTAAAAGAAAATTACATGCTTTAAATTGGTGAAGTGTGGCCGGGTGCAGTGGCTCAATCCCAGCACTTTGGGAGGCTGAGGTGGGTGGATCATCTAAGGTCAGGAGCTCGAGAGCAGCCTGGCCAACGTGGTGAAACTCTGTCTCTACTAAAAATACAAAAAATTAGCCAGGTGTAGGTGGTGCATGCCTGTAATCCCAGCTACTCGGGAGGCTGAGACAGGAGAATAACTTGAACCTGGGAGGCAGAGGTTGCAGTGAGCTGAGATCATATCATTGCACTCCAGCCTGGGTGACAGAGTGAGTCTCCATCTCAGTAATAAATAAAATCGATGAAATGTATGATATGTTAATTATATCCCAATGCAGCTGTTAAAAAAAGAAGGAACTCATAATGCCTTTAATATCCTAATGTTGAAAGTCATCCATTGTAATTTCCACCACATTCTATTTGTTAGAAGCAAGTCACTAAGTCCAGCCCATGTCTGAAGGGAGGAACTAGGCTTCACCTCTTGAAAGGAAGAATATCAAAGACTTTGTTGACAAATTTTAAACCCATCATAGGTATAGAGAGGCTAACAGTGGGGGCCCTGGACTGCCTAAATGCAAACCCCACCTCTGCTACTTACTGGCTGTGTGATTTGGACAACCTGTTTTAGCTCTTTTTTTGAGCTGGGGTCTCACTCTGTTGCCCAGGCTGGAGTGCAGTGGTGTGATCATGGCTCACTGCAGCCTCAACCACCTGGGCTCCGGTGATCCTCCCACATCAGCCTCCTGAGTAGCTGGTACTATAGGTGCACACCACCACGTCTGGCTAATTTAAAAAAAAAAAAAAGTTTTTGGAGAGACAGAGTCTTGCTATGTTGCCCAGACTGGTCTCAAACTCCTGGCTTCAAGTGATCATCCTGCTTCAGCCTCCCAAAGTGTTAGGATTACAGGTGTGAGCCACCATGCCCAGCCAACCTGTTTACCTCATAATAATCTTCAGCTTCCTTGCCTGTAAATTGGGAAAAAAGTAGTAACCATTTCATGGAGTTATCATGAGGAATAAAGGAAATAAAAAGCTTTTAGTAAAGTGCTGAGTACCTAGTAAACCTCTAAGAAACATTGACTTTGTTCTCTCCATGTGTGTGCCTAGCCTGGTAGTTCACTATGGTCCTGAACTCTGGGTTGAGATGTGCATGAATCCTGTAGGATGTTTGGGTCTGAGCCCCCACAGGACTGCTAGCCAAGAGTAGATGCTGACTGCAGTAGATTCAGGAGTTTTATTTTACCAGCTTGCCCAGATGGACCTAGAATCCCTTGTGAGTGATCCATGGGAATCTAAATTATCAGGAGACCTGAATGCTGATTTATTAGTTTATGCTGAAAAATAGAATTTCTGACTTATGCTGGCCAGAGCAATGTCTTTCTGGAAGGAAAAAAAGCTTGGGAAACCACATTAGTATCAGCTTTCACAGGAAGCAGAGAGTCCAGGGGATTGAACTGACCCATCACAATTTTTATCCCGGCACTGTGAGTCCTGTGTCCTCACCTTCACAAACCAGGGCCACTTTTTTGAATGGAACTCAAGGTTCTCCCTCTTTTAACACAGTAGCCATGGGAGATTCTCCTGGGTTATGTCCGTAGAGCTGTGTGGCTGCCTGTTTCCTAGTGCCACTACAGCCTACCATTTCTCCCTTAGATCAAGCAGGCAGTGAAATTGGTAAACACATGCTTAACCCTTTCTGAGCCTGGATCAGGGCTGGGGTGTGGATGAGGCAGCTGAAGACCACAGAGAGAGGGTGTGCCTGGCATCTGGCTGGGCTACCTCTCTCCTGTGAGCAAGACTTGAGTACAGACGTGTCCTTATAAATGGAGGGGAAATCTGTGGATGTTGGTGGCTGGCTAGGCTCCATGTAGAACCAGCTGCCTTTGTATGTTCATCTGGATATCATCACCCTTACTGTAGCTTTTAACATGTGACAGTTCTTAAATGGGCAGCAGCTTCTGGGGTGAGTTGGATTTTAGGATGCCTGCTGCTTCATGCTAACCAGGCAAGTCCATCATAGATGTATTCTCTGCACATCTCAGGGTGGCATGGGCTCCCCCTGGGACACATTCCAGCTGATCCCTGAGTCTAGCAAAGGTGAGCAGTCCCCATCTACTTCCTTTATTGTCTGAGTATGTCTCTTTCTAATGGTGGCCTGCGGGTTGGAGTTCATCTTCCTGTGGTCCTCTATTGAGTGTTGTCTGCCAGACTGAATTTCTTTAGCTGGTGTCCACATCCATTTCCATGGTGCCCAGTAAGTCTGAGCTCTTCAAGTCCTGTGCCCAGCAGAATATGGGTTTGTTGCCTTTTCCAGGCTTTCTGAAGCTGACTCCCGTCCAGTATTTTTCCTGCCATATGGGGCCCTGTCTATTTTCCCTTTGGCTCTGGGCCCTGGTACACGCTTCTCTGGGCATCCATCACCACCTTTTGCACATAGTGTTGGTGCCCAACTGCGGTCTCATTGGAACAGGGGCCGTGCCCTGTCGAAGGGCCCTGCCCAACCTCGATGAGGATGACTTCAAGTCCTTTAGCCTGAACACTCCCCGAGTCTAGGGAGGAACTGGGAGTGTTGAAAAAACCAGAGGTGTAGGGGCAGGAATATTATTGAGAAAAGTTTTAGGTTTTTGTTTTTTGAGACAGGGTCTGGTTCTGTCATCCAGGCTGGAGTGCAGTTGTGCAATCATAACTCACTACAGCTTCAACCTCCTGGACTCAAGCAATCCTCCTGCCTCAACTTCCCAAGCAGCTGAGACTACAGGCATGCACCACAGTGCCCACCTATTTTTTAAATTAATTTTTTGTAGAGAAGGGCTCTTGCTGTATTGTCCAGGTTGGTCTCAAACTCCTGGGCTCAAGCGATCCTCCCACCTCAGCCTCCCAAAGTGCTGGGATTACAGGCACGAGCCACCACACGCCACAAAGACAAATTTTTAAGGGAACAAGCAAATTTCAGAACAATACATATGGTATGTATCTGTGGAGGGAGGCGAGTGGCGGGGTTGGGGGCGGTTCTGAAAGGATGCCAAATTAGCTGGTGCCTAGGTGAGCTGAAGGCTCCAGGGATTAAGCCCAACTTCCCCTTCACCTGGAGGTTTCTTTCTCTAGATTGGAGACATTTCTAGGAGGCTGCCCTCTCTTTTTTTCATTTTCTTTTTTTTTCTTTGAAACAGGTCTCACGCTGTTCCCCAAGGTCCAGGCTGGAGTGCAGTGGTGTGACCATGGTTCACTGCAGGCTCAACCTCCTAGATTCAAGTGGTCCTCCCACCTCAGCCTCCCAAGCAGCTGGGACTATAGGATGTGCCACTATGCCCAGCTAACCTCTTGGTTTCTTGAGAAAAGCTGTGGCACCTGGTACTGTCCCTGATGGCTCTCTCTGTCCCTGGATCTGAAGGTTGTGTTGGCAAACACAGCGGGCACAGTAGAGGAGGTGCATGCTAGAGGGCTGTGGGTGTTCCAGAAGACTGTGCACAGGAAAGAGTGCTGGAGTTGGGGTGGAGTTCTAGTTTCCAGCCCTGGATTCTCTGGGCCCAGAGCAAATCACCTTCCATCTCAGGCATGACTGTTCTAGCTACAAAATGAGGAGACTGGACAAGATGACTTCAGGGACCTGTGTGTCAGACATTTGGTGGAGCAGCCTGATGAGGGGAAGGAGGGGACAGGCATGGCCGAGGGAGGGATCTTGTGAACTGGGGCTGGTGTGTCCTGGCCTGGGGAGCCTGGAGTCTGGTCTGCTGGGTTTGGTTTCTCTGCTGTAACAGGGTACAGGGCACCCTGGCCTTCCTGAGAAGCCCCTGGCTGGCAGGACCTGGAATGGGAGCTGTGCAGTACGGTGCAGACTCGTCTCAATCCTGAGTCAGCCTTTGTCCCTAGCCCTTCGTCAGCTCCAGCTTCCTGCTTGGCCTTGCCCAAGTCCCTGTCCTAGCCACTGGGCTGTGAGCCCTGTGAGGGCAGGCACTTGCCCAGCCTCGTGCAGATGCCCAGCAAATATTTGCTAAATGGAATTAGTGACCATTTGTGTCTGGAGATGTCTTGACCCTGACTTCTGGGCAAAGGGCCACTGTTTGTTAGGTGATAGGTGTTGTGGAGCACAGGGCTCCTGTGGCTTTGGGATCCAAGCATGTTTGTGCCAGAGCTGGCTTTGCACAGGTAGTAGTTTCAGAACAAATGTTTCATATTAAACATAGGTGTCTTTGAGTTGGTGAAATTCAACCCATGACTACTGGCTTCATTTGCCTGTTTCCAAACCTCCCTCTCTCCCACCCCACACTAGATCGGGCACAGTTTTCATAGGTTTCTCAACTCTAGGGAGCCACAGTGAAGAAATTGCTCAGACTTTGAGATAATGATACCGTCAGTTCTCCCGGCGCCTTTCATCCAAGGAGTCTTCCTCACCCACCAGCGTTATCTGATCACAGCTTGGAGAGTGCCATAACCCCTATTATTAGCTCCACCTCACATCCATGACCACCGTGGTCCTGAAAGAAGAGGGCAGTTAGGGCTGGAACTGAAAGAGGATTCCTGGGCTTCTGAGATCTGGGTCCTGGACAGGAGAACAGCAGATATTTCTGATGGATGAAGGGCTGGACCAGGGTTTGCGGAAGCCTGAATTGCTTGGGACTGAAGCTTAAACACCAGAAGTATGAGGGTCAAGTGATGTCTGGGTCACAGTGATTGGTGGACTTATTCAGAGTTAGGAGACACGAAGGGTTTTCCAAACCTGTCCTCGAACCAGCAACAAAGCACAGCCCCAGCCGCCAGCCTAGTTTCATGAGGCATGTCCAGAGGTGGCCAGATGGGATGATGAGGGGATGTCTCACTGTGCTGCGAGGGATTGTGGAAGGACTTTGGAGTTCAGGTCTAAAGGAAAGAGCCCAGAGAATGCAGGACTAGATCCGGGTGATGAAAGTTACTGAGCGACCACTGTCGGCTTAATATAAGATGCAGCATTGAATAATCAGAGCTCTTTCAAAGGGGAAAGGGCTCCCACCGCAGGAAGCAAGCTCCCCATCGCTACAGGTGACTGGAAAGGGGGAGGGCACTGCTAGTCAGGGTCGTCATAGATGGAGCCATGCCTGGGCTTTCTGGTAGATGTGCCCTGCCCTGCTCTCTGATGTCTCCAGTGCCTGTCCATGGGGTGGACTGAGTTCAGCAGCTTTTTGAGGTCCCAGGGAAAGTCTACTGGACTGAGAGAAACATTTTCGATGTCTCTCACCGAGGAAGAGGAGTGTGGCCCTCTCTCTCTTCTCTGTCTTGGCTGGAGGCCATTGGGTGTCCGTGAGGATGACCTGAAGTTTTGTCCTGTTTTTTCCTTTTTTAAAAACTTTAAACAAAAATAGGAAAAGCCAGGGGATAAGCCTCGCCTGGCCACTCATTCTTGCCCTGCCTTCCAGCCCCGTCCTTCTGTTCTCTTTACACGTCCCCTCCCTCCCTGCTCTCCTCCCTTCCTCCCTGCTCTCTCTCCTCCTCCCCTCCTTTCTCCTGCCTCTTTCCTTCTTCCTTTGTTTCCTCTTTCCTTTCTTTTTAATTATAGAAGTGCTATAGTTCATTGATGTATTCCAATTATTAAAACAACAATGGGGATAGACTGAAATTCCTCTTGACTACCCTCCTCCAATTCCTAGTCTGTTCTCTGGAAGGGATCACTGTTTTTAATTTGGCATCCTTTCAGAAACCCCCTCCCCTGCCAGATACATACCCTATGTATTGTTCTGAAGTGTGTGTGTTCCTTTAAAAACTCGTCTTTGTGGGGTGTGGTGGCTCACGCCTGTAATCCCAGAACTTTGGGAGGCTGAGGTGGGAGGATCGCTTGAGCCCAGGAGTTTGAGACCAACCTGGACAACACAGCAAGAGCCCTTCTCTATAAAAATTAGTTAAAAAATAGCTGGGCACTGTGGTGCATGCCTGTAGTCTCAGCTGCTTGGGAGGTTGAGGCAGGAGGATTGCTTGAGCCCAGGAGGTCGAAACTGTAGTGAGCTATGATTACATGACTGCACTCCAGCCTGAGTGATAGAACCAGACCCTGTCTCAAAAACAAAACAAAAAAACCTAAAACTTTTCTCAGTAATAGTCCCCTGCCAGGTCATATGGAGCTCCTCCATTCTTTATAACAGCTCATACTATTCCATGTACAGCTATAGATGGTTTACTTCACTATTTCTATATTGATGAACATTTCAGGTATTTTCAGTTTTCCTTAAACAATGCTGTAGTACCAGCCTTAGTGTGCACATGTTTGTGTTTGTCTACAATAGTGACCTGGAATGAAGACTTAGGTGGAAGAATATGCACATTTAAATTTCAGTAGATCTTGGCAGAAATTACCCTCCATTTACACTCCCTCCAACAGAGAATGAGAGTACTTGTTTTCCTACACCTTTACCAACATTTGACAATGGCCCAGCAGTGAGAGCTCCCAGCATCCACCTGGCTGCCCGTACAGTAGTGAGCTTCCCATCACCAGAGGGGCACAAGCAAGGCTAGACAACCACTGCTGGAGGCATTCGAAAGGGACTCCTGATGAGTTCAGCGGGGGCTGAACTCTGAGGTCCCTTCCAGCCAGAGACTGTGTGAGTCTTTGAATGGCTTCACACAAACAAAACAGCATTCCTGTCACCTTTCCTCCAGTTTTTTCCACCTACCCACCAGGTAGCTGAGGCAAGGTTGTTTCTGTTGCTGTTTCCTTAGGTCAGCTGAGGCTGTCCATTGATGCCCAGGACCGGGTTCTGCTGCTTCACAGTGAGTATGGCTTTGTGCAGGCTCACCAAGGAAGGGGCGGGCCACTCAGCTTCCTGCCTGGGGCTGGGGTCAGGGCATGGTGGCACCATAAGCCAAGGCTTCTTTTCTCATTCTTGTATAGTGTCCTGCCATGTGTCTATTGATAAAAGCCAGTATTCACCTAGGGCTCTTTCTACAGAGCAGCCCTGGTCCTGCCTTGGATATGTCTGGAGTCCACATGGTAGACCTTTCTCACTGACAGGCTACAGTTGCCCCTGGGTATCTCAACTTCCTTCTTGGCCCCAGCAGAGCAGGGTCACAGAAGAGTTTTCCTATCTTCCCTCCCTTCTTTAATTCCATCCTTTCTTCTTTTCTCTATTTTTCTCATTCATTTGTTTATTCATTGGTTGACAGGCAGCATAGTATCATAGCTAAGATCACAGTCTTTGGAGCCAGACCACTATAATTTGAACCCTGGCTCTGATACTTGCTGAGTGGCCTTGAACAAGCTCAGTTTTCTCATCTGTCAAGTAGTGGTGGTAATAGTATGTATCTTACAGGTTGCTACAAAGATTAATGAGTTACTGTTAGTAAAGTGCTTAGAACAGTGCTGAACTTGTAGTCAATCCTGTATAAGTTTTTGTTAGATAAAATAGAAAACTCTCCGGGCACGGTGGCTCACGTCTGTAAACCCAGCACTTTGGGAGGCCGAGGCGGGTGGATCACGAGGTCAGGGGTTTGTGCCCAGGCCTACAAAGTGGCCAACATAGTAAAACCCTGTCTCTACTAAAAATACAAAAAAATTAGCTGGGCGTGGTGGCAGATGCCTGTAATCCCAGCTACTTGGGAGGCTGAGGCAGGATAATTACTAGAACCCGGGAGGCGGAGGTTGCAGTGAACCGAGATCATGCCACTGCACTCCAGCCCAGGCCACAGTACGAGACTCCCTCTCAAAAAAAAAAAAAAAAAAAAAACAAACCATACATTCCAAAAATAGCAATTGAGCATTAGCTCTGTGCTAGGGGCTGGGAACACCAAGGAGAAGCACCCACCCCTGTCCAGGTGGTGTTGATGGGATGTCAGGGAAGACTTGGTGGAGGGGGTGATGTCCACACAGTATCCTGAAGGAGGAATGGGCGTGAGCCTGGCAGAGAGGAGCAGGGAGGGTGTGGCTAGCACTTCATGCACAGGGCTAGCAAGTGCAAAGGCCTGGGGGTCAGAGAGAGCAGGATGCATTTGAAGAGCTGTCTGGCATGGCTGGAGCACAGCACAGGAAGAGTTCATACTCCACCTGTTTGTCTGTCCATGTGTCCATCCTTCCATCCAGCACATAGTTACATGAGTTGCTCTCATGGCCCCCACTGCCAGGACTCTTCTGTTTAGCGCAGAAGGCCTTATCTCTCCAGCCTCCCTGGCTCTTGCTGCTGAAGGTACCCTCCACCTCCAGCTCTATCCAG
Source organism: Rhinopithecus roxellana (assembly GCF_007565055.1). Taxonomy (NCBI): domain Eukaryota; kingdom Metazoa; phylum Chordata; class Mammalia; order Primates; family Cercopithecidae; genus Rhinopithecus; species Rhinopithecus roxellana. The sequence goes on from NC_044564.1 coordinate 114,996,942, forward strand.
TTACATGCATTCCCTTGAATGCATCTTGCTTGCTCCTGCCTCTGTGCCTTTGCACCCACTGTTCACTGTGCCTGGAATAACCTGTCTTTTTTTTTTTTTAACTCCTTTTGAAAAATAACTCTCTCTCTGCTCTGATTTTGCAAGAAATATGCCTGCCTTCATCATCATTAAGACTCAGGAAGGAAGACTCATTTTGCCTTATTGTTTCCCCTCCAGGAATCATCCCCCCGACCCACCTGTCTGGGCTGGGTTTATTGCTTTCTCCTTTGTGTCTTTGTCACAGCCCTGACTACACTGTGCCACCTGTGTCTGGTCTCTCCGTCAGACTGAGAATGCAATGAGGGCAGGGACTGGGTCCGGTTCATTGCCACTGCTGGCCAGAGAGACCCAGGAGGTCACCAGGCCTGGGTCCTGCCTTCAAGAACCATGCCCTTGAGGGAAGGGATGCACACAGGAACAGTAACTAGGATACTGGGCAGAGTAGACTAGTAGGCACTTGGGTCCTCTGGTCCTGGCCATGGGGGGCTCAATGTGAAGTTCCCAAGGAGCAGTAGAGGGGTGTTCTCTGCCTGCCAGGGCCTGACTCCGGCTGTGCAAACAGTTTTTGCAAAATGCATCTTGGCCTCCACCACTCCATTTGTCCTGCACAGTTTGCTTTGGCTTCACCCCAGTCTCAGGCCCTTCATCCCTTCCCGCCAGTCCCCACTCCTTCCTTTGGCTTCCCAGACCTTGCACCTCAGACTACTGGGAGTACTGTCTGAGCCGAACCCTAGGGCTCAATGAAAACCAGACATAAGGCTGGGTGCAGTGGCTCACGCCTGCAATCCCAGCACTTTGGGATTTGAGGCGGGTGGATCACCTGAGGTCAGGAGTTTGAGATCAACCTGACTAACGTGGAGAAACCCTGTGTCTACTAAAAATACAAAATTAGCCAGGAGTGGTGGCACATGCCTGTAATCCCTGCTACTCGGCAGGCTGAGGCAGGAGAATCACTTGAACCTGGGAGGTGGAGGTTGCAGTGAGCCAAGATCGTGCCATTGCACTCCAGCCTGGGCAACAAGAGGGAAACTCCATCTCAAAACAAAAACAAAAACAAAAAGAAAACAAAAACAAACAAACAGATGTAAAAGGAGATAGAACAGAGGCTCAGGTTCTATCAGGTCTATTGTCTGCTTTCTATAGACCTCAGGCAAATGGTGCTGCTTACTATCGGGACCACACCTGCACCCACCCCACACCTCTCCCCTTGCCTTTATTACCTCTCCCCTTGCCTTTATTTATTATTATTTTTCTTTAGAAAACATGTTTTGAGCAATTATTTATTTACCAGGCACTCCTCTGAGCACTTCAGACACATTACCTCATTTAATTGGCACAACTACCATGTGAAGTGCATGTTATTATCACTAATCCATTAAAATGGCAAATTCTGTCCCAGGCAAAGCAACTCACTCTAGCTTATATGGTGAGTAAGCAGTGCAGCTGGATTCATGCCTGGGTCCGTCACCCCCTGAGGCCCCAGCTTGTGACGCCTGTGCTGTGCTGTCCGCCAGCCACGGCAAGGCTCATGGCATACTGTGAGTGCCACAGTATGGCTCATGGCACACGGTCAGCGGCCCCTTCATTCCTAGAAGGCAGTCTTGTGTGGTAGAGCACTAGGCTGGCAGTCAAGAGACATGGGTTCCAAATCCAACAGTCATTCCCATTGTTCTGTGATTGTGGGCAAGTTTCTTACTATCTTTGTGCCCCCCTCCCCGAAGCCTCATTTTCCCCATTACATGAGGGGTTGGATTCTATAAACTATAGTTCTCTTCCAGCTATAAGATTCAGGGAATTGAATATACTCCATTCATTTGGTGAATTGAATTGGCAGCATTGGTGAGGGTGCTGCCAGAGCGTGGGGGATGGTGGGGATGGCCTAGACTGGAGCAGGTTAATAGCCAATGGTGGTTATGCAGGTTAAGGGCCTGGTAGTAGGGGTCATAACCCTGCTACTCACAGATATGCTTTTCTTTTCAGGTCTCTTTATTCGTGTGGGTGGATATTCCTATGTGTGTCTCTCTTTCTCGCTGTGTGTGTGTATGTTTCCATTCATCCACCCCAATGTCTGACTTCTCTTTTAGTTATAGAAGGTAAAGGCCTGATCAGCAAACAGCCTGGCGCCTGTGATCCGTATGTAAAGGTATGTGGTGGGGCCAGAGGTGGGGAGCGGGATATTGAGGGGTCATGTTACTGGGCTCAGTCCCAAGGTCCCAGCACACCTGTGGGGCTGGTGACCTTTGAGGAGGCAGTTGCCATCTCACTCATCTTGTCAATAGGCATTTATTGGGCCCAGTGCTGGAACAGACCCATTCCCTTAGCTCGGCTGGGTCCCTGGTGTTTTCTGTAACAGCCAAAATCTTAAGGGAGATCTTGGTCATCCACATAGGTGGGCACAGTGAGTATGTGGATGGCTGAAATCCACAGGCGATCCCAAGCCCTCTTGTGAAAAGCACCGTTTTCATCCACTTTCACCCCAAACTAGGGGCAGGATGGCCAGATTTGGGCAGTAGAGTGGAGGGAGTGTCTCTGAGAGCTGCAAGATCCTTCTGGGTTGGCTTTTGCTGTAAAGACAGGGTCCTTGCAGGAGTGGGGCTCTGCTTTCAGTGAGAGCCAAAGGCCAGTAACTTCCTAAAGTGTGGCAGCTGGGGTGCCAGGTGCTGGCCCTCAGCCTTCTTCCTGAAGCCTTCAGGCTGATCAGAGGCCCCTGCTGGCAAGGACTTGATCAGGAGCAGGGCTAGAACAGCCCTGGGGTGAGAGCATGGATTTGGGGCCTTGGCAGGAGGCTGACCTGGAACCTTTGTGAAGGGAGCATTCAGCAGCTGCTGGGAACTTCTAAGAGAGGAGGCCTTTCACTTCTGGGGAAACCATTCTGCTTGGGGGAAGAGCAGAGATGATAAAGTCGTACCACAGCTCTGGCTGAGCCATGGCTGCCTTTTTGGTACCACCCACCATGAGGCCCTGTCCTGGCATCTGCTTCCAATGCCTCTTGCCCTGGGCTCCTTGTTCCAACTTGGAGATGTGCAGAGTCTGCTGCTGAGCTTAGGTGGGCCATGAGATCCGCTAATCATGCTTCCTTTTTTCCAATTCAAGATTTCTTTGATCCCTGAAGATGATAGACTACACCATCAGAAGACGCAGACTGTTCCAGACTGCAGAGACCCAGCTTTCCACGAGCACTTCTTCCTGTAAGAGTCTGGTGCAGCTGGGCCCTAGAGAGGAGAGGGAAGGAGTGTTTATCTGGAAACAGCTCTGTTTGCCAAATCTAGAACTAGGTCTATGCAAAAAAAAAAAAAAAAAAAAAAAAAAAAAAAGAAAGAAAACACAACAAAACAGTGCCTTCTAAAGGATGTCTTTGTTTTCTCACTCACTCGTGTCCTTGCATCCCTGGCACCGGGCCCAGCAGTGAGGTCCGTAGTGATAAGGTATCACTTGGCTGGCTCTCATAACTAAAATGCCCAGCCTGGGGCTGGCAGCCCCTAAAAAGTGTAGGCAATTTCCCACTGTGCCTTGGGCCAAGCTTTCTCCTTTAGCTGAAGGAATTTTCCAAGCTGAAGGATGTTTTACCTCCCTGCCCCCCTTTTTACTTCAACTTTCTAACCTCTCTGAGCCTTGGCTTCCTTATTTGTAAAATGGGGCTAATAATAGTAGCAACCTCAGAGAGCTGTGGGGTATAAATGGGACAGTATAACATAACACAGAGTACCAGCTATTATTATTCCTTTCCCCAATCTCTAAACTCTGGGGCCAATGGGAAGGTAATGGACATTTTGTATTTTCCAATTAGTGAAAATTAATAATAATATTTTGGTTTTTTTCTTACTACATAAAGTAATTTTGGTTATGACAGGAAAATAGAAAATATAGATGAGTAAAAAGAAGAAAATAGAAAACACCTATCGCCCTCCTACTCACAGATATGCCCTACTGTATTTCTTTTCAGACCTTTTAATTTGTGTGGGTGTGTATGTTTGCATGTGTGTGTATGTCTGTGTGTGTCTGTTTACAAAAATGGAATTTTTTTTTTTTTTTTTTTTTTTTTTTTTTTTTTTTTGAGACGGACCGGCCTGGAGTGCAGTGGCGCAATCTTGGCTCACTGCAAGCTCCGCCTCCTGGGTTTACGCCATTCTCCTGCCTCAGCCTCTGGAGTAGCTGGGACTACAGGCGCCCGCTACCATGCCCGGCTAATTTTTTTGTATTTTTAGTAGAGACAGGGTTTCACTGTGTTAGCCAGGATGGTCTTGATCTCCTGACCCCATGATCTGCCCGCCTCGGCCTCCCAAAGTGCTGGAATTACAGGCGTGAGCCACCACACCCGGCCCAAAAATGGAATTGTTTTATAATAGCATGTTGTAACCTCCTTTTTATCCTTAACAACATAATATAAACTGTTTTATGCATGGAGGTACTCATCTCTTACTTTATTTGTAATATAGTTTATTTAACCAGCTGTTGATGTTACTTCCACATTTTTGGAATTATGACTGACTCTATGAGTCAGCCATGGTCTAGAGCTCGGCCCAAACTAACACTCCAATGGTCTGATGATTGACTTTGCAGTCCTGTCCGAGAGGAGGATGATCAGAAGCGTCTCTTGGTTACTGTGTGGAACAGGGCCAGCCAGTCCAGGTGAGGAGAGCTGCTGAGCTGGAGGGGGACTCTGCTCTGGGCTAGTGGGTGGCAGCCAGGTGGCCAACATACAGCAGGGGTTCGATTAGTGCTTTCTGGATAAATGAGTGTTAGTGGCAATACTAAATTGCAGAGGCTGCCCCTCCTTGAGTCCCCATCACTCCAGGTGTTACCAAGGACTGTGTTATCAGTGAATATTTGCTGAGCACTTGGTATCAAACAAGGCACTGTGCTGGTCACTGGGGATGCCAACCAGCTTACACACGAATTTTATTCTCAAGGTGCCCACTATTCAGGTGGGGACACCAGACACTGCATGGAGAGAAATTACAATGACAACATGTACATGCTCAGTTCTATATGACTCTAAGCACCTTGAAAAACAGGCTTATTTCTTTTTTAGTCATCATGGTACCTAGTGCCTAGCACATAGGTGTTTATTAGATATTAGCTGCATGAATAAAAGAATGACATGAGTAATAAAGACCATCAGTGTGGGAAGAGGGAGAGTTCACTGTGGTCTGAGATGATCAAAGAAGGCTTCATGGAAAAAGTGGAATTTTGAACTTGGGCACAGATGAAGAATAATACAACTAAAGAAGAAGGTTGGAAATGACATTCCAGGCAGGGCACAGCATGAGCAAAGGCAATGAGGCAGAAATACTCACTGTAAGCTCAGGCTGCTATGATGAGACCAGGTGGAGGAGTATAGAAGTTTTGTGTAGGAGAATCCTAACAGGCTGGTCTTGCAGGCAGTGCAGGACACAGGAGGGCAGAAGTGGCCATTAGTGACGGCAGTTAGAGCAGAGCAGGGGAGGAGTGCTGGGCAGGTGAGCATGATATTGGCTGTTAAGTGACAGCAATGGACTGCCATGGCCCACGGTTAGCGGCAGTGGCTCATTTGGCTGGTGCAGTGTAACGAATCTGGGATACCCCATTGTCAGGATCATTTGTGGAGCAATCGCATCACTGAATGGTGACTGAAAAGGGGCTTCCGTGAATGAAAATCAGCTCAAGTCAACATCTGAGACCTGGAAAACATTTTTGGGTTCAATGCTCTTTAGTACCCTAAATGTTATTAGCTAATATGTTTTTAAAGTCAGGGTGTATTTAACCTACAAAATGAAGGATTTCCTTTTTAATAAAGTATCCACTTTTCATCATAGGGTAGTATTGTACAGTAAACCTCATTCATTCATTCATTAATTCATTCATCCATCCAGGTGCCATTTCCTGGGTATCACTGTGGCAACAACATGCTGGGGATGCATGCATAGGGGTCAAAGACTTTCTTATTGGATCACCCATAGAGACTTGGAGCTGAGAGTGAGGAGGGGAACATCATGTTAATAACAAGAGCAATGGCTGACTGGGTGCTGACCTAGAGCCAGGGGTTAACAGTGCAGATTAAAAATCTCATTTAATTCTTACAACAACTCTAAGAAGAGTATGGTTTTGTCCTAAGTTTTCAGAAGAGGAAACTAAAGTTTTGAGAGGTTAGGAATTTGCCTAAGGTCATACAGCCAGTTAACAGTAGAGCCGGGATGGAATCCAGGCAGTTGGACCCCAGGGTCCTTCCTCTCAACACTGTACTGACTCAGCGGTGGACAGGTGAAAGGACAGAGGAAAGAGCCAGTAAAGTAGAGAGGGCAGGGCAAGAGTGGAGTGAGGAGGGATCTGTAAACTCATTGATGTTGCTGGAAGGTTAAGTACAAAGTAGGGACTGGCTAAAGATTAGCTGAAGAGGTTGGTATAAGCCAAGTCAGATGATTCTGTAGATTCTCTTTGGAGTGTGAGGTTTCTCCTAAGGGCGGGTGGTTCTCGATCCTGGATATGCATCAGAATTCCTTGGGATGCTTGTCAGGAACCTGGATTCTCAGGTGCCACGTCAGATTAATTACATCCAGCTCTTCATGGGCAGGGCTGAGAAATCTGCATTTAAACGTGTTTGCAGGGTGAACCTCCTGCAGCCACTTTGGTGTTTGGGAATGTCTGGCCACTGGGAGATGCTGAAGTGTGTCGAGCCAGGGAATGACGGATGCACATTCTAGATCTATTGCGTTGGCAGGTCTTTGGAAGGTTGGGGTGAGAGAGAGGGTTTGGGGCTAGGGAGGGGAAAACAGACTCAGGCCATATTTAGGAGATTAAATCAGTAGTGTTTAGTGGTGATTTGGCTGTGAGAGCAGTGTGAGAAGTCAAGGGTAACTCCTGGGTGGCTGGCGGTGTCTCCACCTAAGACAGAGTTACTGGAGGTGGAGGTGAGTCAGCTTGGGATATGGTGAGATGCAGGTGCTTGGAGGGGAGCCAGGTCAGAGCTGTGAAGGAGGGCTTGTCTTTGCCTACCTGTAACTTGGGAGACAGAGAGATGGGAGCCACGAGCAGGAAGGCAGTGGGTGAAATTCTGAGCAAGTGAGATGTCAAGGAAGAACATCGAGTGCTAAGGACCAAGGGTCTGATCCCTGTCTTTGAAGGGACAGGCCAATGAAGGGAAGGTCCTGAAGGAGACAGAAGAGTGTCAGAGAGGCATATGGACACCCAGCAAGCCCTTTGGGTGGAGGCAGACACCAAACTGCTGGAGAAGGAGCCGGTCATGCCCTTCATGGTTTTTGGAAAAGAGAATGAGGCCAGGGAAAGTGAGTCAGCATCATGGGGCAGTGTCTCCATGTGCTGCCTATTTTGGGAAAGTGAGATGCCTTATTAAAGAAAATACAGCCAAACTCACAGTCACAGTCCCAGCCCAAAGCTCAAGAGGACCAGGGCCTTTGGAGCAGAGGGCCCTGTGAAGCTGTGAGCAGTATGCAGGCTGGCCTGGCCTCCTTGCACTCTCCTCGTCCTCTCTCCTTTGTCGATCCATTTCGGAGCAAGAAGCCCTCTGAGCTGGAGGAGGCAGACAGAGTGATTGCAGGAAACTTTGGCTCTGCTGAATGCTCTCAAATCAAATTGTGCCTCTCCGAAGGACGGACATTCAACTTATCAACGTGAAAGACAGTTGTGGAAGGAAGGAAACAAACGTTTACGGAATTCTTCTCTGTGCCAAGCACTTTACATACATTACCTCATTTTATCCTCATCATGATCCTGAGAGGTAGGAATTATTATTGCCCCTCTCTTTAGAGAAGAGGAAACTGAGGCTTATGAAAGCCGAGGCACTTGCTTGAGGTTATGTAACAGTTCATATTTATCAAGCACTTACTGTGTGTGGACATTAAGCACATGGCACACATTATCCAATTTAACCCTCACAACACCATAAGAGGTAGGTATTATTATTACTGTTCTTTTATAGGTGAGGAAACAGGCACAAAGGCGTTAGGTAACTTGCCTAAGGTAACACAGATAGGGTGCCATGAAAACAAGATGTAGATGCAGGCTAGCTGACGCCAAGCCCAGGTTCTTGTAGCCACATTACAGTACACTTGACCATCTCACATGGATGATAAATGACTCCAGAGCATACTGTTTCTGTGTCAGCATGCTTGCTCCTCAGGACTCAGGCTGCTTCTCATTGCATTTATAGTGTAGTTTCATTGATTGATTGATTGATTGAGACAGGATCTCACTCTGTCACCTAGGCTAGAGTGCAATGGTATGATTAGAGCTTACTGCTGCCTCAAACTCCTAGGCTCAAATGATCCTCCAGCCTCAGCCTCCTGAGTAGCTGGGACTACAGGTGCATGCTACCACACCCAGCTAATTAAATTTTTTTTGCTTTTGTGGAGACGGTGCTTTGCTATGTTGCCCAGGCTGGTCTCCAACTCCTGGCTGCAAGTGCTCCTCCTGCCTCAGCCTCCCAAAGTGCTAGGATTACAGACATGAGCTACTGCAGAATTTATAGTGGAGTTTTATATAAATTATTCAGCCAAATGTGTGGTGGTCACATTTTGAAACTGATAGGAGATAACAGGAAAGCATCTGTTTCGCTAATTCTCACTATCCTTCCAGGGATGGCTGTGAACTTGTATTAGAGAAAACAAGATGATCTACAAAGAAGTTCTGGGGAGGGCCAGATGATTTCAGTTCATCATGGTGATCACAGTGGGAACTGAGGAGAACCAGGCCTCAGCACAGTAGATTTTGGCTTAGCTTTGACTAGCTGTGTGACCACAGGTCAGTCCCTTTCCCATGCTGAGCCTCAATTTCCTTGTCTGTAAAATGCAGTGATCACTAATGTTTCTTTCAGCTTCAAGGTTCTGCGAGTTTTTTTATAGGCTCTTTCAAATGCATGCAGAGGTAGAAAGTATCATATAATAAACCCTCATATACTCATAGCACAGTTTCATCAATTATCAATATATGGCCAATCTTATTTCATTTACACCCATCCACTTTCCCCTTCTCCAGTGAATTATTTTAAAGCAAATTTAATTATTTTAAAACCTCATCTCATCAGTATATATTTCTAAAAGATGGCTTTAAAAAATAATCATGATGACATTATCACACTTAAAAATTAATAGTAATTCCTCAATATGCCATTGAATATGGAACTCAGCTATTTAACAATTCTGTTTGATAATACGGCGAAAGCCAAATTGAAGCTTCTAGTATTAATCATAGCATTTTCAGAATTTGTGGCCAGGGAACAGACTTGGAGAGAATTATAATGTTATGTACTAAGGTAAAAAATGCATATATGTATTATATTTATACCTCCAAAGATTATCTTCAATATATATTACATATTATTATAAATTATATAAAATATAAAATATAATTATAACTTAATTATAATATATTGGTATATATAATTATATATACCTAATTATAATTATATATTGACATATAATTATATATAAATTATAATTATATATTGGTATATGTAATTATATATATATAACCTAATTATAATTATATATTGGTATATATAAATTATATATAATATACAATTCTTTATATATTATTATATTAATTATATATAATTAAAGAACATTAATTATATATGTAATTAAAGAACATTACATATATGTAATTAAAGGACATAATCTTTTTTTTAAGTAATTTTTTTTTTTGAGACGGATTTTAAGTAATTTTTTTTCTTTGAGTTTTGCTCTTGTGCATGATCTCAGCTCACTGCAACCTCCGTCTCCCAAGTTCTAGCAATTTTCCTGCCTCAGCCTCCCAAGTAGCTGGGACTACAGGTGCACGCCACCATGCCTGGCTGATTTTTGTGTTTTTAGTAGAGATGGGGTTTCACCGTGTTGGCCAGGCTGGTCTCGAATTCCTGACCTCAAGTGATCCACCTGCTTTGGCCTCCCAAAGTGCTAGGATTACAGGCATGAGCCACCATGCCCAGCCAAGGACATAATCTTTTTTTGTTTTTTAAGATGAAGTCTCTCTCTGTTACTCAGGCTGGAGTGGAATGGCGCGATCTTACCTCGCTGAAACCTCTACCTCCTGGGTTCAAGTGATTCTTCTGCCTCAGCCTCCCGAGTAGATGGGATTACAGGCGCATGCCACCATGCCCGGCTGATTTTGTATTTTTAGTAGAGACAGGGTTTCACCATGTTGGCCAGGCTGGTCTCAAACTCCTGACCTCAAGTGATCCGCCTGCCTTGGCCTCCCAAAGTGCTGGGATTACAGGCATGAGCCACCATGCCTGGTCAGGGCATAATCTTTTATACTAATAGTAGCTACATTTAAGGAGATTCTGCTTGTGATTTGCCCTGCACTGTCCCAGGCACTGTAAGTGTACACTGTCCTTTAATCTGTTTTATAAATGAGATCTCAGTGCCAAGTACAGTGGCCTAATGTTAGAAAGCTTGTGACCAGCGATGGGTACTGAGCTTACAGAAAAAGTGAATGGAAAAATCTAAGTTCAATTTAAGTCATCAAATTAAAAATCAATTAAGATTAAATGGTATAACCCTGTAAGAGAAATAGTTTACCTGAGAGGGAGAACTAAAGTGCCTTTCCTCAAAAAATAATAGATTTTTTCATCTTGTAATGAGTCTGCAACCCTATGCTCAAAAGTAAACTGAATACTATTCCCCATATGTGCTGCATGAAGTTACTTCTAAGCCTTTATACTGGCTGTTCCCTCTGCCCAAAATGCTCTTCATTCTCTCTGGCTCAATTCATAGGTTTTCTTCCAGCCTTTCAGCCCGAAGCTACCTCTTGTGTTCTCGAACCTTCAGAATATGTTGCCTGCACTGTTCATCTGTCAATCTCACCCTGTCTTGTGACATCCCCTGTATTGCTGTCTTGAACTGCTATTTAAATTCCTGGATGTTTGTCTTGTTTCCTTAACGCTGTGGCCCCTTGCCCAGTGCCTGCCAACCATGGGCGTGATAGATTCATCCATTTGTCAAGCCTTCACTAAGTGCACCAAGCCCAGAGCTGAGGGATTGGTAGTCAGAAATAACCAAGGCTTGGTTCCAGAGACTTTGCATCTAGTGAGAGTTCAGGCACTCCTCAGGGTGAGTGCTAGTTCCCAAGTTAATAAACTGACTGCTGTATTGTCATATACTCAGGTTGCTTTAAAAGAAGTCTTTCTTCCTCCAAAGATTTTTCAAAAGCAGGTGTAAGAAATAGCTAATTGAAGAACACTTAGAGAGAAGTTCCTGCTTATGGACGTTAATTGTGGCAATTTACCCTGCCTGAGTTATCATGAAATGGTAGGAGGCCCCTTAGCAGGAAGTAAAACTCAAGGGAGGCTATTAACCATTTAACATTCTCTAAACAACAGGGAATGAAAATTTCACTTAGTGAAGAGCAGGGAGAGGCTGTGGAGCTAATGCATTGGCCTGGAGACTTTGAAAGTTTCAGCCCTACCCAGTAGGAAAGAAGTGTACAGCAGAGTAGTGTGGGCACCTGGATAGCAGCTGGATTTCTCTCAAATGTGTGACAAATAAAATGAAATCGGTTTGAGGACTTTGGCAAAGTCTTGCCAAGGCTTTTCTGGAATGGGAGCTCAGATTAGTGTCAGCTGTTTATGATAGTCACTGCAACTGCCTCCTATTAGTGCTGACTTGACTACTTCCCAAGGGGGAGGAGTATTTGTTTTTGGTGGTAGGCTGGGGAGGTGGATATGGAAGAGTCACTTTATTGGGGTGAGCACATTGTCCCTTTTGAATAGGTTATTAATAAAGCCTTGGATGATGAGAGAGGCAAGGAAGAAGGGAGCAGATGGAGCCAAGGCTAGAGGAACCGGGAGCAGGAGTGATGAACTGAGAGCAGCTGTTAAGAGACAGCCAGAAGCAGGGGCCTCAGCCCTGGGCCATGGGGCAGAGCATGAGTTTGCAGGCAGGTGGACCAGTTTTGAGGAACAATCTCCTGGCATCTTGCCTCCCCACCCCTTGCTTGACTTGGCTGCTTGTGAGAAGCTAGTTTTGTTTTGCTTAGGACTGTCAGGTGGTAAGCTGCCACCCTTTCTGGAGAATCTGAACAATATGTCTTTATCAAGACCTTATAGATCACTGGTCTTTGACTGGGGCAGGTGTAAGTGGGTGTTTGGCAGGATCCACTGGAAAGCTTTCTCCAGGCTCCCATGCTCAAACCCCACCTTGGACCAACTAGTTTTGGGTGCTCAGGAAGAAGTTCTGAGCCATATACTTCAGACAGGCTGTTCAGTTGGATTTGTGGTACGCTTCTGGCTAGAACCACTGCTCTAGCTCAGGCTCCCTTAGACCAGGTTCTGGAAAACGCATCTCTAGGGAGTTTACTACCTATCCTGCAGCCTGTTCCATCTTTGGCTTTGATATTGTGCCTTCCATAGGACATGCCAAATCTCTCAGCTATATGGGTCCTCCAGCTATTGAAGCCAGCCTCCAGGGTTATGCTCCAGCCTAAATATCCATGATGTTTCTTGATTAATAGTTATTAAGCCAACCTGTGAGGGAGTCCAAGTTGAGGATGGGCTAAGAGAGAGGAGAACAGAAAGATAACATAAAAAAACCCCTACTGTCAGGATAGAACAGGATGTGGCACAATAAAAGTCCTTAAAAGTAGACTGATACTGTCTTTTTTTTTTTTCCTGATCACAAAAAAGGTACTTGTTCCGTATGAAAACAGTGAAAACCCATGAAAGAAAATTAAACCCCTAGTAATCCCACCTACCAGATATAACCATTGTAGTATTTTTGTGGGTATCTTTCTCATTAAACTCACATTACTCATTAAATTTGCAGCTTTGTAAACTTCCTTTTCTCTAACAATAGCAAGATATTTTTGGACTTTATTAATATTAATCAATGTTATCATTATTATTTTTTTGAGACAGGGTCTCGCTCTGTCGCTGCAACTGCCTCCTGTTAGTGCTGACTTGGTCACTTCCCAAGAGGGAGGAACAGTAACACACAATCACAGCTCACTGCAGCTTTGACCTCCCAGGCTCAAGTGATCCTCCTACCTCAGCCTCCTCAGTAGCTGGGGCTACAGGCTCATGCCACCATGCCCTGCTATTTTAAAAATTTTTTGTAGAAATGGTGTCTCCCTATGTTGTCCAGGCTGGTCTCAAACTCCTGGGCTCAAGTGATGCCTTCCAAAGTGCTGGATTACAGGTGTAAGCCACTCCACCCAGCCCATGCCATCATTATTAAAAGCTGCCAAATCTTAGTCCCTGGTTATTGGACATTAAGCCTCAATGATGGACATTCTTCGGGAACTCTGAATTATTTTCCTCCCCCTCCTCCTCCTCCTCCTCCTCCTCCTCCTTTCTTCTTTCTTCTTCCCTGATTATTGGACATTGAGCCTCAATGGTGGACATTCTTCAGGAACTCTGAATTCTTCTTTCTTCTTCTTTTCTTCTTTTTTTTTTTTTTTTTTTTTTTGAGACGGAGTCTTGGCTCCGTCACCCAGGCTGCAACCTCCACCTCCTGCTTTTAAGTGATTCTCCTGCCTCAGTCTCCTGAGTAGCTAGGATTACAAGCATGCACCACCATGTAGCGCTATTTTTGTGTTTTTAGTAGAGATAGGGTTTTGCCATGTTGGCCAGGCTGGTCTCAAACTCCTGACCTAAAGTGATCTGCCTGCCTATGTCTCCCAAAGTGCTGGCATTACAGGCATAAGCCACCATGCCCAGCTGTGAATTCTTTTTAACCAAGAAGATTGAACTTAGCCCCTTGCCATAGTCTGACATCCCCATGAAGCCTGACCCTGGCCCATGCCTATCTGCGCTGCTGGTGGCCAGGTCAGATTAGTTTCAGCAGCTTTTGTGTCAGGTTGGTTTGGACCTTGATGTGTAGCCATCTAAGAACTGCTCAGCTCCTTCCTGGACCTGAGACAAAACTTCTTGAGCTTGAGGTCTCATAACTGTTCTCCACTGAGCATCACCAACTGATGTGGGCAAGGAGGTTCCCTCTGGGGACCAGCTCTTCAGATCTACCCAGCACCAGAACAGCTAAAACTCGTGAAGTACCTCTAAGCTTTTGTGTTTGGTAGAGGGAGTGTTGAACTTGTCCTATGACCTTGGGAAAGGGACTGACTCTGAGTCTCCATTTCTCCCTCTGTAAAATGGAGATAATAGCTCTTCTCTAGCCTGCCTCACAGAGTCAGAAGGATCAAACGTGATGATGCAGGTAAAGTGCTTTGTAAACTGCAGTGCATCAGGCAAACCCATGCTATACTTGATAATGGACCTCCCAATAGAGCCCAACAAAAAGTGCTGACTCAAGCCTCAATTGTTCTCCCAGACAGAGTGGACTCATTGGCTGCATGAGCTTTGGGATGAAGTCTCTCCTGACTCCAGACAAGGTGGGTCCTAAGGACGCTTCTGTCAGAATCATCCCAACTGGACCGGGCCGGTACAGCCAGGGTTTCTCTGTCAGCCCTTGAGCAAGGCTTCTCTCTGTGAGATGGTGCCCCACTGAGATAGTTGCCTGGTGGGGTGGCCTGCATAGCAGCACTGTGTTTGTTACCTGCCTAGCTGAGAGTTTGGGTCCCCTTCTTGGTTTGTCTTGCCAGAGAGCAGTTGTTAGGCAGCCCCAAGTCTTCCCAGGAGGCTCTGAGTCTGGTGTCTGCTGTTGAAGATACTGGCAGATCCCTTGGGGCCCAGAGCACTCCTGGGCCTGCCCCAGAAGATGAAGGCCAGGTGCGCCCATGGTGCCTTCCAGGGGTCCTCTTCTTGTGTCTACCAGGCCTGATATTTCTGGGCCTAACAGGTGCTCAAGGATGGAGTGAGCAGCACCATCCTCTGTGGAACTTTTCTTCAGGCTGGAGGAGGACTCTTTGGGACCCAAGACTCCTTGCTCTGGGTCACCAGTCCCTTATCAATTTCTATGCCGCACTGGACCCCCCGAACTGGAAGGTGGAGGGTGGGGAGCACTCCTTTTGCACATCCCTGGAAATGTCCTGGTGGCCTGTGGCATGGCCTGCCACGCAGATTTGTGTCTTGGGGTGGGTGACTGAGGAACCTTTATCCTGCTTGTGAGTCCTAAAGAGCTTCTCTCTCTCTCTCTCTTTTTTCTTTTTTTTTTGAGATGGAGTCTCACTCTGTTGCCCAGGCTGGAGTGCAGTGGTGTGATCTTGGCCTGCTGCAACCTCTGACTCCCAGGTTCAATCTATTCTCTGCCTCAGCCTCCTGAGTAGCTGGGATTATAGGTGCCTACCACCATGCCTGGCTAATTTTTGTATTTTTAGTAGAGACAGGGTTTCACCATGTTGGCCAGGCTGGTCTCCAACTGCTGACCTCAGATGATCCACCTGTCTTGGCCTCCCAAAGTGCTGGGATTACAGGTGTGAGCCACCACGCCTGGTCTAGAGCTTCTCTTGACTGCAGCCTTGGCTTCATTCTCCTGGAAAAGATGTTCCCCCTGCAGACTGCTCAGGAGCCACAGGATGCCTTTTGGCCTCTCCATCCATCTTTCACTCCTTCACTTCTGTTCTGTCAACAAATACGGCTCCTACTGTATACCAGGCATAGTGCAAGGCACATCAAAGAGCCTGTGCACGACTTAGTGGGGGAGACGGGCAAGTAGATGGTTGTCCTCCAGGATAAGAGGCTGTGGGAATTTGGCAGAGGGGAGAGCCAGCTCTGCCCTGAGCATCATGGAAGGCTTCCTGGAGGTACAGGCGTGGCAGCTCAGGGGCAGGAAGGCTGGAGAGTCTTTCTCTCCTGTGGGAGGGTGTCCAGTGGCTACTTTTGGAGGGGGATTGGTGGCTGCCTGACCTGTGCCTCTGCCTCCTGTGTCTGAGTGTGTCATTCCTTCTCTCGTGACAGGAGATCAGTGGTTGGTACTACCTCCTAGGGGAGCATCTGGGCCGGACCAAGCACCTGAAGGTGGCCAGGCGGCGACTGCGGCCGCTGCGAGGTACCTGCACACCCCCTTCAGCTTCCCTTCCCAGGACCTGCCCCCTCCCTCCTTTCCTGCATAGTGGCATCAGTTCTGGTATTTGGTGGCCCCTGCCACCCAGGCTGCTATTAGCCTGCTGGGTGCAGGGACTTCTCAGGAGCACCTGCTAGAGTGCACGCTGCAGGCAGCCTCTTGCCCATGCCTCCACTGCTTGTCTGGTTGGACTTTTCATTGGAGAGAATATGGCCTGACCCCATGTGGTTTAGCTCCCTTGTTTGTGGGGTACTTTATACTTCCCCAATGGCTCCTTCCCAGCTCCGTGTCTCAGGGATCCCCCAGGTTGCCTTGCTCACCTTGGGATACCCACCTCTACAGACAGGGCGTTTAGGTCCTGCCATGATCCCTGAGGCTCAGAACACGGATTTCATGGCCCTTTTCTATGTTCTGCCTTTCCCACATGCAGCCCTGGCTCCTGAGTCCTTGTCTGGATCGAGCCTCAGGTGTCCCCACATCCTGAGGCCAGGAGTGGTCCTGGGCGAACCCATGGGCCTGTTTCCCAGCACTGTCCTCTGGGTGGTCTGAGGAGGGGAGCCTTCTATGCCACCAGGCGTTTTCTGATTCTGTTCTGTTGCCTTCCAGACCCACTGCTGAGAATGCCAGGAGGTGGGGATGCTGAGAATGGGAAGAAACTAAAGGTAGGTGGGGACAAGCTAGGGCATTGTTCCAGAGGCTGGATCTCCTCCTTGTCAGCCCCCGGGCCCAGGAAACCCCTAAAGGGGTAGCATTTGTGCTTGAAACTCAGCAAGTCGTGCACTTGGAAGGAATGATTTCTTGACTTTCCTGAGGTGTATTACAGGAAATAAATGCTCTTCTTGGGGTATCCATGATTGTGGCAGGGGTGGGGAAAGGGCCAGGCACCTACCTCTGGAAATGTAAGCATCTGGATCTTACTAACTTTGGGCCTCTAGAAACCGAGTCCTCCCCTTCCCACAGGCCTTCTTGGCCCCCTGCTTCCGCTGGGACTGAGGCTGAATCACCCTCTCAGGTTAGACCTGCTTGATGTCAGGGGGCAGCTGTGATTCTGAACCTGAGACCAAGGGGTTCTCACTCTATTAGGGCTTAAAGTCTGGAAAGGAGCCTTTTTCACATAAGGAGTTGGGAGAATTCTCCAAAATTCATTCCATCTCTTTGCAGAGCATGGCAGGGGATCTATGGTTTTCTTTAACAAATAAGAGAGGGAATTACTTGGCCAGGCATGCTGGCTCACGCCTGTAATCCCAGCACTTTGGGAGGCTGAGGGAGGTGATCACCTGAGGTCAGGAGTTCAAGACCAGTCTGGCCAACATGGTGAAACCTTGTCTCTACCAAAAATACAAAAAAGTTAGCCAGACATGGTGGTGGGTGCCTGTAGTCTCAGCTACTTGGGAGGCTGAGGCAGGGGAATCACTTGAACCCAGGCAGCGGAGGTTGCAGTGAGCAGAGATCATTCCAGCCTGGGCGACAGAGCAAGACTCTGTCTCAATTTAAAAAAAAAAAAAAAAAAAAAAAAAAAAAAAAAAAAAACAACAACAGGCCGGCCGTGGTGGCTTACGCCTGTAATTCCAGCACTTTGGGAGGCTGAGGTGGGTGGATCACTTGAGGTCAGGAGTTCAAGACCAGCCTGGCCAATATGGTGAAACCCTGTCTCTACTAAAAATACAAAAATTAGCCAGGTACGGTGGCGGGTACCTGTAGTCTCAGCTACTTGGGAGGCTGAGGCAGAAGAATTGCTTGAACCTGGGAGGTGGAAGTTGCAGTGAGCCGACATCGCACCACTGCATTCCAGCCAAAACAAACTCCCAGCAATTCATTAGCCCCTGTATACCAGGTGCTTTTACCTAATCTTAACTGCCCACTCTGAGGCAGGTGTTACTTCGGCATCTCACAGATGAGAGGGACATACACAGTTCAGAGCATTAGGCCCTCTCCGTGGCCACACAGCTGGCAGGTGGTGAAGGCAGGCTCTGAGTGAGGGCTGGCTGCCTTTTCAGTGTGCTGTGGCACACTGCCTCCTGTGCATGGCCTACCTGGGAATATACAACATTGCTGTAGTTCCTAATAGTATCTTACATATTACACAATATCGGCGTATTACAACGTACCAAACATTTTCATGTTCACTGACTCAAGTCATTCACTTATTCATCATTCATTAAATATTTACACCTAGGGCTGGGCCCTGTGCTAGGTGCTGGGATGCATTTCTGGACCTGTCCAAGGCCCTGCCCCATGGAGCAGTCTAGAGCTGTGCTGGCCGGTGTGGTGCCACCTGCCACCTGTGGCTACTGAGCACTTGTATTGTGGCTGGTGTGACCGGGGAACTGAGTGTCAACTTTAGTTTTAAGTAATTTCAGTTTACCAGGCACATGTGTCTAGCTGCGACTGGGTTAGACAGAGAAACTTGCCAGGAGTAACTTGTCAGGTTTGTTTTCTGTGGCTTCATTAGTTGAAAAGCTTTCCTCTGCCTTCTGTGGGGAACTGCAAAGACCTTTCCCCCTGTCTCTCTACTTGCCACGCACAGAGAGCATGGTGATCAGGGGTCTGCCTCATGATTCATGGAAATTACATGGGTGTCAACACCATAAGTTTGCTTCCTCCAACATCATAGGTTTCTTGGTGGCTTGTAAAATCCTGCTGCGTGCTGGATTCTGCACACAGGCCTCGAGCCCCTGGGGGCCTTTTTCTGAGGTGTATTGGATTTTCCTGAGCTTGTGTGCTCAGAGATGTCTGTGGGACTCAGCAAAGAGGGTGTCCTTGTCAGATGCTTGGCTGTGGCTCGGGGAGAGCCCCCGGAGTCCATCTCTTCAGCTCCTGCGCTGTGCAGGTGGGGAGATGGAGGCTCAGAAACCTGGGTGACCTGCCCACAGTCACACAGCAACAAAAGCTGGGCTGAACCAAGGAACCCTCTGTCATCAAGGACTTGAGTGTGTGGCTGGGCTTCCCCAGGGGCTCTGAGATGGGCAAAAGCAGCTGGGCTCACCATGTGCTGCTCTGCAGGATGCTATCCTGGGACTGCCAGGCAGGAAATAGGACCCGGGTTTTGGTCCTAGCCCCACACTGCCCTGCTGTTTGATCATAACCTCTCCAGGCCTCAGTTTGTTTGTCAGTAAGATGAGGAGTCTGGATTGTCTGATGGCCTGGAAATCCCTTCTACATTTGACTTTGTAGTCCATGTATTACCAGATCCTGACAGCAACCCACTTCCATGGACAAAAGACAAATAAATTGACTTTTTTGTTTTTTAAGACAGAGTCTTGCTCTGTCGCTTAGGCTGGAGTGCTGTGGCGTGATTTCAGCTCACTGCAACCTCTGCCTCCTGGGTTCAAGCGATTCTCCTGCCTCAGCCTCCCAAGTAGCTAGGACAACAGGTGCCTGCCACCATGCCCAGCTAATTTTTATATTTTTAAAGTAGAGACAAGGTTTTACCATGTTGACCAGGCTGGTCTCGAACTCCTGACCCCAAGTGATCCACCTGCCTCGGCCTCCCAAAGTGTTGAGATTATAGGCATGAGCCACCGCGCCTGGCCGAAACTGACTTTTAAGTAGTTTCCAAGTGGCAGGCAGGTCTTCAGACTCTAAATGTTTTATGTTCCCTGTCTTGAGATGGGATGTCTGTGAGTGTAACCCCCTAAGGTGTCCTTGGATTCTTTAGGCTGGGGTAGTCTCCTGGATTTCCAGTAGGGACACTGGGACTTGCAGGGGGAGGAGGCGTTGTTATAGAGCAGCTGCGTTTTCTGCCTGGGTTCTCCTCCAGTGAGGGGTGTTTGTGAGAACATTGGAATCACAAAGTGGCCCATGGCGGAGAATGCAGCCAGAACAAAGGCGCCCTCTCCCCGCCGGGCCCGGGGAATACTAACTAGTTGACAGGAATTTTAATATAAAACTCTCCCTCTTCCTTGTCATTCTGAGGTTTCAGGAAGCCTTCAGGCTTATCGTGCAGAGGCACACAGCACAGACAGGGCTTGGGGAGGTGAGAGGTGATTTCCTGCCATTCTTCTGTGGGGCGGGCTTCCCAGGGTGCTCATGCCAGGCTGACGGGTCCAGTGTGGGCTCCCGCTGCTGGGGGAGAGCTGGGTTTTCATGGGGCGGCAGCCGAGGCAGGACCCGCAGCCATGAACCGCTTCAATGGGCTCTGCAAGGTGTGCTCGGAGCGCCGCTACCGCCAGGTGGGTGCTTGGCCTCTTGTGGGGAGCCTGTGGAGTGTTCAGGGATGGGGGTAGAGGGACCATCTGAGCAGGATCTTGCTCCCAACAAGGTTTTCTGTTACCCCCTCCTGCTCCCTGCAGGCTCACTTGGATATGGGGAGGAGGATAGAGGCAGGAGCTGGACCCAAGGCCCCTTTAAGGCCCAGCTCTGTGTGGAGTACTAACCACTGGCTGGGTGGTGTTTTTGGTGAGATAATCCAGCTAGCTTTCTGTTCTTTTTATTTGGGGAGGGGCTTTGGGTGTGAGATTGAAAATGCCATGGTTGCGGAGCAGCTGGGAGCGGAGTTTGTATTTTTGCTAACTTTCCTGCTTCTGACAGGACAGCAGTGCCCATTCTGCCCCCTGTGCGTGGGTGTGTTGGCGTGTGCCCGTATGTGAGGTCGGGTGTTTTCGTGTTTATGTACATACATATAACTTTCCTCTCTTCTACTGCTGATGCCTCACTATGGCTCCGGATTCCTTTGGCTTTGGAATCCAACTTTACAGTGAGGGTTTGGCCTCAGCCTCCGGTCTTGGAAAGCGGGCAGAGTGGGCCATGATGATCCCATTAGCCCCCCTGTGCCTCTTCTAGAACTGTGATGGACCATTTTTTCTCATAAAATAGGAATGGGATCAGGGATGGTAAAGGCAAGTGATATCTAAACTGGAAGGGAGTTCTGAAATTGTTCTGATTTTTAAAAAATCACATAGAGAAGCCCCTCTATTTGTTTTAATGACCAGACTGGACTGTGGGTCCTGACTCCTCTGACAGGCAGTGCTTAGGTCCCAGGAGGATGCCCAGAGGGGCCTCTGCCCCCCCCTCCCCCACACCTGCCTGCTAGGGAACCCAATATTCTCTCTCTAGCCCTCCCCTGCTCTCAGGCTCTGCCCTGCAGGCCCCACTCTGTGTTTCCTGCCCTCCCGGAGCTGGGAAAAGCAGCCCCTGCGACACTAGCATCTGGGTGACAGAGTGGTGAGACAGAGAGAGCACTGGATGGGACATCTAGAAGTTCTTGGTCACCTTGGGGCTATGGGCTAGAAGATGGGGCATGCTCGCCATCAGCGTGGGGCCAGGAGCAATTGTGGGCTAGACCTAGGGCTCAGGGACTCAGAGTTCAAGATGGTTTCTGTGTTAGAAACCAGTGCCGAATTGAGAGCAGCAAGCTTTTGGTCAGGTCTGAGCTCAAATCTAGCTCTGCTCCTCTTTAGCTGCAGCTTTTGAGCAAGTCACTGTTCCTCTCTGAGCCTTTATCTCCTAGTCAGTAAAATAGGGATAATGAAATCCAGCGATGGTGCCGTGGGAGTGAATGGGATGATGTGTGCGAAGAGCCTGGCTCAGTGTCTGCTGTGCATATCTATCTAGGAGGTGTTTAATACGTGGCGGCATTTGGGGATTACAGTCTAGGCAGGACAGAGGAGCAGAAACTAGGCAGGAGAGCAGAAGTGAGGGGCTGGCATGGGTGAGACCTGGGAGCAGTGGCTGTTCCTGCCCTGGACAGGAAAGAGTGAGAACCACCTGCAGGAAGGATAGGCTCTGTCAGAAGCTGCCAAGGACTTGGGGCAGGGCTGCTCCCTTCACCTCCTGGTCAGAGCAGGGCTGAGAGCAGGAGGGTGGAGGGGGTGGCACTTCGGGTCTTATCTCCTTTCTGTAAAATGGGTGTACTCATTTCCCTGGGGGCTGCAGGGATGGTCAGGTTCTTTGGATACTACCCTCTCAATGTGGTCAGTGATCATGGTGGACAGAGCATAATTCTGCTTCCTCTGAGCTAGAAGGTGAGCTTGCCTCCCGGCACCCTCTCCTCTTCCCCTCCTTCACACCCCCAACTGGCTTGGTCTGTGATCTGGGCTGGCACAGGAGGGTAAAGGGCCCCAGCCCACAGTCCTGCTTGGATGTGGGGTCTGGATGTGGAAGGAGGAGGCTGTTTTCTTGGAGCACACTCCTTCCCAGACCCCACTTTCCAGCTACTGCCCCAAAACTGGCCATCCAGAGCCCAGGGTGCTGGCATGGGTTTTCTATGCAGGGGGCTTTGGCCCTGGGTGGGGTAGGGGTGTGGAAGTGCTGGATGGGCTTTGGGATCCCGGCTTGTGCTTAGGTTAAGGGTTGGCTTGTGAGACCCCTAAAAAAATCCTCGCTGGTTCCATGGAGGGAGCCAGGCTCCTGGCATCTTCCCTGGCCTCAGGCAGGCCTGGCAACGAGTGGCTGCTCCTTTCCCCCAGCTTTCCACACTCACACCCGCGTTTGTTTTTCTTTCTTTCTTTCCATTTTTTTCTCTTCCTGTCTTAGCTGCGTGTTTTCCCAGAATTCTTATGGGAACAGGGTATTTTCCTGCCTCCTCCCCCTTCCCCTTGTCTGTCAGATTTCCTGTTTTACAAACTCGCTTTGAATCCAGGCCTGAGGCTGGTGGGAAGCAGAGCCTCAGAGGTCCCTGCAGCTTCCAAGGCCCTTGGTCATTCTGGGCTCCCTCCCACTCACCTTCCTCATGCCTGGCTCTGGGATGGTTGGCAGGTGAATGAGTGCAGGTGCCCAGTCTTGCAGGGACAACCCTCAAAGGAAGGAGACAGAAGTCTCCTGACAAGGCCGGCACCCTTGACCTTTTCCAGGCTTGCTGAGCTGCCTCTTTCAACTTGCCTGGGACACCCTTCCCTGTGCCTCACTAGGGCCCACCCCAAGTCCCACTTTCTCTAGGGGGTCTCTTGGGACCCCTTGAATCCCTTTTCTGATTTGTGCTGTCTTTAGCAGCCAGACTTGGCTGGCATACCACCCTACATCCTCCTGTGGGAGGGAAACTGCTGGGTTGTCCTCCCTACAGTAGCCACTGCTGAATTCCTATCGTGTGCCAAGCATGGTGTCCACAGTCGGAGCATAAAGGACTGAGAATGGCCCAGTCCTCCTGCTTTACTTTAGTGCCTGCTGTGCCCTGCTTTGCTCTGGAGAGGTTTGTGTACCCTCGTGCTCCTCTGGGAGCCAGAGACCAAGGCTGTGTGCTTCTGTACGTCCGCAGAGCCTGGCATGCAGTAGGAGCTCAATAATTGTGTGCCAATTTGAAAAGAAAAGAGCATCCAGATGGCAAGGCCCTCTCATGGACTTCTGAAAGTAGGAGTTGTGGATCTGTCAAGCCAATGGGCCTCAGCAGGCACATGAGTCAGTGGCTAGTTCAGGTTCAGCCAGGAAGCCTGTGACCTTACCTGCCCCTTACCTGGGAGTCCTCACTGGATGCCTTGGGGCCCTGGCCACAGATTGGCCCCCAGAACCCCAGCTCTCTTCCTCTGACCCTTGGCCTGAGATGGAGTGAGTGTGTCCCAGTGTTCCCTCCTCTGTGCTCTGGGAGAGCAGTGACCAGGCTGGTCTTGTCTTTGGGCCCTTAGCACAGGGCCAGCCCCAGGCTAATGCTCTGTGAACTTCTGTGAGAAAGGAAGAAGGGAGCCAGGAAAACAGTGGATCAAAGGTGAGGCTGAGTTGTGCAGTGCTGATGGGCCCTTGGGTCAAGGGCTGAGCTGCTGGGGCTCAGGATGGCAAGGTTTGCTTTTCCAAGACCTTGTCCATCCCAGGTCCTCCCCATATCGGCATGGGTTTACCTGCTGAACTCTGGCCTTCCTGCTTGGCCCACAACCCAGTGCTCAAGTTGTCTGGGCTGAGATAGGGACACTGAGGGACTGGCCAGCTCCTTTGTGGCTCCAATTCCTTTGGAGAGGAGGGTGGCTCTTGGCAGGGGTGGGCTGTGGGCTTCCTGACCTTGGGATAGAGGCCGGAGCCTCCAGCTTCTGGCAGTGACTGGGCAGGACTGTGTCCTAGATCACCATTCCGAGGGGAAAGGACGGCTTTGGCTTCACCATCTGCTGTGACTCTCCAGTCCGAGTCCAGGCCGTGGATTCTGGTAAGTGAGTGACAGGGGGATGCCAGCTCCCCTTGCCCATCACACATATGGGCTTTGCAAACAGAGGCTGGAACTAAAAGGGGAGCCCCAAACTGGAGCAAAGTGTCCTGGCTTTTCAAAATATTTTTAAGTGACCATAGATGAAACTGCCATTTATAAAATATGCCCACTTTTTTTGTTGTTTTTATCAAAATGAAAATAGGTTTTTATATTTTGTTTCCCAATCAGTTTGAACAGGAACTAAACCTATATTTTCAGCAATGGCTGCATGGGAAAATGAGAGTCATTTGTGAACTCTATTTGAAGCTGGTATTGTATCCTATCCTGAGCCTGATCAGCGCTTAAAAAGAGCCATCCTTCCCTACTTTTTACAAGTGAAGATTTCTCTTAATCACAGAGTGAGCATCTCAAAGACAGAAGCCAGGGCTCAGTGGTCAGGGTGTTTCCAGTGCCTGCACAGGGGTGGGCATGAGGTTTGTGCACAATGATTGACAGAGAAGGAATGAATGGTGTGTGGGAACCTGGCCCTAGGGAAGGTTCTCAATGGAGTAGGAGGCCCTGGGGAGGGGTAAGGGCCTGGGTGGAAGGGTGGACTGCAGAGAGGTGAGCCAGCAGTAGGGGAGGCAAGCAGGGAGAAGGGAAGGCAAAGGGATGCCTTCTTTAAAGACTCTTGAGAGGCACCAAGTTCAGCCCCTCATTTCACAGATGAACAAACTTAGAGAAAAAGGGAGGTCCTTGTCTGAGGTCACCATGGCAGCAAAGGACTCCAGGTCCTTTGAAGGGGTCTTGGGCTTCAGGGGCCCCTGAATGGCTTTTCTTTGTCCCTGCAGGGGGTCCGGCAGAACGGGCAGGGCTGCAGCAGCTGGACACGGTGCTGCAGCTGAACGAGAGGCCTGTGGAGCACTGGAAATGTGTGGAGCTGGCCCACGAGATCCGGTGACAGGGGGCAGCGGGTGGCCTGGGGCCTCAGGCTGATGGCACACCCTCCCCACCCCTGGGCACACTGCCTTGCCTGGCCCAGCTCTTGCTGCTCCCTCCTTTGCCCAGCTGTGAGCAGGCAATTCCTTTTGCTCCTCAAGGAATCTGTTTCTTGGCCTGAGAATGGAAGGTTCAGGCTCAGAGCACTTTGGGATTCCAGAGCAAACAGCAGGGAAGATGCTCGCAGACTCTGTGGTTCAGGATGGAGCACCAGGGGGTTACTTTCTGCTTTAGCTAATTATTTCTGCTACCTTAGAGCTAAGTCCATTTGTTATTTAAGGACATGAAGATGTTGCAAATGTTTCAGTTGCACAATTAAAAAATTATTCTTGAAAATGTTGGAGTCTCCCAAATTTTGATCCCCTAGGGTGATACCCCGATGGCCTGATTTTAGGTCTGCTTCTGGAATGCCAGATGAGGGCTTGCACTTAGGTGACCTCCGAGCTTTACTTGCTTATATCTTGCTTATGACAAGCATCATGGATTGAGTATGGAACTCTTTCCTGTTGAACCTGGCGTTGACCTCAGGGTCCTTCTCAGCCACTGCCCATCAATAGGAATTGACCTAGGTGACCCATTTGCTGTCTCCTTTTTTTTTTTTTTTTTTTGAGACGGAGTCTCGCTCTGTCACCCAGGCTGGAGTGCACTGGCCGGATCTCAGCTCACTGCAAGCTCCGCCTCCCAGGTTCACGCCATTCTCCTGCCTCAGCCTCCCGGGTAGCTGGGACTACAGGCGCCGCCACCTCGCCTGGCTAGTTTTTTGTAGTTTTTAGTAGAGACGGGGTTTCACTGTGTTAGCCAGGATGGTCTCGATCTCCTGACCTCATGATCCGCCCGTCTCGGCCTCCCAAAGTGCTGGGATTACAGGCTTGAGCCACCGCACCCGGCCTGCTGTCTCTTCTTTAAATGGCTTCTTGCATCCCTTCCTGCCCCGACACTGGGGGCTTCCCCGCTGTGTCTGCCTCCTTTTCCCCCCATCATCCTCCCTGCCCTGTGGGCCCTCACTCTGGCTGATACTGGTTTTCCCCAGACTCAACCTCTCTGTGTGATCCCCCAACTTCTAGGAGCTGCCCCAGTGAGATCATCCTACTCGTGTGGCGCATGGTCCCCCAGGTCAAGCCAGGACCAGATGGCGGGGTCCTGCGGCGGGCCTCCTGCAAGTCAACACATGACCTCCAGTCACCCCCCAACAAACGGGAGAAGAACTGTACCCATGGGGCCCAGGCACGGCCAGAGCAGCGCCACAGCTGCCACCTGGTATGTGACAGCTCTGATGGGCTGCTGCTTGGCGGCTGGGAGCGCTACACCGAGGTGGCCAAGCGCGGAGGCCAGCACACCCTGCCTGCACTGTCCCGTGCCACTGCCCCCACTGACCCCAACTACATCATCCTGGCCCCGCTGAATCCTGGGAGCCAGGTATGGACAGCTGGTGTGGGGAAGGTGAAGGGTATTGGGTCCCTGTGGGAGGCCAGGAAGACTTGAAGACCCAAAGTTGTGTGATGAGGAGCCTGCGAGGGGCTGCGATGTTGGGCAAGGAGATGGGGTATGTGCTAACTCTGCCTTCTTCAAGGCTGTTCTTTGTGGGGAGGACAGATGGGTCTATGTGGCCTCAGGGCACAGATCCAAGAACAGGGCATGCACAGGCTGGAAGATTTCAACTCACAGAAGGAAGAGCTTTCTACCAGCCTGTGCTTTTGCCCAGTGGAATGGGCTGTGTTGGTAGGTGGTGAGCCCCCATCATAGGAGGGGTGAAAGCAGACACTGCATGATTGCATGGTGGGATGATGGAGTGCACTCCCTAAAACATTAGTCCAATAGATACTCTAGAAAAAAGGTGTTCTGAGGCCAGATAAGCTTGAGACATATCCCGTACTCTCTTTCTCATCTAGGAGATTCCCAGTGCAAAGGAGCCTAGTAGAGGCTCTTCTGGCAGGTGGTGTCACCCAAATAACACCGCATTTCCCAAACTTGCCTGATGGGGGCACCCTTGAGGGCGTGGTTGGTACCGTCTTACCATTCCAGTGTTCCATGGAATTCACTTTGGAATGAGCTGCTGTAAAGGAAGTTGGGGACTTGCCAAGGGGTTAGACTTCATAACCCATAAAGCCTCTTTTAACTTGAATATTCCTGGATTTTGTGTTCTCTCCCTGCCTCCTCCCTCAGCTGGTTACCAGAACTGCTGTTTTTCTCTTGTGCCCTGAGGTGCTCCACTTCCTCTCCCCTGGGGCCCCTGTGTCCAGCAGCCTCCTGGGCTGTCCTGCCCTGCTCCTGGGGCTGAGGTGGTTCTCCTGTCTTTCCCTTACAGCTGCTCCGGCCTGTGTACCAGGAGGATACCATCCCTGAAGGTGAGTCTCCTGCTGCTGCTGTGCCCTCCTAGCTCAGAGAGACAGCAAGGGTCAGCTAAGGCCTGGCCCAGCCTCTGCCCTGAGTTCTGAGGCCTTTCCAATGGAGTCAAGGTCACTTAGCCTATCGACACAGACTCTCTTTCCATGTGGTACCTTTTCTCACTCATGGAACCAATGTCTTTCTTCCTTGAAGCCAGAACTAAGAAGGAGGAGAGGGGATCTTACCAGGGCAGTTTAAGAGGCAGTGTGTCCAGGCTTCAGGCATTCAACTGAGATTCATCCAATTTTACTGAGCAACTGATATATGTTGGGTGCCAGAGGCAATATGGTTGGGCTTGCATGGAAGGGAGTCATGGAGCGTGGAGCTGGGAGGTCTTGAGTTAGAGTTCTAACTATGTGATTTTGAGTAAATCATGTCCCCTCAGCTGGGCGTGGTGACTCATGCCTGTAATCCCAGCACTTTGGGAGGCCAAGGTGGGTGGATCACCAGGTCAGGAGATCGAGACCATCCTGGCTAACACAGTGAAACCCCGTCTCTACTAAAAATACAAAAATTAGCTGGGCGTGGTGGTGCGTGCCAATAGTCCCGGCTACTCGGGAGGCTGAGGCAGGAGAATCACTTGAACCTGGGAGGCGGAGGTTGCAGTGAGCCAAGCACTCCAGCCTGGGTGACAGAGAGAGACTCTGTCTAAACAAAACAAAACAAAATCGTGTCCCCTCGCTGAGCCTCAGTTTCTTCATTTATAAAATGGGGTCAATAATTCCTACCTCAGAGGGTTGTTGGGAGGATCCCATGAGAGAATGGTTGTGAGTAGTTGCTTGTATACTGAGAGATGCTGTACAGAGGGTAGCTGTCTTTGAAATGCACAGATGTCTCTGCTGTTGGATGGATTCTTCTTCTTTGGCTTTTAAAATCGGGATGGAAGCTGAGCTCAAAACCACTTTCTTCTCCCAGGAAGGCTGAGATATCGGTCTTGAGGCTGAAGCTGGCTGGGCATTCCTTGAGATCCTTCAAGTGCCTGCCAGAGAGCTTTGACTCGGAAGTCCATCTGGTGTCTGGACCGCCTTCCTTGACAGTGGCTTTTGCTTAGCCACTCATAGACTTTTTTCCTTGCTGTTCCCCTCTCAGTGATGTGAAGGCGATGCTTATAGGGGTAGTTGGAAAAGTGCTTGTGACTTTTGCGTGTGTAAAGCACTCCTATCAGGCTCAGGCACGCTGATGGAAAACACCTTCTTTCTCTCCGGTCTAGGGCATTTGGGCAGTTGAGCCTGGTCAGTTGGAAATAAATCTGTGTTCCTTCTGGGGAGAAGTCCCACAGCAATTCAATGATGAGTTTTATTTTTATTTTTTATTTTTCCATAGATTCTTGGGGTACAGGTGGTATTTGGTTACATGAGTAAGATTTTTAGTGGTGATTTGTGAGATTTTGGTGCACCCATAACCTGAGCAGTATTCACTGCACCCTATTTGTAGTCTTTTATCCCTTGCCCCACTCCCACCCTTCCCCCCAAGTCCCCAAAGTCCATTGTATCATTCTTATGCCTTTGCATCCTCAGCTTAGCTCCCATGTATCGTTGAGAACATACAATGTTTGGTTTTCCATTCCTGAGTTACTTCACTTAGAAAAATAGTCTCCAATCTCATCCAGGTTGCTGCAAATGCCGTTAATTCATTCCTTTTTTTTTTTATGGCTGAGTAGTATTCCATCAACGATGAGTTTTTAAAAAGCTTTCGGTTGGCACATTAGGTTAGAGTGAAGATGCCGCTGCTCAGTAGGGAATTCATTAGGGTTAAGGACTAGGCCTAGCTCATTTGTGTAGGTTCAGTGCAGGACCCAGGGCCTGGCAGATAGCAGATACTCAGTAGAATTTTGGTTGTGTGACTGACTGAAGGAGAATGACTTGGGTTGCCTCTGAGGCTTTGGAGTCTGCTCGTGGAGGAGGGGGACTGGAGAAGTGTGCTGCCCGGAGTGGGCCAATGCACACAGCTGGTGTCTGGGGTTGATCCCTTCTCAGTTTTAGAGGTACCTCTGTGTCTCCCTGCTGTGCTTCTAGTCTGTATCCATGTTGCATTCCCCTCAGAGTATAATACATAGTAAGTCAGCAAGAGCACAGTCATCTAAGCCATGGGGAAAGGGACAAGTGAGGAAATAATGATGATATTAATAACCATGGTAGCTCTTTGAATGCATTGTATTAAGATCTTAACTTTATGTATTCTTCGTAATAATAAATCTTCACTCTTTACCAGGGATGAAGTCTTTGTAGCTCACAGTTTTAGGATTCAGAGGAAAGGGTGAAATTCAGGGCACATAATTTCCCTTAAACACACTTGGAGTTGTCCAGAGGTTAAGGCTGTCACCAGGGTGCCGGCTTCTCAGTCCCCCTCCTCTGGCTGGGCTGCCAAGATATAGCCCTTCAGGAGTGTTGGGTCATCCTAAGTTGAATAGAAGGGAGAGTTAAGCCATCCTGAGTTGAATAGGGTCTGGTGCCCTTCCGGAGCCTGGAGTGGCTGCCTGGCTGTGGTTGGCATGTTTCCCAGGGCTGCTGGTGTCCTTGGCATTGTCCCTGCCCTGTAAAGGTGACCTGGCTTCAGATTTGCCACTGTCAGGGCAGGGTGGCTGCCAGGGCTCGCCTCAGAATCTGGGAGCAGAGCCCTGTAATTACTGTATTTGGTCGGTGAAGCAGGTGTTGGAGGAAAAAAGGGTGATAAGGGGGTTTGGACCAGACATTGGTAGCAGGTGGGAAGTAAATGAGTTTGCCTTCACAGAGCTCAGTAACTGGGTTGCAAGCTGTACTGTTCTAAAAAAAAAAAAAAAAAAAAAAAATCAGTTTTGTAGAGCCAGAGCCACTCCCACTGGCCACATATTATCCAGGGGTGGTGGAGATTGGACACGAGGGCATGACTGCTGCATGGGTTGGGTTAATCCTGCCTTGTATAATTTACTGACCAAATGACCAGTCACCCTACCATTCCAGACCTGTTTCCTTGTCTACCGAATGGGGCTGAGCCAACTTTTCCTCTCTGAAGGCAGAGTTATGTGTTGGTTGCTTTAGGTGAGGCCCTTGGTGAGGATTCTGTGACAGCCCTGGGCTCCTGGGCTAGAGAAGGGAAGAAATCAATTTTTTAATCTGAGACTGGGGGCCCAGGACCCAGATTTTGGCATCTACAAAGGGTACCCATCTTTAATTTTGGTCTATTTTGCTCCAGTCACCTACTTGTCAGTCCTGCATGGTTTTGCCTTCTCTGCTCTAGGCTTGACCATGTTAAATTAGACTGTCTAGATCCAGGCTGGCCATGGGGTTTCATTCACAGCACAGTTTGAGACCCAGCAGCCCTGCCTGTCCTTCTACTGGCCCTGATAGGTAGATTACTTGGAGGCTTAGGATTTGTGATAATGTCCTGACTACTCACACTGTGGTACAATCCACCAAACTTCCATCAGGTCTCTTGTGTGAACCTCCCACTGGCCCTGGGGAAAGCAAGGCAGCAATCAGTATTATCTCCACTTCAAAGTGGAGAAAACTTTGATTCAGAGAAGGAAGGAAGCTGTTCAGGTTACACAGACTGTCTCTGACTTGGGAAGTCAGTGATCAAGCTCGGGTGTCTTATCCAACTCAAATTCAGTGACGATCTTGAGACTCAGGATAGTGCTTTTGAAGGGGTGGCCTGCCCCTCCACACCTGTGGGTGCTTCTCGTTAGATGGAATGAGAGACTTGAGAAAAGAAATAAGACACAGAGACAAAGTATAGAGAAAGAAAAGCGGGGCTCAGGGGACCTGTGCTGTGCTTACAGAGGACCCACACCGGCACCGGTCTCTGAGTTCCCTCAGTATTTATTGCTCAAAAGATAAGGGAGTAAATCAGCAGTAAGACATACAGATACACGGAGATGTTCCATTTCCCAGAGACCGGCAGGAGACAGATGTTTTTCTTTTACTGAGATTTAAGAGAATGGTGATGGCCTTTAACCACAAGCAGCCTTTAGGCATTTGTTTAACAAAGCACATTCCTTACAGCCCAAAATCCTTTAAACCCTAAATCACCACAGCACATGTCTCTTGCAAGGACAAGGTTGGGGGTAGGGTCACAGATTAACAGCATCTCAAATACAGAGCCAAATGGAGTCTCTTAAACTTACTTCTTTCTATAATAACACAGTAACAGGCTGACCTCTCTTTTCCCCACAGCTTTAAGCAAAGGGTCCAGAGCCTGGCAGCACACACCCCTCTGGGGCTGATGTGCAGGGCCAGATCAGACAGGGAGCTATGTGACATCTTCCTTGTGTCTGTTCCTCCTGTGCCCATCCTGAGCTCATGCTCATTCTACTCCTCTCTATGTGACTCACAGAAGAGGCAGGAAGTGGTTTGAGTTATGGTGGTTTGAGCACTGCCCCCAGATTCGTCTATGATCAGTGGTCACTTGTCAGGGGCATGGGGGGAGTCAACTTGTTTTTCTCACCTTGCTCGGTGAGAAGGGGCAGGCGGTGGGAGGAGGAAGCCAGTGTGAAACCTTCTGAGGTGAGTTTTTCCTCCGACACTGTGGGTGCGCGTTGGTGGGGAGCTTCCCTGAGGTATAGCTGGGGTCAGGCCACCGGCTCCCCCCTCGCGGTCAGGGCTGCTGGCAGCAGAAGGAGGCCTGCGCCCGGGACCCAGGCTGGGCACCCAGGTCAGTGAGGACCTGGTAGTTGCCACGCAGTAGGAGGAATGCCTTAGAAGGGGCCCAGGAGTGTGTGGAGTTTCCCCTGACTGCTCTGGAGTTTCCTTCCCACCTGCTTGGTCCAGGAACCCCTGACTTTTTAGCAACTTTGTGTTTTGTCCCTCTGCCCACTAGATGGGACATGATAAAAACCTGTGCACAGGCTGGGCATGGTGGCTCATGCCTGTAATCCCAGCACTTTGGGAGGCTGAGGCGGGCGGATCACCTGAGGTTGGGAGTTCAAGGCCAGCCTGACCAACATGGAGAAACCCTGTCTCTACTAAAAATACAAAATTAGCCAGGTGTGGTGGCACATGCCTGTAATCCTGGCTACTTGGGAGACTGAGGCAGGAGAATCCCTTGAACCTGGGAGGCGGAGGTTGCGGTGAGCCGAGATTGGCCATTGCACTCCAGCCTGGACAACAAGAGCGAAACTCCATCTCAAACAAACAAACAAAAAACAACAAAAAACCTGAGCACCATCCCTTGTTCTGGGTGAGGGGTGTGTGTCCATCAGTGTCCCCTCAAAGAGGGACCCCCCCACCACCATTACAGCCTCTGCTCTCCTTCCTGGGGATGGCCTTGTTTCTCTGTTTCTCTCTCTGTCTTTCCTTATGATTAGAATGCTTTGTGAGTTGGTGGTCAAGCTGGAGTACCTCCTGAATACAGTGAAGCCTGGGATTCCCAGAGTCCTACGGGGCACCTGACTCCCAAACTTGCTTTTCCAAGTGGAGAAATCACAACAACGAAACAACGAGTTAGCAGCTAACTT
Source organism: Rhinopithecus roxellana (assembly GCF_007565055.1). Classification (NCBI taxonomy): domain Eukaryota; kingdom Metazoa; phylum Chordata; class Mammalia; order Primates; family Cercopithecidae; genus Rhinopithecus; species Rhinopithecus roxellana. The sequence continues at coordinate 115,029,730 of NC_044564.1, forward strand.
TTATCACACACTTACTAGGTTCCAGGCACTGTTCCAAAGACTTCACTTAGAGCATTTCATTTAATCCTCACTGTAACCCAGTGAGCTTGGCACTGTTATTACAGTTGAGGAAATCAAGACTCTGAGGGTGAAATAAGTTGCCCAAGTTCACCGAGCTGGTAAGCAGGGGAGCAGGATTGAGCACAGCCACCTGGCTTCGAAGCTTGTGCGCTTTACTGTGACCTGGGGCAGCAAGTGCTACTCCTTATTCTAAACTGACTGGAGTGGGCCAGGCTGCTCTAGCTCCCTTGGCTACAGAGGGCGGACTCCAGTACATCCTGGGAAAGCCTTTGGTCTCTGCTGCTGCTGCTGTGGATTTTTGTCTGTGGGGCGGGGAGGGAGGAAACAGGTTGGGCTGGGCTGAGGTTGTGTGGGGAGTAGTGGGAATGGTGTGGGGGTCTGGTGAGGAGAGCATGTGCCCTGCCACACAGGCTGGTCACCACTCTGCTCTAACTGATTGTTCCACATGGGACTGTGGGCTCAGTGAGGCCAGATCTTCTGATTTTTCAAATCTGAGCGATTTCTTGATTTTTAAAAGCGTGAGGCCAAACTGGAAAGTCTGAGCCAGGCCTGGGGCAGCAGGTGGAGCATGCTGCCTCCGTCATAGCTGGTGGTGCCCAGCGCTGTGCTAGCCCTGGACTTGCTTTCTCACGTGTCAATGTCTCTCACTAGAGTGTGAGGGAATTCCTTGAGGCCCGAGCCCATGTGAGGCCTCCCTGTGTTTCGCATCGTGTGCAGGACCTGGCACAAAGTAGCTGCTCAGTAAGTGGTTGTTGACAGAATGAGTCCGTGCCCCGTTTCTACAGAGGGGACACCTTCGCAGGAGTGATGAAAATGTCTCACAGTCCCCCATCTCTGTTTCACAGAATCAGGGAGTCCCAGTAAAGGGAAGTCCTACACGGGCCTGGGGAAGAAGTCACGGCTGATGAAGACAGTGCAGACCATGAAGGGCCACGGGAACTACCAAAACTGCCCAGTCGTGAGGCCGCATGCCACACACTCAAGCTACGGCACCTATGTCACCCTGGCCCCCAAAGTCCTGGTGTTCCCCGTCTTTGTTCAGGTGAGCCCGTGACTGGTCCTAAGGGTTTCCTCAGGAGGAACGGAGAAAGAGGAGGGCCCTAGCCCCAAGACTCAGGGATGATACCTTATCCCAGGACTGAGGGCCCCGTTTTGGGAAAGATAAGTAGCTTTAGATGCACAGGATTCTAGGGGCTTATACTGAGGGAGCAGAGATTTCCAGGGAGATACACAGGAAAAAATGAGGCCAGGGGAGCCCAGCAAGGAAAGGGTCCTTTCCTTCCCCCACCTTGCCTCCCCTTTCTCTGGGGACAGGGCTGGTACACCCCAGCTGCTTGTTGCCATGTCACAGGGCCGGTTTGCTGATGCCCCCACTCCTTGGCTCACCCAGTGGTTTTTTTATTTGGAAACAACTGAGGGGAGACCCTTGGGGTCTGTGGCTTATCTGGTCTCCCTGGTCTCTGCAAACATGTTTGACCTGTATTCACTGGTGGCCTGCGATTCACTAGATCTCTCTTATTCTCCAACGTCAAACAAAATGCTTGAAGAAAGATAATGAAATGAACAGCAGGCTGGGCCTGAAATCCCAGTTACTTGGGAGGCTGGGGTGGAAGGATCGTTTGAGGCCAGGAGTTTGAGGTTACAGAGAGCTATGATCATAACACTGTACTTCAGCCTCTTCTTCTTTCCCCTTTTCCTCCCCATTTATCTCTCTTTCTCTTTAAAAATAACCTTTATTGGACTGGGCATGGTGGCTCGGTAATCCTAGCACTTTGGGAGGCCTAGGTGGGTGGATCATTTGAGGTCAGGAGTTCAAGACCAGCCTGGCCAAGACAGTAAAACCCCGTCTCTACTAAAACTACAAAAAAAATTAGCTGGGCGCGGTGGCAGACGCCTGTAATCCCAGCTATTCGGGAGTCTGAGGCAGGAGAATCACTTGAACCTGGGCGGCGAAGGTTGCAGTGAACCGAGATCATACCACTGCACTCCAGCCTAGGAGACAGAATAAGGCTCTGTCTCAAAAAAACAAAACAAGACAAAACAAAATAAAACAAAACCCAAAAACCTTTATTTATTCCAACACCCAGATATGATAGTGTGAACATTTCAGCATCTTTTCTGTGTGCATGTACACATTAAAAAACAGATCTTATTCTATATTTTATATCATGTTGCTTTTTTAAAATGAAAATTGTAGCATGTACCTTTCCCACACCACTAAATGTTCTGTGCTTTATGGTAGTTGCCCTCTCTTCTATTAAATGGGTATACTGTATTTATTTAACCAGTTCTATATTCAGATACTTCTGTCTACTATTTTGCTATCGTAAATAACCCTGTGATGAAAATCCTTGCTCATGGATTGCCTCTCTGATTATTTTCCTCGGGAGAGATTGCTGAAAGGGAAATGACTGGGTCATGGGTCATAAACATTTTAAAGACTCTTTACACATATTGACAAATTGCTTTGCAGGAAGATTCTAATGGTTTATCATCTTACCAGCAGCATAGACGTGACTTGGCCCCAAGGGCTTCATTTCTGCCTATGCCTCTCTGGTCTCCCTGGCATCCCAGTCTGGGCCTGTCACTGTCCAGTAGGCACACTTTGTTAGGATGCAACACATCTCTGGGAGCTCACGTGCCTCCCCTTAGACAACTCTGTCAGCAGGTCCTGGCCTTGGCCTTTCTGTTGGTCTCTTTCTTAGCATGTGACACAAAGTTCTTGGCATATACAATGTCTAATTTTCTTTCCTTTTTTTTTTTTTTTTTTTTTTTTTTTTTTTGAGATGGAGTTTCGCTCTTGTTGCCCAGGCTGGAGTGCAATGGCGCGATCTCGGCTCACTGCAACTTCCACCTCCCAGGTTCAAGCGATTCTCCTGCCTCAGCCTCCCAAGTAGCTGGGATTACAGGTGCCCACCACCATGCCCAGTTAATTTTTTGTAGTTTTAGTAGAGATGGAGTTTTACCATGTTGGCCAGACTGGTCTTGAACTCCTGACCTCGGATGATCCACCAGCCTCAGCCTCCCAAAGTGCGGAGATTACAGGCCTGAACCACCGCACCCGGCCTGTGTCTAATTTTCATATTCATTTTAATATTTGTATAAGAAACTATTTTTATTCAAGAGACACTCTCTCGCTCTGTCCCCCAGGCTGGAGTGCAGTGGTATGATCATAGCTCACTGTAACCTCAAGCTCCTGGCCTCAAATGATCCTTCCACCTCAGCCTCCCAAGTAGCTGGGATTTCAGATCCAGCTTGCTGTCTGTTTCATGATCTTTCTTCAAGTACCTTACTTGATGTCATGTACTTAGAAGCCATGTTAGAAATATACAGTCATAAGGACAAGTGCTGCTGGGTAATCCAGAGCTTAGGGAGCTTCCTCTGGGCTGGGCTAGGCAAGGTGATGGAATAGGGTAAGAGGTTTGGGTGTGAATTGACCCTATGGGGATTGGCTGAGAAGGACACAGTCAGTTCGAGTGTGTTATGAATGCAGAGCAGGGACTGGCCTGGCCTTGAAGGAACTCAAGTGACCAAATCTCTTGGCATGTGGCTCTCAGGATGCCTCCTAGTCCTGTGAGGCATGAACAGGATAGATGGGGGATGGCGGGGGCTGGGAGGGCCCAGGAGCCCAGTGCAGTAGGGGGTGGGAGCTGGGACTGAGGACTGCAGAGGGCCTAAGCCTGTGGTTAGACTTCCTGTCAGTGAGTGTAGCTCTCACGGAGAGGGTTGATGGGGAAGGTGGCAGCAACAGTTCCACAGGACAGCAGCGTCTGTCTTTCTGTTTCCATCTTATGTATGAGGGGGTGTGTGGGTTCTCGGGTTGGTGGCGGGCTGACAGTCTTCTCTGGGTCAGAGGGTTCTCTGTGGCTGGCTTTGACAAGCTGCCGCTTCCTCCCCCCAGCTCCTCACCCAGCCTCTTTTTGAACTGCCCACTCAGCCTGCTTTATTTCCAGCCTCTAGATCTCTGTAACCCTGCCCGGACCCTCCTGCTGTCAGAGGAGCTGCTGCTGTACGAAGGGAGGAACAAGGCTGCCCAGGTAAGACTTTCACCTGCGTTTTTTAGGGGGCTTTCTCTGTGGGCTTCATTGGCATCCTCCAGGACCCTCACTTTGGTCTCTTTCTGAGTATCTTAGAAGTGTACACTCTCAGGGTAGGGGAGACCTGAAAAGGACCCTCCACTCTCCCTAGCAAAGGCTACAGCTTTTTCTTGTACATCTCCTTTCAAAGCTGTTGAATCCTTCTTTGATGGTTAGAAAGTTTCCCTAGCCCCCTCGGGAGTCTGAGGCAGGAGAATGGCGTGAACCCGGGAGGTGGAGCTTGCAGTGAGCTGAGATCCGGCCACTGCACTCCAGCCTGGGAGACAGAGCGAGACTCTGTCTCAAAAAAAAAAAAAAAAAAAAAGAAAGTTTCCCCAGCCCCTAAAGACACCCCATTGTTTACCCCACCTTCCTCTCAGGAGCAGAAGAGATGGCAATTTACCCTGGCTGTGGGGGGTAACTTTGGTGGTGGGAAGAGTAAAGCTATTAGCCGAAGTGAATTTTTAGACCAGCATCAGTTTACCCAAGTTTTCTGGGCCTGTATTAGCCCAAATCCCACATCCTCTTCTGAGAGACGAGTCTATGATTTCGCCTGGGTTCTAGCTCTCCCAGCAGGGTGCTGACATGGGAGCTGTGCCACCCTTCTGGGAGCTGGCCTGGGGTGCTTTTCTCTAATTGGGAGAACTTCATTCATCCACACAACCCCGGAGCTGGCCAGTTCAGTCTCTGAGCTTAAAACTACTTGGGTATAGAAGTTGGAGCCCTGGGCTCTGCCCTGGCTACCTGGGGCCATGGAGTGAGGGTAGCAGAGTCTTTGCAGATCAGGCCCCAGTGTAGAGCTGCCTTGGCTGAGTCGAGTGGCAGCTTGGGGTAGTGGAAAGATCAGGAAACTTGGAGACAGGAAGTCTATATCGAGACCCAGCTCTGCTGCTGGCTTACATGTGATTTCTTCCTTCTTCCTCAGTCTTCCCATCTGAGCAGCAGCAGCAGTATGTGTGTATTTGAGGCAGTAAGGGCAGGGTCAGAGGTTGGTCTCTAAGGACCCTTTAAACCTCAGCCTTCTGGGACACTATGTGTGACTGTGGCCGAAGCAGGAGGTTGGTTTGTTTTTTAAGTAAGCAGACTGGACTGGAACTCATCTATTCCAAATGCACATTATCTTTTTCAAGGGAGTGCCCTGGGGGTCTGCATTCTCCCTTCCACCATCGCTATTGTCTACTGTGTCTGGACCTCCTCTTCTCCGAACCTCTTCTTGGGAACTTTGCAAACTTTGGGAACTTAAAAATCTTTGCATATCTTCTGAATTGTCTCAGTGGGAGTAAAACTTCATCTGTTGGGAGGGATTTAAGTTTTAGGGATGAGAAGTCACTTAGAGCTACGTTTGGTGAGTGAGAGTGTAATGGAGCTAAGTCAGGCATCCAAGAGTCAGAAATTGAGGTGTGGCCATAAATTCACCAGACTCACAAGAAGCCAGTTAGAGATGGCAGCCACCCTGAAATGTACACATAAGTCTAAATTCACTCTTCTGTTTGTGCACTTACCCTTGAATCTGCAAACATTGAGCACTTACTGTGTATCCTCATTGTGTATGCATTTTTTTTTTTTTTTTTTTTTTTTTTTTTTTTTTTTTTTTTTTTTTTTTGAGGCGGAGTCTCGCTCTGTCGCCCGGACTGGAGTGCAGTGGCCGGATCTCAGCTCACTGCAAGCTCCGCCTCCCGGGTTTACGCCATTCTCCTGCCTCAGCCTCCCGAGTAGCTGGGACTACAGGCTCCCGCCACCTCGCCCGGCTAGTTTTTTGTATTTTTTAGTAGAGACGGGGTTTCACCGTGTTAGCCAGGATGGTCTCGATCTCCTGACCTCGTGATCCGCCCGTCTCGGCCTCCCAAAGTGCTGGGATTACAGGCTTGAGCCACCGCGCCCGGCCTTGTGTATGCATTTTACATACTTGACCCCAATTAGCTCTTGCAGCACCCCCATGAGAGGCACGATTGTCCCCACTCTGTAGTTGAGGCAACTGAGGCTCCAGTGAGATTCACCATGACCCAAGAGTCTCCAAGCTGGTAAGAAATGGAGCCGGGTTTAGCACTCGGGTCTTTCTGGCTCAGCAATGCTTTCCATGACCCCATACTGCTTCTGGCATGTCTGCATAGAGACAAACCTAGGAACACAAGCTGAAGCCAGAGCCTTGTGACAGTTGCAATTCGTCCAAAAGCCCTGCTTTATAGATCTCTGGAATCTTAGAACCAAGAGACTCCTTTCCCTTTGCCTTAAAGATTGAAGGAAGCAATTTGAAGACAAGTAAAATAAATATTAATATATTCCTTTTTCTTGAAGTATGATACCAACCAAACATGTAGATCTGGGCACCCTATCATGCTACTCACACCAAAAAAAAAAAAAAAAAAAAAATTCGAAGGGATTTGGATAAATTCATAAAATCTCAGCGTTGGTTAGGCTTTCAGGAGTCATCCATTCTAATTGCTTCCTTGTAACTTTCCAGTTAAATGGTTTTCTGATTGGTGCTTGAATCTTCTAGGGCAGCCATTAGAGCAGTGGTTTTGTTACCGGGGAGGGCTAAATTGTAGAGCATTCTTCCTTACACTCAACAGAAATCTTTATTTGTGGAATGTTCCTCCTTGGTTCTTTGTGTCATCACTTCTCTGGGCATGCTCAAGTTTGCTAACATCTGTGAGCTGATCCAGTCCCACACCATGAACTACCCTCATCACACCCGCTTCCAGAAGTAATAGACTTGATTAACGTGCCCTGAGGTCTATCACCCTGTGCGAGGTCCTGGGAATACCATGAAGCACAAGACAGACACACCCTCCCTTTACACACTGACTCATGGAGTTTACCATTAACTAAGGCACCAATGTGTTTTCAGTAAACCCTGCTCTTAGGTCAGATTCCCAAGAAGAAGCTTGATTAGGGCCACTTGGGAGAAGCCACCCTCCAAGTGGTAAGGACCCCCTTACCAAGTGGTCCCTCAACTCTGACCCTTTGGAAAATCAGATGTGTCCTTGGAGCAAGTGTGGGAAAGACACCGGGTGACCCCTGTGGCCTGCTGCGGAACGCGACAGGTGATTGGGCCATGGAGATGGTCATCACTCTCCCATGGACTGCCATGGCCCCTGCTGGTGCTGGTGAGATGGGGGAGTCTACATGCCCTCCCTGGTGCGCTTGCCCCTCTGCTCTGCCTCTAGCTGTGTGCCAGTTCTGGCCTTTCCCTGACCCAACCTTTGGGAAATTTTTCATTTATGTCTTAATCACTTCCTGTCTAGACCATATTCTCAGCCCTGGGAATCTGAGCCAGAGTGGTGGCCTGGGCCTTTTCTCACCTTGCTCATGGTTCTTCCCCAGTTGCTGGTGGCTCCTCCCACTTGCCCTACTTCCACCCCTCTCTGGGCCTGGGCTGTTTTTATTTTTTTATTTTATTTTATTTTATTTTTTATTTTTTATTTTTTTAACTTTCTAGGCTCCTGACAGATTGTTGGCTCTAGCCCTTGCCCTGCCAGCCTCCCTCTGGGTCTGGAGGTGACTACCAGATTTCCCTTGAGTCAGGGAAGACATGTTTTGTGGGACTCTGAGGGTTTGCCTTGTGTTTCTGGCTAGTTTGGAGCCTTCTTTCCATTGCTCAGACTTTGAAGTCTTCTCAGACAACCAATTCCTTGACTCCTTCTGAGCTCTTGGGTCCTTTTCTTCCCCTCTTTTCTTAATATTATTATTATTATTATTATTTATTATTTTTGCCTCATTTGCTCCTCCTGCTTGGTCTCTGGATTCTTTCACATTCAGGAACTGAACAGCTGTAGGCACATTGCTACCTCTCTGTATAGTGAGAGCTTTAGGTCAGCCATACCTGGGTAATGGTCCCTGGCTGTGTGGCCATGGACAGGTCACTTAACCTCTCTGATCTCTAGGGTCCTCGTCTGTAAATGAGGCCAGTGGTGTTATTTACAAATGAGGATCCACTGAGCAGAAAGTAAGCGTTCAACACATGAAGGCTTCTCTTGGGCTGCATTGAGACAGGGCTGTGGTGGGAAGGGTTAGGGTCATCACCAAGATGCCTTATAGCCCAGTGTTCTGGAGTCTTCCTGTTTGGGCCCCATCGGAGAAGCCAAAGCCCCTAAGAGCTCCTTCAGGGACATCTCCCTGTTGTCTCTGCAGCCCAGATTTCCTCAAGCCTCTGTATTTGTGCTACACTCAAGAAGCCAAGCCATCTTTTAATATATATTCTATATCTTTAAATTACAAAAGTAACAGTGATTGCAAATATAATACACATTAAAGCAAAATGTATCAATTAAAATCCCACTCCCTGGAGTGAGGAGTGTGGTATCTTAGCTATTTTAAAAAGGTATAACTATGAGAAATGTATCATTATTGTTTTACAAAATTGGACTCTGTGCTAGGTATTTTTGCACATTGCACTATTTTGATTTATGATAGACAGATTTCTATTTCTGCCCACATAGCTAGCTGTACTTAATTTTTTAATAGTTGCATACAATTCTGCCATATGAAGGTAGCATAATTCATTTTATTCATCTTCTCTTGATGAATGTTTGTCATTTTCTTTTCTTAAATTACAAAAATGCTGCTGAGAACATCCTTGTATGTTCATATTGATACCTCCTTGTAAGTGTTTCTGTAGGATAGAGTCTCAGAAATGGGGCTGTGGGGTCATTTTTAACAGGTTGATAGCTGAATGTTAACCTGTTGGCTTTGTAAATGTCACAAACAGTGCAACACACACTCATGGTACCCTTCAGTGCATGCCAGGCCCTTCTGGCTGGTTCTTCTTCAGAAGAGACACGGTGTCAGGTGTTTGATACCTCAAAGGGAAGTTCACATAATTAATAACATTTTGTTTTGTTTGGAGAATCTAAAATTGGATTTTATTGCTTTTGACGAAAGTCCACTGCAGGATTTGCAAAACAAAGAACAGTGTAATCTTTAGTGGCATTAGAGGATCAAGTGGATTTTCTTAGCATAAAAATGTGCTGAGCGTGCCTGTTGGTTTACCTATAAAGTCTAAGAATAGCCTCTGCCTTTATTTTTGGAGCAGCTAATGCATAAAAGAGATAAATGTGATGTGCATGTCTGTACTAGAGTGTGAGTAACTGGCTGTTTCTTGAACTGATTTCTCATTAATGCAATTAAACTTATCCGCAAGGAATTTGGTAATATTAGCTCACATTGTGTGGTGCTTTACTCAGTCTGCAAAGAGCTTGTGGAAGGAGCTTGTAAGAACGCCAGGCAGGGACTCCTCTCCCTGTTTGGACTGTTGAGAAAACTGAAGGGGTTAGGGAGTTTAAGCCAATTTTTTTGTGACTAGTTAGTGGCAGAGCTGGGATAGGAGTCTCCCGATTTCTGACTCTCAAGTCCAGTGCTCTTTCAGCCAGACACTTACAGCAGAATAAAAGCAAATATGGAAAATCCTATAGCTTAAGGGTGGCTCCAAGCCCCAGGTGCTGGGCTGGAAACTCCGGGAGCATTTGGTCAGAGAGGTAGGCCTAGGGGATCAGGCTGTGAAGAGGCTTGCAGAGACCAGCTGCCATGAGGGCCGCTTTCCCCCTTCTGTTTGCTTTTTTCCTACTTTGAGGAGTAGAAGTATAGGAAACTGGAGGGTGATGGGGCCATCTTGACTGCAGGTCAGGTCTGCCCTTGGCTGAGGCTGTACTGAGCACTGCTCCTGGTTCTGTGTGAGATGATGAGGATGTGTTACCTGGGGAGGCTGTGGCTCCCCACCTTCTCAGGGAGGTAGTGGCTCCCAGCCTCCAGGGGACAGCAAAGTAGCCAGTTCTGTTTGCTCTCTGTCAACCCAGGTGACACTGTTTGCCTATTCGGACCTGCTGCTCTTCACCAAGGAGGACGAGCCTGGCCGCTGCGACGTCCTGAGGAACCCCCTCTACCTCCAGAGTGTGAAGCTGCAGGAAGGTAAGCAGATGCTCTAGGTGCCCGGAGCCCCTCTCAACTTGCACCAGTCCCTCTGGGCAGCCCTCTGGGCCCTGGCTGCCAGTCATCCACAGGGCACTGGAGTGTGTGCTGCTGGGCTCTGTCCATGGGCCGGTAGGTCTCAGACACTGGCATTTCTTCCAGGCTGGTAAGCCTTCTGATATACCTGAGCTTTTCAGGGAAGTTTCTATTCTAGAGACTTTCCAGGAAAGCTATGGAGTGGGGTAGGAGGAGCTTTGGATTCAGACAGACCTGTGTTCAAATCTTGGCGCTGTCCCTCCATACCGGGATGACTGTGGGCACTTTCCTCAGCCTCTCGAAGCCTGTTTCCTCCTGCGTAAATAGGGAGAAAAATAGTCACTCACAAGGTTGCTGTGAAGATTAAGCTAGGTCATAAATGCAAACGGCCTGGCCCATAACAGGTGCCCAATAAATACTTATTGCCACCCACTCACCCTACAGATCTGTGGACAGAGACTGCAACTTGGCCCTACCCAGCTACATGGGCCTGCAGAGCCCAAGCTGCTGGGCCTCAGGCGCATGTGGGAGCGTGGAGGGAATTTCTAACCCAAACTTTCCACCATGCCCTCCACTCGTGGGAGGGGAAGCCAGCTGGGAGTATCTGTCGGTGGTTTGGTTTGGCGCCTGAGGTCTCCGCTGAGAGGGGCTCGGTTTCCTCTCCCAGATCATGAAAACAACAGACCTGTTTGAGGATGAGTGACAGGGGCAGAGAGGAAAATATTACCCAGTGAAAGAATTCTGTTTTGGCGGGGTTTGCTCCGGGAAAGCTTCCTGGCTGTTTGCAAACTGTCCTGTGTGCTCAGTGCCTGAGTATTCCTCCTCCTCGGAAACCCATTCAGTGTGAGAACCTCCACTCTCACTTCCCCACAGGAAGCCACTGACAACTTCTCCATCTCGGGCTCTGGCCTTTCCGCTGCCCATGGAAGGGAAAAGCAAGTCACCTCACTGGGTCAGCTCCTCCCTCTGGGCGGGCTCAGCCTGACCACGGGGCAGTGGGAATGAGCTGCCTGAGCAACCCAGTTCCAGCACTGGCGTTCCCAGAGTTCCCCATGCCTGCTGGAGGCAAGCAGGTGGGAGCTCCAGTGGCTTCTGTTCCTGAGCTTCCCTGCCATCCTCTCCATACCCCCCAGCCCCTCTCTGGCTTCATCACACCCAGCTTCCCATATGCCCATTCTCCCTGTCGCTCCAGCCTGGCTGCAGTGTGCATATTCACACATGCGCTCACACTGAGTCCTTTCTTCTCTGCTTCCCCCTCCCTGCCCCCAGCCCAGACAGTCTAGGACCCTGTCACATTTGAGGGAGGAGCACTGGATGGGGCAGGGCTCAGTAATATGCCCTGGTTGGTATAAGTGGTACCCTCACTCTGTTGTGCACGTTACAAGGCTGAGGCCATAACCCAGGACCCTGGTTTGCTCAGCTTCCTGCGAGAAGGAGGGAGGGAAGAGAAGGCTCACATTGGCTGTAATTTGGGTGGACGTGGAGGTTGTGGGAAGAAGGCAGTAGAGGAGCTGAGGGCAGTGACTGGGAGTCTGGGGTCTGGGTGTGGTGCTGCTGTGCTGTGCTGTGTGGCTTCAGCTGGCCCTTTCCCTTTGCCAGGCTTCAGTTTCTCTGACTGGGAACTAAGGGTGGGGCCAGCGCTTTGTGTCCCTCCCAGCTCTGACACCCCCACACAGAACCCCAGAGCTTGCTGTGAGCAGCTGGACCATGCCTATACTATCCTGCCTCTACCCCTCTGGGGGCTGGATGGGGAATTGGTTGGGATCTCCCCTTCTGGAGGCCCCAGGCCCAAGACTTGAAGCTAGGGGTGGGATGTGCTCCATCCTCCACTGGGTGTTGGTCAAGGCGGGTGGTATGGGGACTTGGGGTGTCACAGAGAGTCTCTCCAGGTGCTGAGCTATGTTTGAGCCGCAGCCTTGTGCAAGCCTGGCACTGTGGCTTCCTCTCCCTGCAGAGGGAGTGCGAGCTGCACAAGGGCTGAGGATGGCCAAGGCAGCACTTCTCAGGAGAGACCAACATGGCCAGAAGAGCCCCTTGGGTTGGCATGGGAGAGGGGCATGTGTGTGTGCGTGCATGTGTCTGCCTGCCCTGGATTTTTTGGACAGATGGTTTGGGGCCGAACTCCAGGGAGCCTGAGAGCTGCTGAGAGGATGGAAATGGCTCCATTTATAGGTGCACAATCCAACGCTTAGATTTCTTTCCAGGCACTGATGGAGCCCTTGCCTTCCCCCAGCTGCCCCCACTCCCCTGAGATAGGCTTGTGGGTCCAGAGGCTCATGGAAGTTTAGTGACCCCTTCTCCTGCAGTCCAAATTGGAGCCACAGGACCCAATGTTCTGAGTCTTAGCGTCCAATTTCCTGCCTGCCTCCCCTGTGCCCCAAGAGACCTGCTGCAGCAGCAAGGGCCTGAGGCTTTTAAGGGATGCATTTGGGACCTCAGCTGGAGCCTCTGTTGGCAGAATGGTCTCTGATTAATATTGCTCATGACTCCTAGGTTTCTTATTTGTCTCTTTCAAATCACCATGTATGCAGAATTCAATTTGGGGCAAAGAAGATGGCAAACAAGGAATGCACCCAACCTTTCTGGTTGGCTGGGGCTGGCAAGGGCTGCTCCCTGGCCGGGGAGAAGCAGCCCCACACTAGGGACCAAGGTCTGCCTGTGTAACTTGTCTGAAGGGTCCTTAGCTCCATTGGCCAAGCATACTCCCAGGGCCTAGCCTGGGGCGTGGAACACTGTGTGTGCCTGATCAATGTTTGTTGCGTGAATGAATGACTAAAAGAGCAGAAGTGTTGCCTCAGTTGGGGAGCTGGGGGTGCACCTCTCCCCCAGGGCTCCTGGGTGGTAGTCACTTAAATCTTGTCGGCCCCGGTCCTGCCCAGCCTTCCCCAGGCTTCAGCAGGGCCTAATGGCAGTGTAATGGGAACAGGCGGAGAGCTGGCGCTAACAATTGGGACATCTCCGGTCAGCCGGGGCCCATTGTGGTCTCTTCCTGCCTCTGCCGCCCTGCTGGCTTTGCTACTCTTTGTGTTGCTGCCTCCCAGGCGACCAGTGTCACGCCCATAGTGTGTCTTTCTGGCCTGCTCTGGTGTCTCAGAAGTGGCCTGGAAATGTTCTGCTGCTTCTTGGGCTCTCCATTCACCTTGGAGCCAGGTAGGCAGTTGCAGAAAGTCAGTTGCATTGGTCTCAGCTGCTGCAATGTTTGGAGTTAACTCTTGGCTAGTCCCCATTTTCTGAGCACGTCCTCAGAGCCCACATCAGTGATAGCAGTGCTGGGGTGGTAGCAGTGGAAGGGACACATTGCCACCTCTGGGGCTCATAGCCTGGTGGAATGTAGATGAGTAACCCATGGAGGGGTAGAAATGTGACAAGGCAGGCAGTCCTCGCTTCAAAGCTCGGCTTTGCCACTTACTCACTGTATGTCCTATTCATGTTGTTCTCCCTCCATGGGCCTCAGTCTCTATATCTGGAGAATGGGGACAATACCCACCCTGCTTGCCTCAGACAGTGAAGGGGGTTTGCTTAATTGTTGAGTTTTGGATCGCAGACCAGGTGAGAGAGGGCTCTGGGAAAGTGATGGAGGGGTCAGACCTGAGCCAGGAAGCTATCTCTGGGGTCCACCCAGCCCGTGATTGGGGATCCCTCCTGCATGGTCCATGTATTCCTTGAGGGAAGCAAGGCCCACTCTGGAACCCAATGGCTAATTGTTGAATTTCAAAATGGCCAAGGCAGTTGGAATGTTTAATGGACAACCCAGATGTGTGCTGCCCTTCTCCTCCCTCCTAGCCCCCAGTTCTAATGTTCTAGGAGGGGCAGAGTTTCTCTCCTGGGTCAGCCCTTTGCAGCCTGCTTTTCTACAGCTGCAGCTCCTCTCTGGCACCCTTGGCTTCTTCAGTTTGTTTTTCTTTTATGAGGCTCTGAACCATGCTGAGTGCTGCCCCCATTCCATCCTCCTCTCAAAGTGCTGCCAGCACAAGGCTGTGACGTGGAACAGATTTCAGGGAAAGTTTGCAGTAATGCAGGGAGGTTGGGGAAGGAGGCAAGGGTGTCACAGCACAGAAAAGTTGTCAAGGCAATCCATCCACCATTCCCTGCCATAGGGAATATGTCTCAGGGAGTATTCCCCTAACCTCAGCCTCCTGTTTCCCTGAAGCTCTCATCTCCTGGGCTTTCCTCTTCCTTCTAGAACCTTCTCTTTTCTCGCTGCCAGCTTCTAACCCCCAAATTTCTGTTATTTTCTTACATAGATCTTTTTGACTCTTACTTGGCACTAGAATTTGCTTCTGGAAAGCCAAAGAAATGTCCCAGTGTGTTCTCTTAAACAAAAGAAACCACCTCCTCTTGTCTCTACCCTCAGCAACACAAGGAACCAGCAGAAGCTTTGAAATTACAGTTTTCTTAAACATGATGGACTTCTTAGGCAAGACTCCCTCTCTCCCCAGCCCATCACTAGGTGGGAAGAAGTAGAAAGACTTATTCTCCCTAAGTCTGAAGTGAACCCTCATTTACTTATGGGAGATTTTTAAATCTGGCTCTGGTTGGCAGCCCCTGACCCTAGGGATAGCTTTGTCTCAGAACTGCCCATATACCTTGCTTCAAGGGGCCCTGGACTTCACCCACACCAGGGCCCTTATTCACAGCTTTTCTTAGGAATTGACTTGACCCACAGTCTCTATTTTTATCTTGCTGTCTTCTCTTTGCAACTAATTTTGGTGTCTTTGACAATTTCTTTACTTCAAGTATGTGTTAAGGGTTCTACCTCGAGCTCAGCACTGGTCTGGTGCCTTGAGAGGACAGAGGAGCTGGATAGGGCCTATGTGGTGGGCATTTGAGGTGGGGTGTGTAGTGGTGGGAGTGTGGGCACTGGATCTAGCCTACCTGGGTCTAAATCTTGATTCTCTCTCTTACTCCTGGGCAAGTTACTCAATTCATCTGTGCCTCAGTTTTCTCAAGAGTCTTGAGTGAAAAGAGCCCTGCCTACCAGGGGTTGTTGTGAGGGTCAAGCATATCCATGGGAAGCATAGGGAACAGTGGTTGGCATGGAGCACTGTGGTGCACCAGGGTCCTATCCCTTTAAGCATTTACTGTTTTACGTGCTTGTGGTTGCTTCCCTCAACAATGACAGTTTGCCCAACGAGGCCCATTGCACAGGGAGAACCATCCCGGGCCCATGCCCAGACAAGTGCCCTAAGCGGGAGTGCTGCCAGACCCTGAAGAGTGGCTGCAGTGGGCAGGGCCGGTGTCCTGGAGGAAGGGAACAGTCTGCTTCACTGCACTTGCTCTTCCTTGAACACAATTTGTGCTTCTCTTGGAATGTCCTTTCTTCTCACCTTGAGTCCAAACTCAACAGGACCCTTCTTCAGGAAGCTTTTCCCAGAATCTGAGTGTTATCTCCTGGTCCTCCTGCTTCTGAAGCGCTCTGAGCAATCACCTTTCCCGGGTTGACACTGGAGGAGGGAGTTGCTGACAGCCGTCCCAGATGCCTCCCAGGTAGAGAAGAGCTAGTGAATGGTTGCAACTGGGATCCTGGACCAGGGGTTAGAAGTCTCTAGGAAAACACACAGAGAGGTGAAGCCTGGGCCTGGAAGCCATCTCTGGGCTCCACCCAGTCTATGACTGCACAGTCCCCCATTCCTTGGTGGAAAACAAGCCTCCCTATTGAATTTCAAAATGGCAAAGGCAGTTGGAGCATTTAAAGGAAAATCCAGATGTGTGCTGCCTCCAGGTCTCTCACTGCAGAAATCATGGAAGGGAGGAGGCCTCCTGGGATGGATGAGGGCTCCCTCCCTGTACCTCATGCCCAGAGGGTGCTCCTGGCTACCTCTCCTAGGGAGGAGGTTTCAGCATTCCTTGGGCCAGGCTGACCCGCAGGCAAATGCCTTAGAGCTGTACATTACCCTGGTTAGTTACTTAGCCAGTTTTCCTCCAGAGACTTCCCTGCCTCCCATGCCTGCCTCTCTTTTCCCAGGAGGTGCCACACACAGCCTTCTGAGCAAGACAGCTGACTGTGCTGGAGCAAACTACTGAGGCTCTTTAGCCAGTTCTAATGCAAATCTTACTTTTTGTTCCCTCAAAGGTTCTTCAGAAGACCTGAAATTCTGCGTGCTCTATCTAGCAGAGGTGAGTCCTTTCCTCTGGATTTGAGGAGAGAGATCTTCGACCTGGTGCTTGAGGGGAGACACGGGGCTGGGATCTAGACCAGTGTTCTAATGCCAGCCTCCACACCCACTCAGGCCAAAGTCCTGGGCAAGGCCAGAGTAGCAGTTGTTTTGCTAGGTAGAATGGGACTAGCCGTTCCTGCCCCATGCCTCTCTCACCTCTGTGTTAAAGAGCAGTGGAAAGGCAAGTGCTTAGAACAGACCCTTGAGATTTTCTGTGCAGGACCTCTTGAACTGCAGGAATCTCAGTGGGGGTGTGGCTGGGCAGCTGTGCATCACCCTGTTTACTGGTTAATAGCCCTTCCTCTAGAGATCACCCTGATTCTTGCACCTGCCTCTTGCTTCCACGTTTCCCAGGAAGGACCACCCACGACCCCTCATACAGGGTCTTGTCAGTGTTTCAAAAGGTCTGAAGGTATTTGTACCTTTATCTGGGCCAGATAATACAGGCTAAAGCAAACATCAAGTGTCTGGGTTTCAGTCTGGAATGATACCCACTCAGTGTGGTTGAGATTCCTGGTTATCTCAGTTTGATCAGAAGCTTAGATAGGCAGTGCTGTGCCTTTGCTGAGCAACATCTGGCAAGTAACTTATTACTTGATATGGCTTGGTAGATAAAATATCATTCAAGCTGAGGTTTCACTCAAGAGATCCTTGAAGATGAAAAAATTGACAGCCACTGAGCTATACAAATACTTTTCAATTTTCAGTGAATTTTCTGTTCACCGCAGGGCAGTGTCTGTTCCAAGCAAGGATGCATTAGACACATTCCTGCCCTCTGCCTTTGCTTGTTTGTCTCATGCAACAGTCCAGGGAACCTATTTTATGGGAGGTGGGACATGGTCTGTATTGGCTGGCCAAGAGGAACACACCCTTTTGAAAAGGAATTGTACACAGTTTGTGATTGAAAACCATTCCTTCTGTTTCTAGCTAAGAAGTGCAAGGCCAAGAGAGAGTCTTTGAACAGCCCCCTGGAGGAGAAGACAGTTGATGCAAAGTTAGCTTTAGCGGAGGGCAGAGAGTTGCAAAGAGGCAGTGGACATTGCTGCGGCTCAGCTGGGGAACTGGGCTGCCTGAAATGCAGACCTGAGGACCAAGAGGGCATTGGATGTCCTCCCCTGTGTCAGCCACATTCCCCTTGGGGTACAGGAAGTGGCTGGTGGAATCACTTCAGTGCTGGAGGGTGTTTAGTTCCACAGAGCCAAGCAAGCAGAGAGGAGAAGCCATGTCCAGGCTAGGCTCCTCCTCCAGCCTCACCACACTGGGTTCTGTTTCTCTGGGGCAGTCCCTGAAAGGAGGCTCCAGGTTCTTTAATGCCAGTAGAGCTTCCTGCCAGGTTGGGTTAGTTTTTCCCAGAGAAAAGGACTTCTGCTGTATTGTTTCCTGGGATCTGTGATCTCCCAGCTTCCAGAGATTGTGAAGGGATATTGATTTGGGGCTTTTTGTTTCAGTAAAGTGCCAGGTGATCTGATCCCCAGGGGCTGTGGGATTGAGCTTACAGGCAGCTAGAAGCCTGTCCCTTCTCTTAGTGGGTTGCTATTTAGGAGAAGCACATCTGTAATTCAGGGAAGACAAGGTGCCTGTTTGCTCTGTAGCCTGGGCCACTCTTAACATGGGTGGTTTTGGATCCTATCAAGAGCCTGAAACTCAGATCTTAGTTGGAACTTCTGAAAAGTGATTTCTCTTCATTGCCTGACATGCAGGTGGCACCCAGAGAAGAAAAAGAGAATCAGGATTTGGAGACATTTTTTGACTCTGCATTGAGAAAGGCCCAATTGCCTGGGTGGTGGCAGCTCTGATTGTTCTCTAGCTGCAAGGTCCTGGGTGGTGTTATCCTAAAGTAGTCCTGGGCTCTGGGTCTCTATTGCCCGGACAGGTGTGTTTCTCAGTTCCTACAAATCCACTGGACAGATGCAGCCCACAATTGGCTTCAGAACACAGGGGGCTCTGAAGTCAGTTGGGTCCATGGGCACATTGGTCGGGGACTATTCTCTAACCTAGAATCTGATGTTGGCTCCATTAATTTAAGAGTTTTGGAGTTAGGAAGACCTAGATTTGAATCTTGGCTCTTCCATTTTCTGAGTGATCTGGGGCAAGTTACAAACTCATCTCTGAAATGGGGCTGATGAGGCCTACCCTGCAGGGTTGTGGTAATGATTAAATGAGATTCAGTAAGACTTGCATCCAAAGCACTTAGCACAGAGCCTGGCACACAATGAGGGCTCAATAAATGGTAGCTACTGTTATTGTCAGTTTCAAAGTAAGGGGAAGGGCTTTTCATATTCATTTACTCTCCATTAGAGAAATCACAAATGATTTATTGGTCTTTTAAAAAGAAAGCTAAGAGGAATAGCTCATATTCTTTGCAATGTGCATATACAGTTATACAAATATGGTAAGATCACAGGCTCTGGAGGAGGCAGAAGACAAACAGTGAATCTCTCCTCTCCCGAGACCTCCTGGGGCCAGTGACATAACCTCTTTGAGCCTTAGTTTTCTCATGTGAAAAATGGTAGCAGCTGCTTTCCTTCCTACCTATGTTATAGGGTCATTAGAAGAACTGAATTAAATGACAGAATTTTTATCAAAGCAAATGAACCAACTTAATTTATGGCTGAAGAGGTTTTGGTTTTTACAAAGATACAGTTAATTCAGGAGCAAGGAGGTAAGGCAAGAGGGGATTTTAAAGAGGCCAAGAGGAGGTGGGTGTCTGGTTGAATTTCAGGATGCCCGTGTTTAAATACACAGGTCTGTGCCCAGTGCTGCTGGGCCAGGGCCAGTGGATCTGAAAGATCTGTGCTTGGCTGACCACCCCATAGTCAGGAGGCACTGTCTGAGTGAGTTACGTGAAGAGGCCTTCAGGGCAGCTTATGGCCTTGACCCCAGAGCCTGGTATTGAGGGCACAGTGCGCATCAGTGTTGAGACCGACGAGTTGGATCACACCCTGCATTAAAAGAGATGGGTTACTTGTGAGGGAAGCCAGGAAGGTAATGAGTGTCCCCAATTAGACAGATTTAGGCAGATGGGAATTCAGCGTCCCTGGAGGGTGCTGGCTTAGTGCTGTCTCTCTTGGCCTGGCCAAGACAGAGAGACCAAAGCTTAGGTCTCCCAAAAATGTTTGCCCGTCTAAGCCAGCCAGCTCTGCCCCCTGCCTTGGAAGCCTTCTGGGTCCTCTAGTATTAGAGCTTCAAGCTCTGAGAGCCAGAGACCCAGCCCTACACTCTGCTGTTGAGACAGGCAATATGGTCACTATCTCAGGTGAAGAAATATGGCTTTCCAAAGGAGATTCCCATGGTGCAGGGCAGTGGAGGGTGGTTCTTGTGGTGTCAGTAAAACGGGCATAATCATGGCTGTTACCTTGCAAAGTTGTTGGAAGAAGTGTCAAGGTATCACTGGTAAGTGTCTTAGCACTGTGCAGGGCATGGGATTTGAGGGGCTGCCTCTGTATTGAGGGTAGGTGGCTCTCATTGTGAGAGGCCCTCCCAGCATGGGGGGAACTTTTTCATACTTTTGTAGGGAGGGGGACCCCATCCTGGAGCTTAGAGCAGTGGACAGTTATACAAAAAGCTACCAGCGAACTCTGCAGCTGCTCTGAGACCCAGCTACCTACAGAATTTCTCCTGGAGGCTTTGCATTCTTGTTGCCTCTTGGTCTAGTCTGCAAGGGGGAACATTCCTGCCAGCCACAGATGTGGCAGCCTGACCAGGTGATGAGACCTCCCCAGGTGTTGGAGATGCGATCCCAGCAGGTGGTTCTCCAAGGCTTTGAGCTGCAGCTCTGCTCCTCATTGGTGATGAGACTCAGGGAGGTCCTTAGCTGCTCTGAACCTTGGCCATTCCCTTCCATAAAATGAGGACAACAATCCATACCATCCCTGCCTTTCACTGCATTGCCAAGATCAACATGAGATCATGGCTGGGAAAGTTCTTTTTCTTTTTTTTGAGACAGAGTCTCACTCTGTCACCCAGGCCGGAGTACAATGGTGCGATCTCAGCTCACTGCAACCTCTGCCTCCTGGGTTCAAGCGATTCTCCTGCCCCAGCCTCCCGAGTAGCTAGAATTACAGGTGCACACCACCACGCCTGGCTAATTTTTGTATTTTTAGTAGAGACAGGGTTTCACCATATTGGCCAGACTGGTCAAACTCCTGACCTCAGGTGATCCGCCTGCCTCGGCCTCTTAGAGTGCTGGGATTGCAGGCGTGAGCCACCGCGCCCAGCTGGAAAGTTCTTTTTAAAATTGATAGTTAGACAAAAGGAATTATCACTAAGGCAGAATTCCTGCTTCAGAACAGAAAGAGAAGAGGACATGGAGGCTCAGAGAGATTAAGGAATGGGCTAAAGCCCACCCAGCTGGGTAAAAGCAGGACTAGGAGTCTCGGGCCAGGGCCAGGTTCATGGAGTGATGGCCTTTCCAAGCTGGAAGGGACCACAGTTCCTGCCTCACCCCCAACCTTTACATGGGAACACTGGAGACGAGGAGCAGAGGGCCTTCTGGTCAGCGTCTGCCTCACCCGGCTTCTCCCTGGGAAATCTTGGGGTCTTCTGCTGGCCATATCCTTCCCCTGCCATGGGCTAGAGGGTTCTGGGCAGCGGAGGGAAGCTGTTAAGTGGAAGCTCCAGGAGTGCCTCAGCGCACCACCCAGTTCCCTGAAACCAGCGGGCAGGGCTTTCTTTCCTCTTTCCCCAGATGCTTTTAGGAAGATCAACTTCTGAGCACTTTTGGGCCTGAGAGGAATGGCTGGCACTCAGCGTGGGATGTGCCCCCACTCTGAAGGGTGGCATTCCTAAGGGTTGGGTTGGATGCAGGGTAGAAGAAGTCCCTAGATGCTATCATCTGATGCGATAGTCCACCCCAGCTCAAGACCTGCATTCGCTGTTTCTGGAACAGCTTCTCCCAAACATTGTTTTTGCTGGCCCCTTCTTACTGTTCATGCCTTAGCTTAGCTTGTGTATTGGCCTGTATAAAAGGCCTATATAAGAGGCCTTTTCTGATCACCTCAAGTACGACCTCTCCCTTTATGACCTTGATGACATTTTCACAAGTTGTAATTACAGCTGTCCCTCAGTATCCACCAGGGATTTGTTCCAGGACCCCACAGATACCAAAGTCCAAAGATGTTCAAGTCCTTGATACAAAATGGGATAGTATTTACATATAACCTATACACATCCTTCCATGTACTTTAAATCATCTTTAGATTACTTATAATACCTAATACAATGTACGTGCTATGTAAATAGTTGCTGAACTGTATTGTTTAGGGAATAATGGCAGGAAAAGGTATCTGTACATATTTAGTTCAGATGAAATTTTTTTTTTTTTTTTTTTTGAGACGAGGTCTGCTCTGTCACCCAGGCTGGAGTGCAGTGGCACAATCATTGCTCACTGTAGCCTCAAGCTCCTGGGCTTCAGCAATCCTCCCACCTCAGCCTCCCACGTAGCTGGGACTGCAAGCGCACACCACCACACCCAACTAATTTTTATTTTTTAACTTTTGTAGAGGCTGGGTGTCACTGTGTTTCCCAGGCTTGTATAGAACTCCTGAGCGCAAATGATCCCCCTGCCTTGGCCTCCCAGAATGCTGGTTTACGGATGGGAGCCACTGTGACCAGCCTAAAATATTTTTTCAAATATTTTTCATCCTCTGTTGGTAGAATCCATGGATGCAGAACCCATGGATAGGGAGGGCTATATATTATTTCTTTAATTGTTTATTTGTATAAATAATAAATATTATTGTATTTGCCCCTAACCTGAGAGCCCATGCTTAGTTTGTCTCATTTACGTCTTTATTTCGAATGCCTAGGACTGTCCCTAAGATAAATGTCTCATTTATCTCTTTATTTCCAATGCCTAGGACTATCCCTGTCACAGAGCAGGTGCTCAATAAATAGTTATTTTATTTTATTTTTTTTTCAAGGCTGAGTCTTGCTCTGTCACCCAGGCTGAGTCTGGCTTTGTCGCTCAGGCTGGGGTCCAGTGGTGCGACCCTGGCTTACTGCAACCTCTACCTGCCAGGTTCAAGTGAGTCTCCTGCCTCAGCCTCTTGAGTAGCTGGGATTACAGGCGTGTGCCACCATGCTGGCAAATTTTTGTATTTTTAGTAGAGATGAGGTTTCGCCATGTTGGCCAGGCTGTTCTTGAACACCTGACCTCATGATCCGCCCACCTTGGCCTCCCAAAGTACTGGGATTACAGGCATGGGCCACAGCGCCCAGTCAATAAGTAGTTATTAAACAAATGAATTGCTGAATAGTAATACTAGTGACTGTTTGTTGAGGCCTGATTGTTGTCCTCCTTGCTTGCCCTCCTAGTAGCTCTGAAAGCCAAGTGATGCCATTATATCCCCATTTCACAGGCAGCTTGGGACTTTCCTGAGGTTGACAGCTGGGAAGTGGCCCAGCTCGGATTCAAACCAGGCCTGTCCAACTGCAAAATGAGAAAGGGCTGGATAGAAACACTGTCTTTTTTTTTTTTTTTTTTCTGTTCCAAGGGATCAGCTGATGCTCTCAGCTCCCTGGCTGAGTTCATCTAATCGCAGCCCTTTGGGGTTATAATCAAATTCCAGTGGAGGCAGACAGAGCTTGTAATCCCCTGATGAGAGTACCCGGTTGTGGATGGCAATCCTGGGCATGTACCACCATCCCTACCCCACCCCTAGCATACTCTGACTGCTTTAGGGGCGACTCTCTGGGTCCCTGAAGCTCCCTGGTGCTTGTGCCAAAGCTGACCTGGATTTCACCTCATCCCAGAAGTCCCTGCTGGCAACCAGAGCTTACCAAGGCCATTGCTTGCTAAGCACTATACGAGGCCTAGATGAAAAAGGCCTTTCTAGAAGGGGTTTATAGTTTAGTTGGGGAGAGGAGACTGTAGTACTTAACAAGGTTAAATAATGAAGCGGGACCTAAATGTCAGCAGTGCTGGGGATGTTGCTGCCCTCGACTGAGCCGAACAGTTACTAATTAGACCGAGATCATGTGCTGGGCAGTGGGGCTGCAAAGGGCCACATGACCCTGCCCGTCAAAGACTTTCCAAAGGGCCCTGAGTTGCTATTTGGGTTCTGTTGGTATGCCCGTCCAACCACCCGTTCAGCCTTGGCCTTGGGATCAGAGGAGAGCGCTGTGAGGGAGATGGGTTCTGTAAGCCCGGGGAGGTGGGGAGGGTTCCTGGCTCCACAGAGCATCAGCCCGAGGCCCTGGCCCTCTGGGCTCCCCACGTGCTCTCCCAGCTGCTGCTTTGTGCTGCCTGCCCCTGGGGGTGACCTCATCGGCTCTGTCCTGCAGCTCTCCACAGGCTTCTGCTGTGTTGGGAGCCACTGCCTCCCTCCCCTCCCCCAACCTGTGGGCCAACAGCTCGCCAGCTGGCCCTTGAACCCACTTCCCTGCGCCTCTGGCTGCCTCGATGTCACTGGGGATTAGTGTGCATTTGCGGCTTTTGGTGGACACTCCCCTCCCGGCTGCAGCCTCACCCTCTGGAGCACAGGGATGGGCTTGGGCCTGGGAGCCCCCTGAACCAGGGAGCAGCCCTGACTGTCCATTTCTCTATTTTCCCTGACGTCAGAAGGCAGAGTGCTTATTCACTTTGGAAGCGCACTCGCAGGAGCAGAAGAAGAGAGTGTGCTGGTGCCTGTCGGAGAACATCGCCAAGCAGCAACAGCTGGCAGCGTCGTCCCCGGACAGCAAGGTAAGGGCCTTGACAATGGCTATGGCCTGACTGCCTTGTTTCCCCTCAGCCAGCCTGGACCCTTGAGCCTCTGCATTGAGCTGGGGGCCAGCCTGAGCTTCCAACTTGGCTCTGGGCAATGAGCTCTTGGCAAGTGGGGGCCTGTGCCCGAATGTCTCTCCTCCTTGGCATGTCATTGGGTCTGCTGAGTGGGTCTGACAGTGCTCATGTAGAGCGACAGAGTCAAATTAAGCGTGGCCCATCATTTCTGCACTCTGTTCTTCGGTTTGCCTATGGCAAGGTTTAATTTGGGCTGGCCTCCCCGATGTTGCCTGGCATGCGTTCACCTCTGCCATTGGGTAGCCTGTGCCCAGGGGCTGCACACTGGTGTTTAACATTGGCCCCAGGCGGATGCGATAGAGGGGATGTTTGCGGCAGAAGCTGTTGTATGCTGTATAGTTCCATGTGGGCCAGAGCCAAGTAGAGCCGACTACTGGGGGCTGGTGACTGGCTGGCAGGAGCATCAGGGAGGATTAGAGACTCCCAGGGGAGGCTGTTCTGGGCCAGGCACTGCTCAGCCCATCCAGTGCCTGGGGAGAGGGGATGGAATAGGAGCTGGACCACACAGCCTTCCCCTTTGACACTCTGATGCCAGCCACAACATACAGTTATATTACCTCATTGGTGAGTCATTCAGGTCCCTTCTCTTGCTAAGAGTGCTGGGCATTTGGGAATTGGGTCTGGTTGGCTGCAGAAGTTGCTGAGGTGGTTCCTCTGCTGGATCTGGGGAAAGAGGAGAGATGAAAGAGAGCTGCAGCCTATGAACTTGCTGGCCTTTTTGCTTCTCCCTGGTGCGCTCAGGCCCCCATGCCATGGGCAGCAGGCCTATGCAGGGGGCACTGGGGGTCAGGCCTTCTGAGGCAGGAGGTGGGGAAGAGGCAGTTGGCAACCTCTTCTGAGGGCCAGTGGTGGACAGCAGCTCCCCAGCTATTCCCGAAAGGAGTGAGGATCTGAGAATTACATCATCTTAGCTGTGAACGTTCTCTTGTTTTACACTAGCTAGTGGCAAGAATAACTTGGATGAGGGAAGACAGTAGGAAGAGCACGGACTTCTGAGCCACCCTCTACCACCAACTGGCAGTGGGAACTTGGGAAAGTCACTTTGCTGCTCTGTGCTTTGATGTCCCCACCAGTAACCTGGGACAATAATCCTTCCCTCAAAGTGTTGTTGTGAGAATGAAATGAGAGGGTGCATATACAGGCTATAGCACAGTGCCTGGTATGCAGTAGGCACTCGCTCAACCATAGCTGTGGGGAATGCATTGCCCCCTGCCCAGCCCCAGGTGGTTTGTTGCAACACTGGCTGGTTGCCACTGTCAGGTTCTTCTACTGAGCAGAAACCTGTCACCATGCCTATAGGTTGCCCTGCCCCACTGATCCTGGGTTGGTCACAGTCAGAATCCAGGCCAGTTCTTCTTCACTGGGGTGGCCCCTGGGACGTCGAATGGCTGAACCCATGCCCTCAGTTTTTTTTTCCTTTGGGCTTGTGCCTCCTCTTCTCGGGGAAAGAGCTCTTTGTGCCTCACCATCAGAGTTTGCTGACTTTGGAGTGTGTTAGCAGCAGCCTTCTCAATACCTTGGAGAATCTCTCCATCTTCAGGTTCGGGAGAACAGAGGGTGACTGAAGGCAGGCTGTTTCTGGGTCAGGCTCTGGTCCCTGAAGGGCTTTGGGCTTGGCTGGCTGACCCTGGAAGGGCCCGAGGGTTTGAGGCCTGGCTTCAGGGCCACACTAGGATGTATGGGAATCCTGGGCAGAGCAGTTTGGACACCTCTTCAAACCCAAACTCTTCAAACGCGTGTTCCATGGAGAAGCTGTGTGCTGGACAGGAGAAGGATGAAGGAGGGGGCCCGAGTGCTGGGACAGCCTCAGAATTACTTCCCAGGCCTAAGAACTGGGCCTGGCACCACACCGGCACACCCCACTTGGGCCACCCTCCTAGGAAGCCCATGATATAACTGTCTTTTGTCAGGCAGGCCCTAGAGGTCTCACTGCTCAACTTTCCCCATCCCTACCGCCAGCATGCACATGCAAAGAGTCTTAGCAACTTACTCCTTCTAGACACTTACGGAATGCTTCCTGAGAGGAATTCCAGTAAATATGATTCTCTCCAGCCGTAGGTAGTTCTGGCAGTGCTTTAGCAACCTTACTGACAGGGCCCACCTGGCTGTCCAGCTGGTCCACAGCATTGTCCACTTGTGCTCAGTTCCATCAGGTCCTGGCAGCCTCGGGGTGACCAGGAACCTCTTTACCAAGGGCTGGCCACTAAGGTCTCCGTCTTCAGGGCAGAAGAAGAAGGGCCAAGCAGAGCTCAGAGGCTGACTGCTTGCTCTTCAGGTATAAGGGTCCTGCTGGACCAATTTGCTCTGAGATGGAGTGTCGCTCTGTCACCCAGGCTGGGGTGCAGTGGTGCGATCTCAGGTCACTGCCACCTCTGCCTCCTGGTTCAGGTGATTCTTGTGCCTCAGCCTCCTGAGTAGCTGGGACCCCAGGCACATGCCACCATGCCTGGCTAATTTTTGTGTTTTTAGTAGAGATGGGGTTTCACCATGTTGGCCAGGCTGGTCTCGAACTCCTGACCTCAAGAGTAGCACACCTTTGAATGCCTTTTCTGTGTTCTTTCTGCGGATGCTCCACCTTCTGCTGAACAAAGGAAAACACTGCCTAGACCCCCCACCCTACCCCTGCCCCACCCAAATGCCTCTCTGGGAAAAGGGGGTTTGTAAGGCAACTTTCCAAACTCCCATGCTACTTTCAATAGTGTCTGCTGACACCCAGATGTGGGGGATTCTTTAAATATCTTAAGGAATGTAAAGCTCTTCCCAAATTCACAAAACATAGTAAATGCAGTTTACCTTGAAGATGAAATATATGCTTGTTGGGAAGGTGGAGGGAGTCAGGGGAAGATGGACTTAAAGAACAGTTGGGAGGTCACACCCTTGCTGTGGGACCTTCAGCAGCCGCTGACTGCTGTGGCCTCAGTAGTCCCATCTGGGCACTGGGCCCATGGCTCTTTCTGTCTCTCCAAGCTTTGTGATTTTCGTGAAAGCCGAGGGCCGGGGGCCATCTAGTCTCCATTTCTTGTAGAAATAAATGAACTACTTTCTCTCTTGTCTCAACTTCCTAGTCCTGTTCATCACCCCCTCCTTCCTCTTCAGAGCTCTGCCCCTCTGTTGCTTCATTGTCTGTAGCTGGGGGCCACCTACCTTTATTCTTCTGCCTGGGAATCCTTGTACTAAACTCCCTGCATGGGGAACTGCTGTGAGGCTTCTAATCTAGAATAACCCAGAGCTGGGCCCACCTGTGGCCATTCAGGTTCTAAGCTAGAAGGAAGAGGCAGTTATATATTCTTTTGATTATTCAAGCAAATGTACATAATAAACGCCTTCTCAGTGCCAGATACTGGTTTAGATCCTTTGGGGTCACAGAGATGAATGAGACCTGGTCCCTGTCCCTATGGAATTCTCCTAATAGGAGAGAGGTGAGGAGGGCACTGGAGTGGTGATCTGAGCATGAAAGCCATGCTTGTGGGTCCTAAGAAGGATCCAGCTATCCAAGCATCATCTATGCCGTGAGCCTCCTGCTCAGTATCCTTCATGTGCCTGCTGCTGCAATGGGCTCCAGAAAGCCTTCTGAGAAGCATGGAAACCGAGCCCTTAGGATAAGGGCAGACGCAGTGCAGTGGGGCCTGGCCCCATTCTCAGGGCAGGTCCTGTGCTCCACAGGGGGGACACACAGAGCAATCCATCACTCCCTTTCCTCAGGAAATCACAGTCTGGTGGCGGAGACAGACATGACAGATAGTTCAAAATAACATAGTAAGTGATGTGACCTCAGGTGAGCCACTTAGCCTCTCTGAGACTCAGTTTTTGCATCAGTAAAGTGGATGGATTAAGAGTCTTCTTGTGAGGATTGAACTCAGGATGTGCTTTGCAAAGTGGCATGCAAGACGAACTCTGAACTAGCTGCTATCGTTCTCACTGTCATGGTCTTAAAGTGCTGCCCATATGGGAAGATTC
The DNA here is from genome assembly GCF_007565055.1 of Rhinopithecus roxellana. Taxonomy (NCBI): domain Eukaryota; kingdom Metazoa; phylum Chordata; class Mammalia; order Primates; family Cercopithecidae; genus Rhinopithecus; species Rhinopithecus roxellana. Next base: position 115,057,704 of record NC_044564.1, read on the forward strand.
ATCGGGGGCCTTGTTCATTGAAGCTGCTGCTGGTGCTCGGAGCACATGTGACAACTGCTCCATGTCACTTCCTGGTAGACACCTGCCATATTCCAGGGGCCCAGGCAGGGAAACTGAGGCCTCTTTGTCTGCTCTGGCTCTAAGACTTCTCCCAGATGTGACAGTGAGTTGTGTGCCACCTTGTCATCTCCACTGGGGCCACTAGAGACAGCCCTGGAGATGCCAGGGTGTGTGAGTGCATTAGAAAGGAGCAGAGGCAGGTCCTGCAGTCAGGCAGCCCGGCCTGAGTAGAAAGCGAGCTAATTCCAGTTCTGTCTGGTTCCACAGAAACTCCACCCTTTCGGCTCTCTCCAGCAGGAGATGGGGCCGGTCAACTCAACCAATGCCACCCAGGATAGAAGCTTTACCTCATCAGGACAGACTCTGATTGGCTGAGCAAACCCAAGGGCGGGACTCTGCTTCTGGCAACTTAACCCTTTCTTGGGCATCCCCTACCACACAGTAACCTCACCTCAACTGGACCCGAAACAGAGGACCAAGATGGTGGGCCTAGGGTCATCTGAAGGGAGCGGTCCCAAGGGTGTGTCAACAGAAGGACCACAGTGGTGTGAGAGGCCTTGTGGGTATGCAGAGACTGGCAGCAGAAAGCCCCAAGAGGAGAGGACTCAGAGGCTTCTTCCTTCCAAGGAGGAGGAGGAGGAGGACATTCCATGTCTGGGCTTCCAGTGATGGCTCCTGGACCTGCCTTGGGGGCAGCAGGAGAGGTTGGGAGAGGTCACCCTGATGAAGAACAATGCCATGATCTGCTGCTGCCAGAGGACATCTCTGCCCATTCACTCATTTTCCACCTGTACACATTGACTCCTTCATTCGATGGATATGTCGGGTGCATCTACTTTATGCCAGGCTCTGTGCTAGGAGCTGGGTATACTGTGGAGAAAAAGTCGGATACGGTCTCGCTGTCATCAAGATTTCAGTCCAGCTGGGAGTGAGCATTAAATAAGTCAGCACCAACACACACACATGCACACACGTGATGGCAAGCTGTGATCATCTATGAAGGAAAAAGCACAGATTTCTTCAAGAGGGAATTGTACTTAGATTGCTGTGTGTCGGGGTGGGGATGGGGAAAGACATAACTTTTAAACCTAGACTTGTGGGCTGGAGAGGAAGGAGCCAGTCCTGGACTTGGGGAAGAGTGTTCCTGGTAGATGGAATAGCACGTGGAGAGTCCTTGAGATGGGAAGGAGCTCGTCGGGCTGGAGGAATGGCGAGCAGGCCGGTGTGACTGGAGCTTAGTGAGGGGCAAGACACAGTGGGTGAGGGCCTGACTGTGCAGGGTTTGGTGGTTGATGTCTTGTTGATTTCATTCTAGATACACTGGGGAGCCATTGAAGGCTTTTGAGGAAGGGAGTTGCAGGTACATTTCTACAAGATCAGTTTACACATAGGAGGGACCCAAGTGGGTGTGAGATCAGTTAGAGGGCTCGTTCAGTTAACCAGGTGAGGTCTGTCCTGCTGGCTTGTCCTGGATGGTGGCTGGGGAGGTGGGTGCCTGAATGCCAGGCTCTGGAGGAGAAGAGATGACTCCCTGCCTCATCCCCCTGCCTACCCTCCTCCTCAATGGCCCCTCTCTCAGTGGATGTGAGGATTAGGACCTTCCTCACAGAGCCACCTTTTGGCCAGGCCTGGGTAGGGGGCCAGTGCTGAGTTCTAGGAATGTTCCTGGAAGTTGGGAGCAGTGAGTGCTCAGCCTGGGCTAGGTGGGAGAGTTCACGGCTGCCCAGGCCTTAGCAGGGGCCACTGTGCTGTCTTTCCATCCTATGCTGAGCATTGTGATAGAAGCTGCCACACAGTGCCCTGGAAACTGACTTGGCTTGCTTTCTGTGGGGCTCCCAAGGGCCAGGGACTGGGCTGGAGGTGGCCTGGCAGCTCTAGTGGAGACTGTCCTGCCACAGGGCTGAAGGAAGACCAACCAAGGGGACAGCAGTTTGAGCCCACCCCAATGACTGCCTGCTGCACGGCTCATGGGCAAAAGTGTATCAAGAGGATTAGAGTCACTTGCATAGGAAAAGAGGATCAGAGAGGCTGAGGGCTGGCTCAGGCCAGAGAGGCTGCCTGACCTTGGACATTCTTCGTGTTGTGTAAGACCTCAGCATCTTTAGAGAAAGGTTCTTGTGCCCCTGTGAGCTTGCTCAGCTGCTATGGCCACTTGAACCCCAAAAATAGTGGCCTTGAAGAGAATACACCCCTTACCTCCCACTTATCCTCCTCTCAACCTAGAAAAGATCAGACATACTGACTCAGCAGTCTAATAGGGGATGGGCTGGATCTGCCCGTGACCAGACCAATGCCCCCCACCCAGCAGGGGAGTAGATGCTGCCTGGACTGGGACCAGTGATACACAGCATCTCTGTCCTCCAGGGCTCAGCCGGCCGGCGGGGAATTGTGAGAGGCTGAGCAGCTGGGTCTGCACAGACAGCAAGCTGCACTTTGATTTCATTTGATTCGCTTACAAAATGACATAAGGGGAATGTGAGGCACAGGAGACTCGCCTGTCTGGGAAGGCAGCAAGCTCGTCTCTCCTGGACCTGGTGACCTACCTGTGTCTACCAGACAGGTGCAGAGGACAGAAGCTCTGACCACAAAGAAATGGACAATCTGAATGCAGCACACAGCCCTGGGGACAGGACTTTTCACGCAGCCTGTCCTGACAAGCTGCTGAGTTGAGCAGATGCTCACATCAGGGTCCCAGGCCCAGCTGTTAGGGAAGCAGACATCAGTTCCTGGTGGGCCTTGGGCAGTGACTGTGGTGAGCCATAGCACCATTGCTGCTCTGCCTCTCAAATCGATGGAACAATTAATTTGGCTCCACAGGCTCAAGAAGATGAAACATGACCTGATGGCCACTGCTGTCCAGCATCCCAGTCCATCCTAGCTGTCCAGGATGATGAACAAGCTATCGAAATTGCACTTGAGAGCTATAGTCACGGGAAGCATTGCCGAGCCCCTCCCTACTACATAAATCATGCTAAGAAGCACACAATGGCCTCTTTCCTGATGGGCCAATTGTCTTGGTTTGGTGTCTCAGGCCCAGGAGCTGGGAGGATGGGAGCACAACCATTTATTGTTGGAAAGACCATCTGTGCAACTTGAATACAAAGTTATTCTTTAGTTCACCACTCACCCCCGACTCTCTGATCCTATTTTCACGTTTGTTTGTTTGTTTTTTTAATGCCTCAGGCTCTGGGTCTTTTAAAACTCTTCATTTATCCTGTAAGCCATCAGTCCTGGATCTCTGCTGACCTGGGTCTTTTGGCCATTTGGGAGTTTGGACTTTGCAGACCTTTTGGAAATAATGACATTTATTTATATATGTCTTATATTTTTATTCTTTATTTTTTTCCCCATAAATTCTCCCACCAAAGTCCTCATTTGTCACACTTGGCACCAAGGCACCAAGAGGGTTTTGCAAAGTGAAGATGCAGGCAGTTTTGCAATGTGGAAGGACTCCGCACAGCGAAAGCCCCACAGTGAGAGCCTGAACTTTGGAGACAGCAACTGGGGTCCCCAAGCATGATCTCCCCTCAGCCTCCCAGCAGCCTTGTTTTATGGGTGAAAGAGACCAAGGCTCTGAGAAGTTAGATGTTTTATCCTAGGTCGCACAGCTGCCAAGGGCCAAGCTTGCCCTCAAGCCGAGGCCTTTGAACCTCATCTACCGCTCATTTCAGATAAAAAGGTTTGCCTTTTAGGGATAGAAGTAAGAGAAATCAATCATCTCCAGGAAGAGGCAAGAGAGGGATATCCGGCATGTCAGAAGCTGTGGCCCATCAAGCTGTAGAGGGGATGCTTTTAGGATAAATAAAATGAGATGCCTTAATTTCCACCCAGTGGAGGATAAACTTCCAGAATGCATTTTCCTGAGGGTGGCACAGGCTGAAAAGATCAATAGCTTCCCACAAGATTTGAAAAAAGCCTAAAAGGAGAGATCAGATTGAGCTCCTTAAGACAGGTTCTCAGGGAGCTCTGGAATGGGTAGCTTACACCCCTTCCCCTTTTGAATTTGGCATCAAAAGGATCAGCAGACAGAGTCCTGAAGTGCTTGGCAGTGATGGAAGGTTGGCCAAAGGCAGAGAGGTATAACTTCAGGCTCAGGGTGGCTTGTGCCCAGCGTAAGTACTGGAAGGAGGCCTTTGACCTGAGACCAGCTGAGGGTAGGGAGACAGCCTGCCCATGCTGAACCTGCCAGGTTTTGTGCCCAGGTTTTGCTAATTGACTGATTTAGAATCTCAGCCCTGAATAACAGGGAATCGGATCTGATTTCAGCCATCTCCCCCAAGAGATGCAGACTCTTCTCCCTAAAAAGCTGTTTCCAGGCAGCTTCCAGCTCTCCTCCCAGTTCCCTGCTGCTGCCCTATTGCTGGACAGACTGCCTTCTTCACTGTCTTGCTCTTGGTCTCAGCTGTCTTGCTATTGTTTTTTTTAGCTCCTGAAGAAGACGGTGCAACCTTACCCTCTATCCTGTCTTTGCCTTCTCTTCCCTGAAGACTTTCTCTCAATAGAGCCATCCATCCTCCAAACTGTTCCCAGATCCTTGGTTTTAAAGGTAGAATGATACCAGAAGGTAATCTGACGGGCTCTTACAAGAGGAGCCAGGCACAGGGCCAAGCTTTTCACCTACCCTGTCTCATCTAATCCTCATGCAGACTTATGAGATGTGTTATCCCTGTTATACATTTACTCTCACTATGCCCAATTTAGAGATGAAGATGCTGAGTCTCAGAGAAGTTAAGAAACGTGCCCAAGGTCACACAGCTAGTGGGTGGCTAGGATTGAAACTTGGGCAGCCCAGCTCCAGGGCACCTGCTTTGGATTATTTAGCTATACAACTTTCCTGTAAGTGCGGACCATCCAAGTTGGGAGGGCCAGGGAGGCTGGGCTGTTACATTCCTGCTTAAAGACCACTGTGGGAGGCCACTGTCTTCAGAATAAAGCTTGGCTTTCCAGGCTCTCCTTGGTAGCACTACACTCCTGCTTTGCACCTGGAGCCCAGCCACACCGCACTATTTCCCCTTCTCCAAACTCACTGTGTACATTCACAGTTAGGGTGTTTGATCTGCCTGAGGTTGACTGCCCTCCTTGGCTGTCCCCGCCGGATGTAATCCTCAACCTTCGAGGCTTAATGGCTCCTCTGAGAACACCTTTCTCAGGCACGCATCAGGAGTCCTGACTTCCCCCTTCGTGGTTCCCAGAGTACTTTATCTGCCTTAGCACAATTCATCCTTAGCACCTGGATGACTATGAGCTTCCTTCTTGGGAGCAAGTGGATGTTATATTTTATTTGTCTTTGGTTCTATTGTTGTCTGGTCCATAGTAGGTGCTCCGTAGAGTTAGGATTGAATTAGGCTGTCCAGTTCAACTCTCCTATATTCTAGAACTAGACGAGGAAACAGGTGCAAAAAGAGAAATGACCTGGCCAGGATCATGAGAAAGGTTACTGTCAGAGCCAGGACCAGAGCTCAGGTCTCCTGATTCTTTGGATTCAGAGCTTTTTCTGTTGCACCTCAGCTTTGTGGAGACCAGAGCATGGATCTACACTTGGTTTATGAAGGTCTGACCTGTTTCACTTCAGGGTCGTGGATACCACCGTGTTCCCACGCTGACACTGGGGAATTCCCAGAGGGAAAGGAAACCCAGTTGGAGCCGCTGCTGTGGGTTGCAGAGCTTACTCACCGGGCCCCTTGCTCACAGAGAAAACCAGCGGGCGATTCTGAAAATCTTGCCTTGAGTCCTGATTTTGCTGGTACTTGCCATGTGACCTTGAGCAAATTGCTTCACATCTCTGATCATCCATTCCTTTACCAAGAAAAATGAGGGAGTTGAATTCAGATGGTCTCCAGGAGTCATCTGATTCCAGAATATCAGGATATAACAGTAAAGATGAGTATGATAAAGTAGCTACTCCCCTCAGAAAAGGTGGAGATCCTGGTCTAGGGGGAGAATTGGCTAGGTTCTTCATCACAGTCACTGTCTGGAGACACACAGGTGTTTCATAGAAACAGTTCCATGAGGGATTTCAGAGGGGAGAATGGGCAGACTGCAAAGCCTCAGTACTCTAATACCAGGTGAAAAGAAGGAACAGGCATTTTAGTTTTCACATTGAAACGGAGTATATGTGTTTGGCCCTATGCAAATGTTGTTCCTGGTGAATATTCATCAAGTACTCATCACACATAGGTATATTTTAGACAGAAAGGGGTCCTCATCACAGACACCCAAATTATGAGCACATGCCTCCTCTCCCCTAGAGGTGCCTCTTCCAGCCTCCCTCGTGGGAGGCCAGCACAAGACGGGCTCTCCAACCCTGTATCTTCCCATTCCCTCCTTCCTTTCTGCTCAGGTGGCTGGGCACACACACTGAACTCTTTTGTTTCAACTTCACGTATATATAGGTTGGTGCAAAAGTAATTGTGGTGTTTTCCATTAAAAGTAATGATGAGAACTGCAATTACTTTGGCACTAGCCGAATATGTATGCAAGTACATTCTTTAACCTTTGCAACTCCCAGTCCAAGGCATCAGGCTAATTTCTGTGTGGAATTTGTGGTCACTGGTTTGCAGTCCTTTCATTTCTGGTGTGGTCAGAAGTCTCCTTCAGACTCTTCCCCATAAGTCGCCATTGACTTTTTCATTACCTTTAGTACCTACCCACTTCTGCTGGGATAATCCTACCCAAGATAAATTTTCAAAAAAATTGTCCTAAATGTTAGTGGGTTTCTGTTTTGGTTTAAGTCTATTATTGCAATATGGTTTTCTACTGTTTCTACTTGATGGAAGACTATTAAGGGTTAAGTAGGCTGGCCTAGGAAGCTGACCACCATTTATAACATACTTTTGAGTGGGAAAATGCATTTAGAGGCCTATAATCAATACTCAGGTGGACTTTGGAAATATAGCATTTATTTTATGAGTGACTAGAATATTGGTAGAACCATAGAAACTTTGAATATGGAGCTGGAAGCCTCCTCCCTCCCTCACTGAGATCAATTGATTAACAAGCTAGATTGTAGAAACCAAGTGAAAGAGGCCAAAACTTGGCCAAGGGCATGTAGTTGGTGACTTCTGAAGATTCTGCTGGGCTGGGGGTGGAGGAGGGGCACAGATGGTCTCAGAGTTGTCTCACTCAGCAACTCACTGTGTTGGCCTTAGGAAATACAAGTCACCATGTTGGGCTGTAATGGAAATAGTGAGAAAGCAGCTCAGCTAATGGCGTGGGGAGAGGTTGTCTAGTTCTCTGGCTTGTCTAAATTCCTGGCGTGTGCTTGCTGGAGCAGAATGAATGGGGCTGCTGTGTTTTACCTGCAGCTAGGAGCATGGCTGGACTAGTGGAGATGCTCCCTGACATCTGTTCTAAAAATAGCAGTGGGAATGGAGCTGAGGGGAAGAGGAGGGGGCTCCTTCAGGAGCTGGGTGGGGAGACCTCACCCCCTTCCTCTTCCTGCCAGGCCCAATGTGCGGAAGTCCCATGGAGTCACATAATTCCATCTGGGAGGGTCCTGGAGCCATCAGCTCTCACACCGCCTCCTCATACAGGCGAGGAGGCCCTGGAGGCCCAGAGAGCAGAAAGCACTGGCTGGTGGCGAACAAACCCAGGGAGAAGGGCCCAGTTGGCAGGCTGTTTTTCCCTGGCTGTTTCAGCACAGTGGCTGCAGGCCTTGTGAGGTTTGCTGTCACTGCCTTTGGGTGCATAGAGCCTGGGAACTCCTGGGACCGGATGTGGTCAGGCTTCCTGAGAGTCGCCTGGCAGGCGAGGAGTCCCCGGCTAGCCCATCCTGAGCCCTGACCTCAGCCAGCCGGCTGTCCAGTGCCACACCTCCTCTTGCTGGTGTCCCCTCCCTTGCTGACTTGTCCTCCTTTCTTTGGACTGTCTGCAGGGAGGGAGGACAAGGACCAGCCTAGATCTGGCCTGCTGGACAGAGGCCTTAGTAGCTCAGGACCTTTCCCTGCGCCTCCCCAGGAACAGAGGCAGCTGAGGTGGTAGCAGGCTCCTGCAGGTTTAGAGACAGACAGGCCAGGGTTCAAATCCTAGCTCTTCCTCTCACTAGCCATGGGATTACTGGTGGGTCACAGAACATCTGTAAAATGAGACAAGAACGCTGATTTCACTGGAGTCTTGTGAGGATCAAAGGGGATCTATTGTAATGCCTGGCATGCAGTAGGTACTTAATAGTAGCTCTTGTTGCAAAACCAAGCCATGAACATGTATCTGACTTTCTATAACCCCCTTCCTTGGGGCCTCCACTCATGGGGCATGGGAAGTTGTTTTTTTCTTGGTTTGTTTGTTTTAATGCAGTTGACTTTTGTTGTTGTTGTTGTTGTTGTTGTGTTGTAGCAAAAGTAATCCATGTGATTGATGTTTATTATGAAGAAAACATTTAATACAGATGAACCAGGAACAGGGAATGAAGTTCATCCTCAATCCCAGCACCCAGAGATAAACCACTGTTAACATTTTGGAATGTGTCCTGTCAGGCATTCATTTATACATACATATATCTTATTTGCAAATTGGGGTTACTGGTGCAATTTTCTAACCTGCTTTTTCTCCCCCATTTAACAGCATAGTGTATCCATGTTTCCATTTCAATAAATATTCTTCTACAACATCATTTTTAGTGCCTGTGGAGTATTTCATTGTGTAGATGAAACATGCTTTATTTAAGTAATCTTCGGTGGTTTATCATTCAGGTTGCTTGCAATTTTTCTTTGTTACAAAAACCTCAGATAAAAATCCTTGTACAGGAGGCTGAGGTGGGAGGATGGCTTGAGCCTGAGTTCGAGGTTACAGTAAGCTATGATTACACCACTGCACTCCAGCAGTGAGACCCTATCTCTGAATGAAAAAAAAAAAAAAAATCCTCTTAGGTATATCTTGGCATCCCCAGCATCCAGCTCAACACCTAGTACACATTTGACTCTAAATAAATATTTGTTGGGTGCAGTGGCTCATGCTTGTAATCCCACCACTTTGGGAGGCCAAGGTGGGTGGATCACCGAGGTCAGGAGTTCGAGACCAGCCTAGCCAACTTGGTGAAACACTGTCTCTACCAAAAAATACAAAAATTAGCCTGGCATGGTGGTGCATGCCTGTAGTCCCAGTTACTGGGGAGGCTGAGGTGGGAGAATCGCTTGAACTTGGCATGTTGAGGTTGCAGTGAGCCGAGATTGTGCCACTGCATTCCAGCCTGGGCAACAGAGTAAAACTTCATTTCAAAAAGGAACTGAATAAACAAATATTTGTTGAATGAATGAATGTTTTGTTAGAATAAACGCCTGTTAGTAGAGTTTTGGGTCAAAGGTTATATATTTATAAAATAGATTATTGATCCTATTGCCAAATTACCCTGCAGAAAGGTTGTACTGATTTCTAATCTCATCTAGATTGACCAGCTCATCCTGCTTTGCCTGGGATTTTCCCTTTTTAGCACTGAAAATCTTGTCAAATCAAGCAAACTGAGGTAGTCTGGATAAGAAAATGTTTATTCCCCCTCATCATTACCAACATGGTATATTGTTACATTTTTTAATAGGTTCATTTTTTTCATTATTAGAGATGTTGAACATTTATTTATATGCCTTCTAGTCACTTGTGTTGCCTCTTTTGGGAATAGCCTGTGCAAGTCTTTTGCTCATTTTTCTATTGGGACTTTTATAGTTTAATTATTAATTCACAAAGAGCTCTTTCTATAATAAGGATATTTGTATGTTAACCTTTTTTTTTATAATTTCTTTAAACTACAGATGTTTCTGACTTATTAGTCATATCTGTAATTTGTTTTAGAGTAGTTTTATTGAGATTTAATTCAAATGCCATACAATTCACCCATTTAAAGTACACAATTCAATAATTTTTTGTGTATTCACACACTTGTGTAACCATCACCACAATCAATTTTAGAACATTTTCATTATCTCAAAAAGAAATCATACTACTTAGCTATCATCCATTAATTCCCCCATCTCCTCCAACCCGAAGTGACCATTTGTTCATACTTTTCATCTCTGTAGATTTGCCTATATTGGACATTTCATATAAAGGGAATTATATAATATTTGGACTTTTGCAACTGGCTTCTTTCATATAGCATAATGTTTTCAGGATCATCCATGTTGTAGCATATATCAGCACCTAATTCCTTTTCATGGCTGAATGATATTCTGTTGTATGGAATATCACATTTTGTTTAATCGTTCATCAGTTGATGGACATTTGGGTTGTTTATACCTTTTGGCTATTCTGTATAATGCTGCCATACATATCTGTGTGCAAGTTTTTTTGTATGGTCATATATTTTTATTTCTCTTACGTGTATACCTAGGAGTGAAATTGCTGGGCCAAATGGTAACTAATGTTTAACTTTTTGAGAAACTACCAGACTGTTTCCCAAAGTGGCTGTACTGCTGGGCTTGGTGGCTCAAGTCTGTAATCCCAGCACTTTGGGAGGCTGAGGCAGGCTGATCCAGAGTCCAGAGTTCAAGACCAGCCTGGTCAACATGGTGAAAACCTGTCTCTACTAAATATATATATATATATATATATATGTATATATATGTGCTGGGTGTGGTGGCAGGCACCTGTAGTCCCAGTTACCATAATGTATTTAATGTATTGATGCATGATTAGATTGTTTCTAATGTTTTGATATTCTGAGCAATGTTGCAATAAACATCTTGCTGCGCTTTTCTGTTAGGAGAGAGTGTGGCACACACTGCCGAAGTGCTCTAAAAATGCTTTCCTTCTGTTTACACGTCATCTCCCCAACACTGTTGTTCTTATCCCATTTTATAATTGAGAAACCAGAGGAACAGAGGTTAAGTACATGTACAATTTGCATTCCTACTCAACAGTGAATGAGAGTTCACCCTATGTAAAATGGAATGTTAAATTGCTTTTAATTCTTTGTTGGTACAAGAAGTGAAAATTTATATTTAATCTTAATTTACATTTATTTCATTATTAGTGAGGTTGAGATTCATTTTATTTTATTTTTTGAAATGGAGTCTTGCTCTGTCACAGAGGCTGGAGTGTGGTGGCGCCATCTCGGCTCACTGCAACCTCCACTTTCCAGGTTCAAGCGATTCTCCTGCCTCAGCCTCCTGAGTAACTGGGATTACAGGTGCATGCCACCATACCCAGCTACATTTTTGTATTTTTAGTAGAGATGGAGTTTCACCATGTTGGCCAGGCTGGTCTTGAACTTCTGACCTCAAGTGATTCACCCACCTCAGCCTTCCAAAGTGCTGGAATTATAGGCGTGAGCCACTGTGCCCAGCCTCTTTTTATATTGATCAGTCACCTATATTTCTGCTTTGGCTTGTCAATTCATGTCATTTGCCCAGTTTTTGACTGAGGCATTATCTCATTTGTAAGAGCTCTTTATGTGGTTAGAATATTAACCATGTGCTTATTATATGGGTTATAATTATTTTTCTAGTTTGTTATTTACCTTCTAACTTTATAGTATCTTTTATCATTTAGAAGTAAACTTTTTTTGTATCAAGTTTTTTTGGTGGGGTTGGGAGCACCTATATTTTCTGAGGTCTTTCCTACCCCTAGATTATGAGAAATATTCATCTAAATTTTATTCAGGTACTTTTATTCTTTTATTTTTTGCATTTATATTTTAAATTCATCTGCAATTAATTTAGTGCCTGGTGTCAGATGGAACTCTTATTAGTTTTTTCCCCCCAATGGTTTGGCCAGTTTTTCCAACCCAATTTTTTTGAATTGTCTTTCCTTTCTTCACTTATAGACCAAATTTCCACATATGGGTGGTTTGGCTTCTAAGCTCTCTCATCTCCCTCGTTGATCTGTCTATTCCTACATCAGGTTAGACTTAATGACTTTAGCTTCAGAATATGGTTTAGTAGTAAACATCCCAAGGCCAACCCCTATTATTCTTCTGCAAAATTTCCTTTGGAGTTATACACCCTAATTCTAGTGGCTTTACCGTTACCTTTGTCACAAACATATTTCAACATCAGGAATGACACCAGATCCATAGCAGCCTGTCCTCATGGCCTCTAACCCATAATGATCATGTCGGCTGGACCATACTTCTCTGCTTTCCTCCTTACCTCCTAGGTATTGTTCTAATTATCTGGAATTTCAGTTTCCGGTTGTGGTGCGATCTCAGCTCCTGCAACCTCCACCTCCCGGGTTCAAGTGATTTTCCTGCCTCAGCCTTCTGAGTAGCTGGGATTACAGGCACCTGCCACTACGCCCGGCTAATTTTTGTATTTTTAGTAGATAGGGTTTTACCCTGTTGGTCAGGCTGGTCTCAAACTCCTGACCTCGTGATCTGCCTGCCTTGGCCTCCCAAAGTGCTAGGATTACAGGTGTAAGCCACCATGCCTGCCGGTTGTGACTATTTTTAAACATTAGCACTATTCTGTTTTAAGAATCATTTACTTAAAATTGCACTTTTAGTTATCAGTAGTTAAGGCTCTAAATGTTTCCGTTTTCATGGCTTGCCTCTGTCTCTCACATACCACATCATCTCATTCTTGACTTCTCGATTTTAATTCACTTTTGTCTGTAGAGCTTTCTTGAGTAATTTTTCCAGAAAGGGTCTGTGGGTGGTATCCTTTCTTATCCTGGTAAGCCTGAAAATATTTGTCCTCATGTTTGAGTCATAGTTTGCTTGAATAGAAATTTCTAAGTGAATCGTCCTTCTCTCCCAGAAGCCTGAGAGCAGTGTTCTATGGCTTCCCCAGTATTTAGTGTTTTAAGAGCAGTTTTTCCTTGATTCTCTAAAATTTATTTATGGAAACAACCAGGATTCCTCTTTCCAATCTTTGGAATTCAGAAATTTCCCTAGATTATTTCTAGTTGTTTGTTTTCTTTTGGTAATTTTTCCTGGTCCTAACTAGGTAAGTCCTTTCAGTCTGAAGACCCAAGTCTTCCTTTAGTTCAGGGAAGTTTTCTATTAATTTAGGAATGGTTTCTATTCTATGTATTCAATCTCCTCTTTCTGGACTTCCTACTACAAATAATAATAATAATAATAATAATAATAATAATAATAATAGTGCCTAACATTAAAGCGTGCTTTCTTTCTGTGATAATATATAATCTTCCCAGCAGTATTGTTATTATCCCCATGTCATAGATGAGAAAACAAAGGAAAAGAGAGATTGAGCAGATTATACAAGGTCTCCTAGTTAGGAGATGCAGGCCAGGTTCTAATCCCGAGCACCTGGCTCCAGAGCCCATGTCCTTAGCTGCTATACTGTACTCCCTGCCTGTTGGGTCCCAACCCCAGAGCCCACCCTGCCCTTCCCCTCGGTACTCTCCAGTGACAATGTTGAGTATCAACAGGCAGGGACTCTGTAATCAGTGGGGGAAAGCTTGGGGATGCTAGGATGATGGATCTGAAACAGACTGGGCTACTGAGGCCAGAGACGGGCAGGGATTGTCAGAGGTTCTCCAGTGAATTTAGAGTTGGGACTCTTCCCCTCCCTCCTCTTCCCTTGGTCTCAGCCACCCTCTTCAGGCCTCTTCTTTGTCCCTGGGACTGCTGCATTGCTTCTTGTGAGTCTCCCTCTTCCTACTCCTGTCCATGTAGTCACCTCTGTCAACAGCAGCCACGATGACTCTTCTTATAGAACACACGTGGTCACCTTCGCTCTGTTGAGTGTTTGTTGAATGACTGTGTGAGTGAGCAAAGAAGTTTACAGTGCCTAATGTGCATCAAACACTGTGCTAAGTACTGGCAATGCAGTATGCATAATTGACAAAAACCCAACTCAGATTAGCTTCTAGCAGTAAATGGAATTTACTGGATTAGGAAGGATAGCCTTCAGGCCTAGTTGGATTCAGACCCTTGAGCAATGTCACTGAGAACTGGCCTCAGCCTCTTCATCTCTTGGTTCTATTTACTTAGGTGTTAGCTCACTCCCTTAGTGGTAGCAGTGCTGCTGCCAGAAGGGCCAGGGTTATGGCCATGGCCTTGGAGTTGGACTCCCTCAATCATTTCATCAAAGTCCCTGGGCCTGAGCCTCATTGGCACAAGTAGGATCACAGGCCCATCCCAGCCACTGAGGACAGTGGGATGGGTTAAACTAATGGACTGAGTCCTGGGTCATATGCCTTTCCCTGGAGCAGGAGTTGGGTCAGTTCCTTGTGAATCACCTGGCTTGAGAATGAGAGAGGGAAGGTTAGTTCCTCAAGTGAATGGGGTCTGGTTAGGCAGATCTCAGATGTCCTCTACTTCCCGGCTCATCAACCAGCATGGTCCTCACCCGACAGAGCTGACAGTCTAGTGTGGGGCCAGGACACCAGTCATGAACAGCATATAATAAATCGATGACAGTGGTGACAAAGGGCCTAATGAGAGCACCTACCGGGAGGACCTGGGGAGAGTTTCTGAGGCAGGGGAGGCTTGGGATGTAAGGATTGTTCTAGTTGGGGACCCTAACGCAGGCCAGCGTAGGCAGGAAGACAAGGAAGGGGAACAGAGCATGAGATGAAGCTGGAGGTGTGTTCACGATCAGACAGCGCTGGTCTTGAGAAGCTGTAGGAAGAAGTGTGACTTTATCCTGAGCGCAGGTGTTGATGGGTGTTGCTGATGCTGGCCTCATAGGGTTCAGAATGGTGAGGAGGAAGGCAAAATGAGAGGCGGGGCAGTATGGAGCTATTGCCCTCGGCCAGGGAGAACTGATGGCGTCTTGGACTAAGACTGAGGCACCAGGGATTGAGAGAGAGGTGAGAGATCCACAGGATGTATAGCAGGAGTTGTCTGCAAAATTCTGTGATTAATTGCAGGGGGAATGTTTGGGAGAAGAATGGTGCTCAAAAGTCTAGCTCAGGCCAGGCGCGGTGGCTCACGCATCTAATCTCAGCACTTTGGGAGGTCTAGGCGGGTGGATCACTTGAGGTCAGGAGTTCGAGACCAGCCTGGCCAACATGGTGAAACCCTGTCTCTACTAAAAATACAAAAAATTAACGGGGCATGGTGGCAGATGCCTGTAATCCCAGCTACTTGGGAGGTTGAGGCAGGAGAATTGCTTGAACCCAGGAGGCGGAAGTTGCAGTGAGCTGAGATTGTGCCATTGCACTCCAGCTTGGGCAACAAGAGTGAACCTCCATCCATAAAAAAAAAAAAAAATGTCTAGCTCAGGGAAACAGTTGGTACTATTCTCTGAGTTGGGAGCAGTGGAGGAGGGGTGGTTTGGGTGGCAGGATCGAGTCCTACTGTATATGTAAGTATCATAATAGGGTCTGAGTTAGTGAGTTCTCGTGAAACAAAGCCATTTAAATCAGGATTCCTTAAGCTACCTGTGGTGAGGGTCTTTGACATTTTGTAGCATCACACTGCATGTGATTTATTATGCTGGCTTGAGAACACCTGAGCCAGCTCATGCCCTATTCAGTGAGACCAGTCCACTCATCTCATGCTTGGACGTGGCAATGTCAAGTCGAAGATCTTTAAACACACTCAGTCTTGCTACCTATCTCACTGCAGACTGGTAACAAGCAGCCTGTGAACCCATATGGTTCTGCAGAACACACTTTGAGTAGACTGATCTAGTTCAACCCCGGTGCATTTTAGGGACAGGGAAACTGAGGCTTGAAGGTGGTGGGGGGGATTGGCCTTGCCCCAGGGTTCGCAGAAGGCAGCAGCAAAGTTAGCATTTCGGTCTTTCCCCCACTGACCCTTTGTTTTGATGGCTTGGGCTCAACCCTAACAGTCCAGGCAGTGGGTGGACCCAGGGGAGTGTGTGGAGAACTGTTTCCAGCAACCAAGGTCACAGGCCTGGTCTCCC